>NC_066857.1:27824430-28166504 GCF_025177605.1 Cucumis melo
TCCCAAGAAAACGCGAGCGGGAATGCCCCGGACTCAGTTTTCTCGTCCTGGGGTAAAAAGCGGTCCCCCGACGGTTTCTTCCCTTTGCTCCGTATTGGTCATAGGTCTTTCGATCTTCGGGTCTCGTGCTCCGAGGACTTCAACCCACACTCCTGGCATGCTCCCTGACACGTTTTCCGGAGGTATAGGTCGGGAAGCGAGCTCGTTGGAGGGAGAACTGTGGTGCGACCCAAAACGGTCCAAAAGATGGCCGAAGCTTCCAACGAGTGGCGAACGCTCGTCCGGTGTCAGAAACCACTGGAAATGCACTTGCAGCGAAGGAAACGGGCTGAGCTCGAGGACTTCCGGTGCTCGTCCCAAGAAAACGCGAGCGGGAATGCCCCGGACTCAGTTTTCTCGTCCTGGGGTAAAAAGCGGTCCCCCGACGGTTTCTTCCCTTTGCTCCGTATTGGTCATAGGTCTTTCGATCTTCGGGGTCTCGTGCTCCGAGGACTTCAACCCACACTCCTGGCATGCTCCCTGACACGTTTTCCGGAGGTATAGGTCGGGAAGCGAGCTCGTTGGAGGGAGAACTGTGGTGCGACCCAAAACGGTCCAAAAGATGGCCGAAGCTTCCAACGAGTGGCGAACGCTCGTCCGGTGTCAGAAACCACTGGAAATGCACTTGCAGCGAAGGAAACGGGCTGAGCTCGAGGACTTCCGGTGCTCGTCCCAAGAAAACGCGAGCGGGAATGCCCCGGACTCAGTTTTCCTCGTCCTGGGGTAAAAAGCGGTCCCCCCGACGGTTTCTTCCCTTTGCTCCGTATTGGTCATAGGTCTTTCGATCTTCGGGTCTCGTGCTCCGAGGACTTCAACCCACACTCCTGGCATGCTCCCTGACACGTTTTCCGGAGGTATAGGTCGGGAAGCGAGCTCGTTGGAGGGAGAACTGTGGTGCGACCCAAAACGGTCCAAAAGATGGCCGAAGCTTCCAACGAGTGGCGAACGCTCGTCCCGGTGTCAGAAACCACTGGAAATGCACTTGCAGCGAAGGAAACGGGCTGAGCTCGAGGACTTCCGGTGCTCGTCCCAAGAAAACGCGAGCGGGAATGCCCCGGACTCAGTTTTCCTCGTCCTGGGGTAAAAAGCGGTCCCCCGACGGTTTCTTCCCTTTGCTCCGTATTGGTCATAAGTCTTTCGATCTTCGGGTCTCGTGCTCCGAGGACTTCAACCCACACTCCTGGCATGCTCCCTGACACGTTTTCGGAGGTATAGGTCGGGAAGCGAGCTCGTTGGAGGGAGAACTGTGGTGCGACCCAAAACGGTCCAAAAGATGGCCGAAGCTTCCAACGAGTGGCGAACGCTCGTCCGGTGTCAGAAACCACTGGAAATGCACTTGCAGCGAAGGAAACGGGCTGAGCTCGAGGACTTCCGGTGCTCGTCCCAAGAAAACGCGAGCGGGAATGCCCCGGACTCAGTTTTCTCGTCCTGGGGTAAAAAGCGGTCCCCCGACGGTTTCTTCCCTTTGCTCCGTATTGGTCATAAGTCTTTCGATCTTCGGGTCTCGTGCTCCGAGGACTTCAACCCACACTCCTGGCATGCTCCCTGACACGTTTTCCGGAGGTATAGGTCGGGAAGCGAGCTCGTTGGAGGGAGAACTGTGGTGCGACCCAAAACGGTCCAAAAGATGGCCGAAGCTTCCAACGAGTGGCGAACGCTCGTCCGGTGTCAGAAACCACTGGAAATGCACTTGCAGCGAAGGAAAGGGGCTGAGCTCGAGGACTTCCGGTGCTCGTCCCAAGAAAACGCGAGCGGGAATGCCCCGGACTCAGTTTTCTCGTCCTGGGGTAAAAAGCGGTCCCCCGACGGTTTCTTCCCTTTGCTCCGTATTGGTCATAGGTCTTTCGATCTTCGGGTCTCGTGCTCCGAGGACTTCAACCCACACTCCTGGCATGCTCCCTGACACGTTTTCCGGAGGTATAGGTCGGGAAGCGAGCTCGTTGGAGGGAGAACTGTGGTGCGACCCAAAACGGTCCAAAAGATGGCCGAAGCTTCCAACGAGTGGCGAACGCTCGTCCGGTGTCAGAAACCACTGGAAATGCACTTGCAGCGAAGGAAACGGGCTGAGCTCGAGGACTTCCGGTGCTCGTCCCAAGAAAACGCGAGCGGGAATGCCCCGGACTCAGTTTTCTCGTCCTGGGGTAAAAAGCGGTCCCCCGACGGTTTCTTCCCTTTGCTCCGTATTGGTCATAAGTCTTTCGATCTTCGGGTCTCGTGCTCCGAGGACTTCAACCCACACTCCTGGCATGCTCCCTGACACGTTTTCCGGAGGTATAGGTCGGGAAGCGAGCTCGTTGGAGGGAGAACTGTGGTGCGACCCAAAACGGTCCAAAAGATGGCCGAAGCTTCCAACGAGTGGCGAACACTCGTCCGGTGTCAGAAACCACTGGAAATGCACTTGCAGCGAAGGAAACGGGCTGAGCTCGAGGACTTCCGGTGCTCGTCCCAAGAAAACGCGAGCGGGAATGCCCCGGACTCAGTTTTCTCGTCCTGGGGTAAAAAGCGGTCCCCCGACGGTTTCTTCCCTTTGCTCCGTATTGGTCATAAGTCTTTCGATCTTCGGGTCTCGTGCTCCGAGGACTTCAACCCACACTCCTGGCATGCTCCCTGACACGTTTTCCGGAGGTATAGGTCGGGAAGCGAGCTCGTTGGAGGGAGAACTGTGGTGCGACCCAAAACGGTCCAAAAGATGGCCGAAGCTTCCAACGAGTGGCGAACGCTCGTCCGGTGTCAGAAACCACTGGAAATGCACTTGCAGCGAAGGAAACGGGCTGAGCTCGAGGACTTCCGGTGCTCGTCCCAAGAAAACGCGAGCGGGTATGCCCCGGACTCAGTTTTCTCGTCCTGGGGTAAAAAGCGGTCCCCCGACGGTTTCTTCCCTTTGCTCCGTATTGGTCATAGGTCTTTCGATCTTCGGGTCTCGTGCTCCGAGGACTTCAACCCACACTCCTGGCATGCTCCCTGACACGTTTTCCGGAGGTATAGGTCGGGAAGCGAGCTCGTTGGAGGGAGAACTGTGGTGCGACCCAAAACGGTCCAAAAGATGGCCGAAGCTTCCAACGAGTGGCGAACGCTCGTCCGGTGTCAGAAACCACTGGAAATGCACTTGCAGCGAAGGAAACGGGCTGAGCTCGAGGACTTCCGGTGCTCGTCCCAAGAAAACGCGAGCGGGAATGCCCCGGACTCAGTTTTCTCGTCCTGGGGTAAAAAGCGGTCCCCCGACGGTTTCTTCCCTTTGCTCCGTATTGGTCATAGGTCTTTCGATCTTCGGGTCTCGTGCTCCGAGGACTTCAACCCACACTCTTGGCATGCTCCCTGACACGTTTTCCGGAGGTATAGGTCGGGAAGCGAGCTCGTTGGAGGGAGAACTGTGGTGCGACCCAAAACGGTCCAAAAGATGGCCGAAGCTTCCAACGAGTGGCGAACGCTCGTCCGGTGTCAGAAACCACTGGAAATGCACTTGCAGCGAAGGAAACGGGCTGAGCTCGAGGACTTCCGGTGCTCGTCCCAAGAAAACGCGAGCGGGAATGCCCCGGACTCAGTTTTCTCGTCCTGGGGTAAAAAGCGGTCCCCCGACGGTTTCTTCCCTTTGCTCCGTATTGGTCATAAGTCTTTCGATCTTCGGGTCTCGTGCTCCGAGGACTTCAACCCACACTCCTGGCATGCTCCCTGACACGTTTTCCGGAGGTATAGGTCGGGAAGCGAGCTCGTTGGAGGGAGAACTGTGGTGCGACCCAAAACGGTCCAAAAGATGGCCGAAGCTTCCAACGAGTGGCGAACGCTCGTCCGGTGTCAGAAACCACTGGAAATGCACTTGCAGCGAAGGAAACGGGCTGAGCTCGAGGACTTCCGGTGCTCGTCCCAAGAAAACGCGAGCGGGAATGCCCCGGACTCAGTTTTCTCGTCCTGGGGTAAAAAGCGGTCCCCCGACGGTTTCTTCCCTTTGCTCCGTATTGGTCATAAGTCTTTCGATCTTCGGGTCTCGTGCTCCGAGGACTTCAACCCACACTCCTGGCATGCTCCCTGACACGTTTTCCGGAGTTATAGGTCGGGAAGCGAGCTCGTTGGAGGGAGAACTGTGGTGCGACCCAAAACGGTCCAAAAGATGGCCGAAGCTTCCAACGAGTGGCGAACGCTCGTCCGGTGTCAGAAACCACTGGAAATGCACTTGCAGCGAAGGAAAGGGGCTGAGCTCGAGGACTTCCGGTGCTCGTCCCAAGAAAACGCGAGCGGGAATGCCCCGGACTCAGTTTTCTCGTCCTGGGGTAAAAAGCGGTCCCCCGACGGTTTCTTCCCTTTGCTCCGTATTGGTCATAGGTCTTTCGATCTTCGGGTCTCGTGCTCCGAGGACTTCAACCCACACTCCTGGCATGCTCCCTGACACGTTTTCCGGAGGTATAGGTCGGGAAGCGAGCTCGTTGGAGGGAGAACTGTGGTGCGACCCAAAACGGTCCAAAAGATGGCCGAAGCTTCCAACGAGTGGCGAACGCTCGTCCGGTGTCAGAAACCACTGGAAATGCACTTGCAGCGAAGGAAACGGGCTGAGCTCGAGGACTTCCGGTGCTCGTCCCAAGAAAACGCGAGCGGGAATGCCCCGGACTCAGTTTTCTCGTCCTGGGGTAAAAAACGGTCCCCCGACGGTTTCTTCCCTTTGCTCCGTATTGGTCATAGGTCTTTCGATCTTCGGGTCTCGTGCTCCGAGGACTTCAACCCACACTCCTGGCATGCTCCCTGACACGTTTTCCGGAGGTATAGGTCGGGAAGCGAGCTCGTTGGAGGGAGAACTGTGGTGCGACCCAAAACGGTCCAAAAGATGGCCGAAGCTTCCAACGAGTGGCGAACGCTCGTCCGGTGTCAGAAACCACTGGAAATGCACTTGCAGCGAAGGAAACGGGCTGAGCTCGAGGACTTCCGGTGCTCGTCCCAAGAAAACGCGAGCGGGAATGCCCCGGACTCAGTTTTCTCGTCCTGGGGTAAAAAGCGGTCCCCCGACGGTTTCTTCCCTTTGCTCCGTATTGGTCATAAGTCTTTCGATCTTCGGGTCTCGTGCTCCGAGGACTTCAACCCACACTCCTGGCATGCTCCCTGACACGTTTTCCGGAGGTATAGGTCGGGAAGCGAGCTCGTTGGAGGGAGAACTGTGGTGCGACCCAAAACGGTCCAAAAGATGGCCGAAGCTTCCAACGAGTGGCGAACGCTCGTCCGGTGTCAGAAACCACTGGAAATGCACTTGCAGCGAAGGAAACGGGCTGAGCTCGAGGACTTCCGGTGCTCGTCCCAAGAAAACGCGAGCGGGAATGCCCCGGACTCAGTTTTCTCGTCCTGGGGTAAAAAGCGGTCCCCCGACGGTTTCTTCCCTTTGCTCCGTATTGGTCATAAGTCTTTCGATCTTCGGGTCTCGTGCTCCGAGGACTTCAACCCACACTCCTGGCATGCTCCCTGACACGTTTTCCGGAGGTATAGGTCGGGAAGCGAGCTCGTTGGAGGGAGAACTGTGGTGCGACCCAAAACGGTCCAAAAGATGGCCGAAGCTTCCAACGAGTGGCGAACGCTCGTCCGGTGTCAGAAACCACTGGAAATGCACTTGCAGCGAAGGAAACGGGCTGAGCTCGAGGACTTCCGGTGCTCGTCCCAAGAAAACGCGAGCGGGAATGCCCCGGACTCAGTTTTCTCGTCCTGGGGTAAAAAGCGGTCCCCCGACGGTTTCTTCCCTTTGCTCCGTATTGGTCATAAGTCTTTCGATCTTCGGGTCTCGTGCTCCGAGGACTTCAACCCACACTCCTGGCATGCTCCCTGACACGTTTTCCGGAGGTATAGGTCGGGAAGCGAGCTCGTTGGAGGGAGAACTGTGGTGCGACCCTAAACGGTCCAAAAGATGGCCGAAGCTTCCAACGAGTGGCGAACGCTCGTCCGGTGTCAGAAACCACTGGAAATGCACTTGCAGCGAAGGAAAGGGGCTGAGCTCGAGGACTTCCGGTGCTCGTCCCAAGAAAACGCGAGCGGGAATGCCCCGGACTCAGTTTTCTCGTCCTGGGGTAAAAAGCGGTCCCCCGACGGTTTCTTCCCTTTGCTCCGTATTGGTCATAAGTCTTTCGATCTTCGGGTCTCGTGCTCCGAGGACTTCAACCCACACTCCTGGCATGCTCCCTGACACGTTTTCCGGAGGTATAGGTCGGGAAGCGAGCTCGTTGGAGGGAGAACTGTGGTGCGACCCAAAACGGTCCAAAAGATGGCCGAAGCTTCCAACGAGTGGCGAACGCTCGTCCGGTGTCAGAAACCACTGGAAATGCACTTGCAGCGAAGGAAACGGGCTGAGCTCGAGGACTTCCGGTGCTCGTCCCAAGAAAACGCGAGCGGGAATGCCCCGGACTCAGTTTTCTCGTCCTGGGGTAAAAAGCGGTCCCCCGACGGTTTCTTCCCTTTGCTCCGTATTGGTCATAAGTCTTTCGATCTTCGGGTCTCGTGCTCCGAGGACTTCAACCCACACTCCTGGCATGCTCCCTGACACGTTTTCCGGAGGTATAGGTCGGGAAGCGAGCTCGTTGGAGGGAGAACTGTGGTGCGACCCAAAACGGTCCAAAAGATGGCCGAAGCTTCCAACGAGTGGCGAACGCTCGTCCGGTGTCAGAAACCACTGGAAATGCACTTGCAGCGAAGGAAAGGGGCTGAGCTCGAGGACTTCCGGTGCTCGTCCCAAGAAAACGCGAGCGGGAATGCCCCGGACTCAGTTTTCTCGTCCTGGGGTAAAAAGCGGTCCCCCGACGGTTTCTTCCCTTTGCTCCGTATTGGTCATAGGTCTTTCGATCTTCGGGTCTCGTGCTCCGAGGACTTCAACCCACACTCCTGGCATGCTCCCTGACACGTTTTCCGGAGGTATAGGTCGGGAAGCGAGCTCGTTGGAGGGAGAACTGTGGTGCGACCCAAAACGGTCCAAAAGATGGCCGAAGCTTCCAACGAGTGGCGAACACTCGTCCGGTGTCAGAAACCACTGGAAATGCACTTGCAGCGAAGGAAACGGGCTGAGCTCGAGGACTTCCGGTGCTCGTCCCAAGAAAACGCGAGCGGGAATGCCCCGGACTCAGTTTTCTCGTCCTGGGGTAAAAAGCGGTCCCCCGACGGTTTCTTCCCTTTGCTCCGTATTGGTCATAAGTCTTTCGATCTTCGGGTCTCGTGCTCCGAGGACTTCAACCCACACTCCTGGCATGCTCCCTGACACGTTTTCCGGAGGTATAGGTCGGGAAGCGAGCTCGTTGGAGGGAGAACTGTGGTGCGACCCAAAACGGTCCAAAAGATGGCCGAAGCTTCCAACGAGTGGCGAACGCTCGTCCGGTGTCAGAAACCACTGGAAATGCACTTGCAGCGAAGGAAACGGGCTGAGCTCGAGGACTTCCGGTGCTCGTCCCAAGAAAACGCGAGCGGGAATGCCCCGGACTCAGTTTTCTCGTCCTGGGGTAAAAAGCGGTCCCCCGACGGTTTCTTCCCTTTGCTCCGTATTGGTCATAAGTCTTTCGATCTTCGGGTCTCGTGCTCCGAGGACTTCAACCCACACTCCTGGCATGCTCCCTGACACGTTTTCCGGAGGTATAGGTCGGGAAGCGAGCTCGTTGGAGGGAGAACTGTGGTGCGACCCAAAACGGTCCAAAAGATGGCCGAACCTTCCAACGAGTGGCGAACGCTCGTCCGGTGTCAGAAACCACTGGAAATGCACTTGCAGCGAAGGAAACGGGCTGAGCTCGAGGACTTCCGGTGCTCGTCCCAAGAAAACGCGAGCGGGAATGCCCCGGACTCAGTTTTCTCGTCCTGGGGTAAAAAGCGGTCCCCCGACGGTTTCTTCCCTTTGCTCCGTATTGGTCATAAGTCTTTCGATCTTCGGGTCTCGTGCTCCGAGGACTTCAACCCACACTCCTGGCATGCTCCCTGACACGTTTTCCGGAGGTATAGGTCGGGAAGCGAGCTCGTTGGAGGGAGAACTGTGGTGCGACCCAAAACGGTCCAAAAGATGGCCGAAGCTTCCAACGAGTGGCGAACGCTCGTCCGGTGTCAGAAACCACTGGAAATGCACTTGCAGCGAAGGAAACGGGCTGAGCTCGAGGACTTCCGGTGCTCGTCCCAAGAAAACGCGAGCGGGAATGCCCCGGACTCAGTTTTCTCGTCCTGGGGTAAAAAGCGGTCCCCCGACGGTTTCTTCCCTTTGCTCCGTATTGGTCATAAGTCTTTCGATCTTCGGGTCTCGTGCTCCGAGGACTTCAACCCACACTCCTGGCATGCTCCCTGACACGTTTTCCGGAGGTATAGGTCGGGAAGCGAGCTCGTTGGAGGGAGAACTGTGGTGCGACCCAAAACGGTCCAAAAGATGGCCGAAGCTTCCAACGAGTGGCGAACGCTCGTCCGGTGTCAGAAACCACTGGAAATGCACTTGCAGCGAAGGAAAGGGGCTGAGCTCGAGGACTTCCGGTGCTCGTCCCAAGAAAACGCGAGCGGGAATGCCCCGGACTCAGTTTTCTCGTCCTGGGGTAAAAAGCGGTCCCCCGACGGTTTCTTCCCTTTGCTCCGTATTGGTCATAGGTCTTTCGATCTTCGGGTCTCGTGCTCCGAGGACTTCAACCCACACTCCTGGCATGCTCCCTGACACGTTTTCCGGAGGTATAGGTCGGGAAGCGAGCTCGTTGGAGGGAGAACTGTGGTGCGACCCAAAACGGTCCAAAAGATGGCCGAAGCTTCCAACGAGTGGCGAACACTCGTCCGGTGTCAGAAACCACTGGAAATGCACTTGCAGCGAAGGAAACGGGCTGAGCTCGAGGACTTCCGGTGCTCGTCCCAAGAAAACGCGAGCGGGAATGCCCCGGACTCAGTTTTCTCGTCCTGGGGTAAAAAGCGGTCCCCCGACGGTTTCTTCCCTTTGCTCCGTATTGGTCATAAGTCTTTCGATCTTCGGGTCTCGTGCTCCGAGGACTTCAACCCACACTCCTGGCATGCTCCCTGACACGTTTTCCGGAGGTATAGGTCGGGAAGCGAGCTCGTTGGAGGGAGAACTGTGGTGCGACCCAAAACGGTCCAAAAGATGGCCGAAGCTTCCAACGAGTGGCGAACGCTCGTCCGGTGTCAGAAACCACTGGAAATGCACTTGCAGCGAAGGAAACGGGCTGAGCTCGAGGACTTCCGGTGCTCGTCCCAAGAAAACGCGAGCGGGTATGCCCCGGACTCAGTTTTCTCGTCCTGGGGTAAAAAGCGGTCCCCCGACGGTTTCTTCCCTTTGCTCCGTCTTGGTCATAAGTCTTTCGATCTTCGGGTCTCGTGCTCCGAGGACTTCAACCCACACTCCTGGCATGCTCCCTGACACGTTTTCCGGAGGTATAGGTCGGGAAGCGAGCTCGTTGGAGGGAGAACTGTGGTGCGACCCAAAACGGTCCAAAAGATGGCCGAAGCTTCCAACGAGTGGCGAACGCTCGTCCGGTGTCAGAAACCACTGGAAATGCACTTGCAGCGAAGGAAACGGGCTGAGCTCGAGGACTTCCGGTGCTCGTCCCAAGAAAACGCGAGCGGGAATGCCCCGGACTCAGTTTTCTCGTCCTGGGGTAAAAAGCGGTCCCCCGACGGTTTCTTCCCTTTGCTCCGTATTGGTCATAAGTCTTTCGATCTTCGGGTCTCGTGCTCCGAGGACTTCAACCCACACTCCTGGCATGCTCCCTGACACGTTTTCTGGAGGTATAGGTCGAGAAGCGAGCTCGTTGGAGGGAGAACTGTGGTGCGACCCAAAACGGTCCAAAAGATGGCCGAAGCTTCCAACGAGTGGCGCACGCTCGTCCGGTGTCAGAAACCACTGGAAATGCACTTGCAGCGAAGGAAACGGGCTGAGCTCGAGGACTTCCGGTGCTCGTCCCAAGAAAACGCGAGCGGGAATGCCCCGGACTCAGTTTTCTCGTCCTGGGGTAAAAAGCGGTCCCCCGACGGTTTCTTCCCTTTGCTCCGTATTGGTCATAAGTCTTTCGATCTTCGGGTCTCGTGCTCCGAGGACTTCAACCCACACTCCTGGCATGCTCCCTGACACGTTTTCCGGAGGTATAGGTCGGGAAGCGAGCTCGTTGGAGGGAGAACTGTGGTGCGACCCAAAACGGTCCAAAAGATGGCCGAAGCTTCCAACGAGTGGCGAACGCTCGTCCGGTGTCAGAAACCACTGGAAATGCACTTGCAGCGAAGGAAAGGGGCTGAGCTCGAGGACTTCCGGTGCTCGTCCCAAGAAAACGCGAGCGGGAATGCCCCGGACTCAGTTTTCTCGTCCTGGGGTAAAAAGCGGTCCCCCGACGGTTTCTTCCCTTTGCTCCGTATTGGTCATAGGTCTTTCGATCTTCGGGTCTCGTGCTCCGAGGACTTCAACCCACACTCCTGGCATGCTCCCTGACACGTTTTCCGGAGGTATAGGTCGGGAAGCGAGCTCGTTGGAGGGAGAACTGTGGTGCGACCCAAAACGGTCCAAAAGATGGCCGAAGCTTCCAACGAGTGGCGAACGCTCGTCCGGTGTCAGAAACCACTGGAAATGCACTTGCAGCGAAGGAAACGGGCTGAGCTCGAGGACTTCCGGTGCTCGTCCCAAGAAAACGCGAGCGGGAATGCCCCGGACTCAGTTTTCTCGTCCTGGGGTAAAAAGCGGTCCCCCGACGGTTTCTTCCCTTTGCTCCGTATTGGTCATAAGTCTTTCGATCTTCGGGTTTCGTGCTCCGAGGACTTCAACCCACACTCCTGGCATGCTCCCTGACACGTTTTCCGGAGGTATAGGTCGGGAAGCGAGCTCGTTGGAGGGAGAACTGTGGTGCGACCCAAAACGGTCCAAAAGATGGCCGAAGCTTCCAACGAGTGGCGAACGCTCGTCCGGTGTCAGAAACCACTGGAAATGCACTTGCAGCGAAGGAAACGGGCTGAGCTCGAGGACTTCCGGTGCTCGTCCCAAGAAAACGCGAGCGGGAATGCCCCGGACTCAGTTTTCTCGTCCTGGGGTAAAAAGCGGTCCCCCGACGGTTTCTTCCCTTTGCTCCGTATTGGTCATAGGTCTTTCGATCTTCGGGTCTCGTGCTCCGAGGACTTCAACCCACACTCCTGGCATGCTCCCTGACACGTTTTCCGGAGGTATAGGTCGGGAAGCGAGCTCGTTGGAGGGAGAACTGTGGTGCGACCCAAAACGGTCCAAAAGATGGCCGAAGCTTCCAACGAGTGGCGAACGCTCGTCCGGTGTCAGAAACCACTGGAAATGCACTTGCAGCGAAGGAAACGGGCTGAGCTCGAGGACTTCCGGTGCTCGTCCCAAGAAAACGCGAGCGGGAATGCCCCGGACTCAGTTTTCTCGTCCTGGGGTAAAAAGCGGTCCCCCGACGGTTTCTTCCCTTTGCTCCGTATTGGTCATAAGTCTTTCGATCTTCGGGTCTCGTGCTCCGAGGACTTCAACCCACACTCCTGGCATGCTCCCTGACACGTTTTCTGGAGGTATAGGTCGGGAAGCGAGCTCGTTGGAGGGAGAACTGTGGTGCGACCCAAAACGGTCCAAAAGATGGCCGAAGCTTCCAACGAGTGGCGAACGCTCGTCCGGTGTCAGAAACCACTGGAAATGCACTTGCAGCGAAGGAAACGGGCTGAGCTCGAGGACTTCCGGTGCTCGTCCCAAGAAAACGCGAGCGGGAATGCCCCGGACTCAGTTTTCTCGTCCTGGGGTAAAAAGCGGTCCCCCGACGGTTTCATCCCTTTGCTCCGTATTGGTCATAAGTCTTTCGATCTTCGGGTCTCGTGCTCCGAGGACTTCAACCCACACTCCTGGCATGCTCCCTGACACGTTTTCCGGAGGTATAGGTCGGGAAGCGAGCTCGTTGGAGGGAGAACTGTGGTGCGACCCAAAACGGTCCAAAAGATGGCCGAAGCTTCCAACGAGTGGCGAACGCTCGTCCGGTGTCAGAAACCACTGGAAATGCACTTGCAGCGAAGGAAACGGGCTGAGCTCGAGGACTTCCGGTGCTCGTCCCAAGAAAACGCGAGCGGGAATGCCCCGGACTCAGTTTTCTCGTCCTGGGGTAAAAAGCGGTCCCCCGACGGTTTCTTCCCTTTGCTCCGTATTGGTCATAAGTCTTTCGATCTTCGGGTCTCGTGCTCCGAGGACTTCAACCCACACTCCTGGCATGCTCCCTAACACGTTTTCCGGAGGTATAGGTCGGGAAGCGAGCTCGTTGGAGGGAGAACTGTGGTGCGACCCAAAACGGTCCAAAAGATGGCCGAAGCTTCCAACGAGTGGCGAACGCTCGTCCGGTGTCAGAAACCACTGGAAATGCACTTGCAGCGAAGGAAAGGGGCTGAGCTCGAGGACTTCCGGTGCTCGTCCCAAGAAAACGCGAGCGGGAATGCCCCGGACTCAGTTTTCTCGTCCTGGGGTAAAAAGCGGTCCCCCGACGGTTTCTTCCCTTTGCTCCGTATTGGTCATAAGTCTTTCGATCTTCGGGTCTCGTGCTCCGAGGACTTCAACCCACACTCCTGGCATGCTCCCTGACACGTTTTCCGGAGGTATAGGTCGGGAAGCGAGCTCGTTGGAGGGAGAACTGTGGTGCGACCCAAAACGGTCCAAAAGATGGCCGAAGCTTCCAACGAGTGGCGAACGCTCGTCCGGTGTCAGAAACCACTGGAAATGCACTTGCAGCGAAGGAAACGGGCTGAGCTCGAGGACTTCCGGTGCTCGTCCCAAGAAAACGCGAGCGGGAATGCCCCGGACTCAGTTTTCTCGTCCTGGGGTAAAAAGCGGTCCCCCGACGGTTTCTTCCCTTTGCTCCGTACTGGTCATAAGTCTTTCGATCTTCGGGTCTCGTGCTACGAGGACTTCAACCCACACTCCTGGCATGCTCCCTGACACGTTTTCCGGAGGTATAGGTCGGGAAGCGAGCTCGTTGGAGGGAGAACTGTGGTGCGACCCAAAACGGTCCAAAAGATGGCCGAAGCTTCCAACGAGTGGCGAACGCTCGTCCGGTGTCAGAAACCACTGGAAATGCACTTGCAGCGAAGGAAACGGGCTGAGCTCGAGGACTTCCGGTGCTCGTCCCAAGAAAACGCGAGCGGGAATGCCCCGGACTCAGTTTTCTCGTCCTGGGGTAAAAAGCGGTCCCCCGACGGTTTCTTCCCTTTGCTCCGTATTGGTCATAAGTCTTTCGATCTTCGGGTCTCGTGCTCCGAGGACTTCAACCCACACTCCTGGCATGCTCCCTGACACGTTTTCCGGAGGTATAGGTCGGGAAGCGAGCTCGTTGGAGGGAGAACTGTGGTGCGACCCAAAACGGTCCAAAAGATGGCCGAAGCTTCCAACGAGTGGCGAACGCTCGTCCGGTGTCAGAAACCACTGGAAATGCACTTGCAGCGAAGGAAACGGGCTGAGCTCGAGGACTTCTGGTGCTCGTCCCAAGAAAACGCGAGCGGGAGTGCCCCGGACTCAGTTTTCTCGTCCTGGGGTAAAAAGCGGTCCCCCGACGGTTTCTTCCCTTTGCTCCGTATTGGTCATAAGTCTTTCGATCTTCGGGTTTCGTGCTCCGAGGACTTCAACCCACACTCCTGGCATGCTCCCTGACACGTTTTCCGGAGGTATAGGTCGGGAAGCGAGCTCGTTGGAGGGAGAACTGTGGTGCGACCCAAAACGGTCCAAAAGATGGCCGAAGCTTCCAACGAGTGGCGAACGCTCGTCCGGTGTCAGAAACCACTGGAAATGCACTTGCAGCGAAGGAAACGGGCTGAGCTCGAGGACTTCCGGTGCTCGTCCCAAGAAAACGCGAGCGGGAATGCCCCGGACTCAGTTTTCTCGTCCTGGGGTAAAAAGCGGTCCCCCGACGGTTTCTTCCCTTTGCTCCGTATTGGTCATAGGTCTTTCGATCTTCGGGTCTCGTGCTCCGAGGACTTCAACCCACACTCCTGGCATGCTCCCTGACACGTTTTCCGGAGGTATAGGTCGGGAAGCGAGCTCGTTGGAGGGAGAACTGTGGTGCGACCCAAAACGGTCCAAAAGATGGCCGAAGCTTCCAACGAGTGGCGAACGCTCGTCCGGTGTCAGAAACCACTGGAAATGCACTTGCAGCGAAGGAAACGGGCTGAGCTCGAGGACTTCCGGTGCTCGTCCCAAGAAAACGCGAGCGGGAATGCCCCGGACTCAGTTTTCTCGTCCTGGGGTAAAAAGCGGTCCCCCGACGGTTTCTTCCCTTTGCTCCGTATTGGTCATAAGTCTTTCGATCTTCGGGTCTCTGTCTCCGAGGACTTCAACCCACACTCCTGGCATGCTCCCTGACACGTTTTCCGGAGGTATAGGTCGGGAAGCGAGCTCGTTGGAGGGAGAACTGTGGTGCGACCCAAAACGGTCCAAAAGATGGCCGAAGCTTCCAACGAGTGGCGAACGCTCGTCCGGTGTCAGAAACCACTGGAAATGCACTTGCAGCGAAGGAAACGGGCTGAGCTCGAGGACTTCCGGTGCTCGTCCCAAGAAAACGCGAGCGGGAATGCCCCGGACTCAGTTTTCTCGTCCTGGGGTAAAAAGCGGTCCCCCGACGGTTTCTTCCCTTTGCTCCGTATTGGTCATAGGTCTTTCGATCTTCGGGTCTCGTGCTCCGAGGACTTCAACCCACACTCCTGGCATGCTCCCTGACACGTTTTCCGGAGGTATAGGTCGGGAAGCGAGCTCGTTGGAGGGAGAACTGTGGTGCGACCCAAAACGGTCCAAAAGATTGCCGAAGCTTCCAACGAGTGGCGAACGCTCGTCCGGTGTCAGAAACCACTGGAAATGCACTTGCAGCGAAGGAAACGGGCTGAACTCGAGGACTTCCGGTGCTCGTCCCAAGAAAACGCGAGCGGGAATGCCCCGGACTCAGTTTTCTCGTCCTGGGGTAAAAAGCGGTCCCCCGACGGTTTCTTCCCTTTGCTCCGTATTGGTCATAAGTCTTTCGATCTTCGGGTCTCGTGCTCCGAGGACTTCAACCCACACTCCTGGCATGCTCCCTGACACGTTTTCCGGAGGTATAGGTCGGGAAGCGAGCTCGTTGGAGGGAGAACTGTGGTGCGACCCAAAACGGTCCAAAAGATTGCCGAAGCTTCCAACGAGTGGCGAACGCTCGTCCGGTGTCAGAAACCACTGGAAATGCACTTGCAGCGAAGGAAACGGGCTGAACTCGAGGACTTCCGGTGCTCGTCCCAAGAAAACGCGAGCGGGAATGCCCCGGACTCAGTTTTCTCGTCCTGGGGTAAAAAGCGGTCCCCCGACGGTTTCTTCCCTTTGCTCCGTATTGGTCATAAGTCTTTCGATCTTCGGGTCTCGTGCTCCGAGGACTTCAACCCACACTCCTGGCATGCTCCCTGACACGTTTTCCAGAGGTATAGGTCGGGAAGCGAGCTCGTTGGAGGGAGAACTGTGGTGCGACCCAAAACGGTCCAAAAGATGGCCGAAGCTTCCAACGAGTGGCGAACGCTCGTCCGGTGTCAGAAACCACTGGAAATGCACTTGCAGCGAAGGAAACGGGCTGAGCTCGAGGACTTCCGGTGCTCGTCCCAAGAAAACGCGAGTGGGAATGCCCCGGACTCAGTTTTCTCGTCCTGGGGTAAAAAGCGGTCCCCCGACGGTTTCTTCCCTTTGCTCCGTATTGGTCATAGGTCTTTCGATCTTCGGGTCTCGTGTTCCGAGGACTCCAACCCACACTCCTGGCATGCTCCCTGACACGTTTTCCGGAGGTATAGGTCGGGAAGCGAGCTCGTTGGAGGGAGAACTGTGGTGCGACCCAAAACGGTCCAAAAGATTGCCGAAGCTTCCAACGAGTGGCGAACGCTCGTCCGGTGTCAGAAACCACTGGAAATGCACTTGCAGCGAAGGAAATGGGCTGAACTCGAGGACTTCCGGTGCTCGTCCCAAGAAAACGCGAGCGGGAATGCCCCGGACTCAGTTTTCTCGTCCTGGGGTAAAAAGCGGTCCCCCGACGGTTTCTTCCCTTTGCTCCGTATTGGTCATAAGTCTTTCGATCTTCGGGTCTCGTGCTCCGAGGACTTCAACCCACACTCCTGGCATGCTCCCTGACACGTTTTCCGGAGGTATAGGTCGGGAAGCGAGCTCGTTGGAGGGAGAACTGTGGTGCGACCCAAAACGGTCCAAAAGATGGCCGAAGCTTCCAACGAGTGGCGAACGCTCGTCCGGTGTCAGAAACCACTGGAAATGCACTTGCAGCGAAGGAAACGGGCTGAGCTCGAGGACTTCCGGTGCTCGTCCCAAGAAAACGCGAGCGGGAATGCCCCGGACTCAGTTTTCTCGTCCTGGGGTAAAAAGCGGTCCCCCGACGGTTTCTTCCCTTTGCTCCGTACTGGTCATAAGTCTTTCGATCTTCGGGTCTCGTGCTACGAGGACTTCAACCCACACTCCTGGCATGCTCCCTGACACGTTTTCCGGAGGTATAGGTCGGGAAGCGAGCTCGTTGGAGGGAGAACTGTGGTGCGACCCAAAACGGTCCAAAAGATGGCCGAAGCTTCCAACGAGTGGCGAACGCTCGTCCGGTGTCAGAAACCACTGGAAATGCACTTGCAGCGAAGGAAACGGGCTGAGCTCGAGGACTTCCGGTGCTCGTCCCAAGAAAACGCGAGCGGGAATGCCCCGGACTCAGTTTTCTCGTCCTGGGGTAAAAAGCGGTCCCCCGACGGTTTCTTCCCTTTGCTCCGTATTGGTCATAGGTCTTTCGATCTTCGGGTCTCGTGTTCCGAGGACTTCAACCCACACTCCTGGCATGCTCCCTGACACGTTTTCCGGAGGTATAGGTCGGGAAGCGAGCTCGTTGGAGGGAGAACTGTGGTGCGACCCAAAACGGTCCAAAAGATTGCCGAAGCTTCCAACGAGTGGCGAACGCTCGTCCGGTGTCAGAAACCACTGGAAATGCACTTGCAGCGAAGGAAACGGGCTGAACTCGAGGACTTCCGGTGCTCGTCCCAAGAAAACGCGAGCGGGAATGCCCCGGACTCAGTTTTCTCGTCCTGGGGTAAAAAGCGGTCCCCCGACGGTTTCTTCCCTTTGCTCCGTATTGGTCATAAGTCTTTCGATCTTCGGGTCTCGTGCTCCGAGGACTTCAACCCACACTCCTGGCATGCTCCCTGACACGTTTTCCGGAGGTATAGGTCGGGAAGCGAGCTCGTTGGAGGGAGAACTGTGGTGCGACCCAAAACGGTCCAAAAGATGGCCGAAGCTTCCAACGAGTGGCGAACGCTCGTCCGGTGTCAGAAACCACTGGAAATGCACTTGCAGCGAAGGAAACGGGCTGAGCTCGAGGACTTCCGGTGCTCGTCCCAAGAAAACGCGAGCGGGAATGCCCCGGACTCAGTTTTCTCGTCCTGGGGTAAAAAGCGGTCCCCCGACGGTTTCTTCCCTTTGCTCCGTACTGGTCATACGTCTTTCGATCTTCGGGTCTCGTGCTACGAGGACTTCAACCCACACTCCTGGCATGCTCCCTGACACGTTTTCCGGAGGTATAGGTCGGGAAGCGAGCTCGTTGGAGGGAGAACTGTGGTGCGACCCAAAACGGTCCAAAAGATGGCCGAAGCTTCCAACGAGTGGCGAACGCTCGTCCGGTGTCAGAAACCACTGGAAATGCACTTGCAGCGAAGGAAACGGGCTGAGCTCGAGGACTTCCGGTGCTCGTCCCAAGAAAACGCGAGCGGGAATGCCCCGGACTCAGTTTTCTCGTCCTGGGGTAAAAAGCGGTTCCCAGACGGTTTCTTCCCTTTGCTCCGTATTGGTCATAAGTCTTTCGATCTTCGGGTCTCGTGCTCCGAGGACTTCAACCCACACTCCTGGCATGCTCCCTGACACGTTTTCCGGAGGTATAGGTCGGGAAGCGAGCTCGTTGGAGGGAGAACTGTGGTGCGACCCAAAACGGTCCAAAAGATGGCCGAAGCTTCCAACGAGTGGTGAACGCTCGTCCGGTGTCAGAAACCACTGGAAATGCACTTGCAGCGAAGGAAACGGGCTGAACTCGAGGACTTCCGGTGCTCGTCCCAAGAAAACGCGAGCGGGAATGCCCCGGACTCAGTTTTCTCGTCCTGGGGTAAAAAGCGGTCCCCCGACGGTTTCTTCCCTTTGCTCCGTACTGGTCATAAGTCTTTCGATCTTCGGGTCTCGTGCTACGAGGACTTCAACCCACACTCCTGGCATGCTCCCTGACACGTTTTCCGGAGGTATAGGTCGGGAAGCGAGCTCGTTGGAGGGAGAACTGTGGTGCGACCCAAAACGGTCCAAAAGATGGCCGAAGCTTCCAACGAGTGGCGAACGCTCGTCCGGTGTCAGAAACCACTGGAAATGCACTTGCAGCGAAGGAAACGGGCTGAGCTCGAGGACTTCCGGTGCTCGTCCCAAGAAAACGCGAGCGGGAATGCCCCGGACTCAGTTTTCTCGTCCTGGGGTAAAAAGCGGTCCCCCGACGGTTTCTTCCCTTTGCTCCGTACTGGTCATAAGCCTTTCGATCTTCGGGTCTCGTGCTACGAGGACTTCAACCCACACTCCTGGCATGCTCCCTGACACGTTTTCCGGAGGTATAGGTCGGGAAGCGAGCTCGTTGGAGGGAGAACTGTGGTGCGACCCAAAACGGTCCAAAAGATGGCCGAAGCTTCCAACGAGTGGCGAACGCTCGTCCGGTGTCAGAAACCACTGGAAATGCACTTGGAACGAAGGAAACGGGCTGAGCTCGAGGACTTCCGGTGCTCGTCCCAAGAAAATGCGAGCGGGAATGCCCCGGACTCAGTTTTCTCGTCCTGAGGTAAAAAGCGGTCCCCCGACGGTTTCTTCCCTTTGCTCCGTATTGGTCATAAGTCTTTCGATCTTCGGGTCTCGTGCTCCGAGGACTTCAACCCACACTCCTGTCATGCTCCCTGACACGTTTTCCGGAGGTATAGGTCGGGAAGCGAGCTCGTTGGAGGGAGAACTGTGGTGCGACCCAAAACGGTCCAAAAGATGGCCGAAGCTTCCAACGAGTGGCGAACGCTCGTTCGGTGTCAGAAACCACTGGAAATGCACTTGAAGCGAAGGAAACGGGCTGAGCTCGAGGACTTCCGGTGCTCGTCCCAAGAAAACGCGAGCGGGAATGCCCCGGACTCAGTTTTCTCGTCCTGGGGTAAAAAGCGGTCCCCCGACGGTTTCTTCCCTTTGCTCCGTATTGGTCATAAGTCTTTCGATCTTCGGGTCTCGTGCTCCGAGGACTTCAACCCACACTCCTGGCATGCTCCCTGACACGTTTTCCGGAGGTATAGGTCGGGAAGCGAGCTCGTTGGAGGGAGAACTGTGGTGCGACCCAAAACGGTCCAAAAGATGGCCGAAGCTTCCAACGAGTGGCGAACGCTCGTCCGGTGTCAGAAACCACTGGAAATGCACTTGCAGCGAAGGAAACGGGCTGAGCTCGAGGACTTCCGGTGCTCGTCCCAAGAAAACGCGAGCGGGAATGCCCCGGACTCAGTTTTCTCGTCCTGAGGTAAAAAGCGGTCCCCCGACGGTTTCTTCCCCTTGCTCCGTATTGGTCATAGGTCTTTCGATCTTCGGGTCTCGTGCTCCGAGGACTTCAACCCACACTCCTGGCATGCTCCCTGACACGTTTTCCGGAGGTATAGGTCGGGAAGCGAGCTCGTTGGAGGGAGAACTTTGGTGCGACCCAAAACGGTCCAAAAGATGGCCGAAGCTTCCAACGAGTGGCGAACGCTCGTCCGGTGTCAGAAACCACTGGAAATGCACTTGCAGCGAAGGAAAGGGGCTGAGCTCGAGGACTTCCGGTGCTCGTCCCAAGAAAACGCGAGCGGGAATGCCCCGGACTCAGTTTTCTCGTCCTGGGGTAAAAAGCGGTCCCCCGACGGTTTCTTCCCTTTGCTCCGTATTGGTCATAAGTCTTTCGATCTTCGGGTCTCGTGCTCCGAGGACTTCAACCCACACTCCTGGCATGCTCCCTGACACGTTTTCCGGAGGTATAGGTCGGGAAGCGAGCTCGTTGGAGGGAGAACTGTGGTGCGACCCAAAACGGTCCAAAAGATGGCCGAAGCTTCCAACGAGTGGCGAACGCTCGTCCGGTGTCAGAAACCACTGGAAATGCACTTGCAGCGAAGGAAACGGGCTGAGCTCGAGGACTTCCGGTGCTCGTCCCAAGAAAACGCGAGCGGGAATGCCCCGGACTCAGTTTTCTCGTCCTGGGGTAAAAAGCGGTCCCCCGACGGTTTCTTCCCTTTGCTCCGTACTGGTCATACGTCTTTCGATCTTCGGGTCTCGTGCTACGAGGACTTCAACCCACACTCCTGGCATGCTCCCTGACACGTTTTCCGGAGGTATAGGTCGGGAAGCGAGCTCGTTGGAGGGAGAACTGTGGTGCGACCCAAAACGGTCCAAAAGATGGCCGAAGCTTCCAACGAGTGGCGAACGCTCGTCCGGTGTCAGAAACCACTGGAAATGCACTTGCAGCGAAGGAAACGGGCTGAGCTCGAGGACTTCCGGTGCTCGTCCCAAGAAAACGCGAGCGGGAATGCCCCGGACTCAGTTTTCTCGTCCTGGGGTAAAAAGCGGTTCCCAGACGGTTTCTTCCCTTTGCTCCGTATTGGTCATAAGTCTTTCGATCTTCGGGTCTCGTGCTCCGAGGACTTCAACCCACACTCCTGGCATGCTCCCTGACACGTTTTCCGGAGGTATAGGTCGGGAAGCGAGCTCGTTGGAGGGAGAACTGTGGTGCGACCCAAAACGGTCCAAAAGATGGCCGAAGCTTCCAACGAGTGGTGAACGCTCGTCCGGTGTCAGAAACCACTGGAAATGCACTTGCAGCGAAGGAAACGGGCTGAACTCGAGGACTTCCGGTGCTCGTCCCAAGAAAACGCGAGCGGGAATGCCCCGGACTCAGTTTTCTCGTCCTGGGGTAAAAAGCGGTCCCCCGACGGTTTCTTCCCTTTGCTCCGTACTGGTCATAAGTCTTTCGATCTTCGGGTCTCGTGCTACGAGGACTTCAACCCACACTCCTGGCATGCTCCCTGACACGTTTTCCGGAGGTATAGGTCGGGAAGCGAGCTCGTTGGAGGGAGAACTGTGGTGCGACC
Organism: Cucumis melo; assembly: GCF_025177605.1. Lineage (NCBI taxonomy): Eukaryota > Viridiplantae > Streptophyta > Magnoliopsida > Cucurbitales > Cucurbitaceae > Cucumis > Cucumis melo. Next base: position 27,845,551 of record NC_066857.1, read on the forward strand.
CAAAACGGTCCAAAAGATGGCCGAAGCTTCCAACGAGTGGCGAACGCTCGTCCGGTGTCAGAAACCACTGGAAATGCACTTGCAGCGAAGGAAACGGGCTGAGCTCGAGGACTTCCGGTGCTCGTCCCAAGAAAACGCGAGCGGGAATGCCCCGGACTCAGTTTTCTCGTCCTGGGGTAAAAAGCGGTCCCCCGACGGTTTCTTCCCTTTGCTCCGTACTGGTCATAAGTCTTTCGATCTTCGGGTCTCGTGCTACGAGGACTTCAACCCACACTCCTGGCATGCTCCCTGACACGTTTTCCGGAGGTATAGGTCGGGAAGCGAGCTCGTTGGAGGGAGAACTGTGGTGCGACCCAAAACGGTCCAAAAGATGGCCGAAGCTTCCAACGAGTGGCGAACGCTCGTCCGGTGTCAGAAACCACTGGAAATGCACTTGGAACGAAGGAAACGGGCTGAGCTCGAGGACTTCCGGTGCTCGTCCCAAGAAAACGCGAGCGGGAATGCCCCGGACTCAGTTTTCTCGTCCTGAGGTAAAAAGCGGTCCCCCGACGGTTTCTTCCCTTTGCTCCGTATTGGTCATAAGTCTTTCGATCTTCGGGTCTCGTGCTCCGAGGACTTCAACCCACACTCCTGTCATGCTCCCTGACACGTTTTCCGGAGGTATAGGTCGGGAAGCGAGCTCGTTGGAGGGAGAACTGTGGTGCGACCCAAAACGGTCCAAAAGATGGCCGAAGCTTCCAACGAGTGGCGAACGCTCGTTCGGTGTCAGAAACCACTGGAAATGCACTTGCAGCGAAGGAAACGGGCTGAGCTCGAGGACTTCCGGTGCTCGTCCCAAGAAAACGCGAGCGGGAATGCCCCGGACTCAGTTTTCTCGTCCTGGGGTAAAAAGCGGTCCCCCGACGGTTTCTTCCCTTTGCTCCGTATTGGTCATAAGTCTTTCGATCTTCGGGTCTCGTGCTCCGAGGACTTCAACCCACACTCCTGGCATGCTCCCTGACACGTTTTCCGGAGGTATAGGTCGGGAAGCGAGCTCGTTGGAGGGAGAACTGTGGTGCGACCCAAAACGGTCCAAAAGATGGCCGAAGCTTCCAACGAGTGGCGAACGCTCGTCCGGTGTCAGAAACCACTGGAAATGCACTTGCAGCGAAGGAAACGGGCTGAGCTCGAGGACTTCCGGTGCTCGTCCCAAGAAAACGCGAGCGGGAATGCCCCGGACTCAGTTTTCTCGTCCTGAGGTAAAAAGCGGTCCCCCGACGGTTTCTTCCCCTTGCTCCGTATTGGTCATAGGTCTTTCGATCTTCGGGTCTCGTGCTCCGAGGACTTCAACCCACACTCCTGGCATGCTCCCTGACACGTTTTCCGGAGGTATAGGTCGGGAAGCGAGCTCGTTGGAGGGAGAACTTTGGTGCGACCCAAAACGGTCCAAAAGATGGCCGAAGCTTCCAACGAGTGGCGAACGCTCGTCCGGTGTCAGAAACCACTGGAAATGCACTTGCAGCGAAGGAAAGGGGCTGAGCTCGAGGACTTCCGGTGCTCGTCCCAAGAAAACGCGAGCGGGAATGCCCCGGACTCAGTTTTCTCGTCCTGGGGTAAAAAGCGGTCCCCCGACGGTTTCTTCCCTTTGCTCCGTATTGGTCATAAGTCTTTCGATCTTCGGGTCTCGTGCTCCGAGGACTTCAACCCACACTCCTGGCATGCTCCCTGACACGTTTTCCGGAGGTATAGGTCGGGAAGCGAGCTCGTTGGAGGGAGAACTGTGGTGCGACCCAAAACGGTCCAAAAGATGGCCGAAGCTTCCAACGAGTGGCGAACGCTCGTCCGGTGTCAGAAACCACTGGAAATGCACTTGCAGCGAAGGAAACGGGCTGAGCTCGAGGACTTCCGGTGCTCGTCCCAAGAAAACGCGAGCGGGAATGCCCCGGACTCAGTTTTCTCGTCCTGGGGTAAAAAGCGGTCCCCCGACGGTTTCTTCCCTTTGCTCCGTACTGGTCATACGTCTTTCGATCTTCGGGTCTCGTGCTACGAGGACTTCAACCCACACTCCTGGCATGCTCCCTGACACGTTTTCCGGAGGTATAGGTCGGGAAGCGAGCTCGTTGGAGGGAGAACTGTGGTGCGACCCAAAACGGTCCAAAAGATGGCCGAAGCTTCCAACGAGTGGCGAACGCTCGTCCGGTGTCAGAAACCACTGGAAATGCACTTGCAGCGAAGGAAACGGGCTGAGCTCGAGGACTTCCGGTGCTCGTCCCAAGAAAACGCGAGCGGGAATGCCCCGGACTCAGTTTTCTCGTCCTGGGGTAAAAAGCGGTTCCCAGACGGTTTCTTCCCTTTGCTCCGTATTGGTCATAAGTCTTTCGATCTTCGGGTCTCGTGCTCCGAGGACTTCAACCCACACTCCTGGCATGCTCCCTGACACGTTTTCCGGAGGTATAGGTCGGGAAGCGAGCTCGTTGGAGGGAGAACTGTGGTGCGACCCAAAACGGTCCAAAAGATGGCCGAAGCTTCCAACGAGTGGTGAACGCTCGTCCGGTGTCAGAAACCACTGGAAATGCACTTGCAGCGAAGGAAACGGGCTGAACTCGAGGACTTCCGGTGCTCGTCCCAAGAAAACGCGAGCGGGAATGCCCCGGACTCAGTTTTCTCGTCCTGGGGTAAAAAGCGGTCCCCCGACGGTTTCTTCCCTTTGCTCCGTACTGGTCATAAGTCTTTCGATCTTCGGGTCTCGTGCTACGAGGACTTCAACCCACACTCCTGGCATGCTCCCTGACACGTTTTCCGGAGGTATAGGTCGGGAAGCGAGCTCGTTGGAGGGAGAACTGTGGTGCGACCCAAAACGGTCCAAAAGATGGCCGAAGCTTCCAACGAGTGGCGAACGCTCGTCCGGTGTCAGAAACCACTGGAAATGCACTTGCAGCGAAGGAAACGGGCTGAGCTCGAGGACTTCCGGTGCTCGTCCCAAGAAAACGCGAGCGGGAATGCCCCGGACTCAGTTTTCTCGTCCTGGGGTAAAAAGCGGTCCCCCGACGGTTTCTTCCCTTTGCTCCGTACTGGTCATAAGTCTTTCGATCTTCGGGTCTCGTGCTACGAGGACTTCAACCCACACTCCTGGCATGCTCCCTGACACGTTTTCCGGAGGTATAGGTCGGGAAGCGAGCTCGTTGGAGGGAGAACTGTGGTGCGACCCAAAACGGTCCAAAAGATGGCCGAAGCTTCCAACGAGTGGCGAACGCTCGTCCGGTGTCAGAAACCACTGGAAATGCACTTGGAACGAAGGAAACGGGCTGAGCTCGAGGACTTCCGGTGCTCGTCCCAAGAAAACGCGAGCGGGAATGCCCCGGACTCAGTTTTCTCGTCCTGAGGTAAAAAGCGGTCCCCCGACGGTTTCTTCCCTTTGCTCCGTATTGGTCATAAGTCTTTCGATCTTCGGGTCTCGTGCTCCGAGGACTTCAACCCACACTCCTGTCATGCTCCCTGACACGTTTTCCGGAGGTATAGGTCGGGAAGCGAGCTCGTTGGAGGGAGAACTGTGGTGCGACCCAAAACGGTCCAAAAGATGGCCGAAGCTTCCAACGAGTGGCGAACGCTCGTTCGGTGTCAGAAACCACTGGAAATGCACTTGCAGCGAAGGAAACGGGCTGAGCTCGAGGACTTCCGGTGCTCGTCCCAAGAAAACGCGAGCGGGAATGCCCCGGACTCAGTTTTCTCGTCCTGGGGTAAAAAGCGGTCCCCCGACGGTTTCTTCCCTTTGCTCCGTATTGGTCATAAGTCTTTCGATCTTCGGGTCTCGTGCTCCGAGGACTTCAACCCACACTCCTGGCATGCTCCCTGACACGTTTTCCGGAGGTATAGGTCGGGAAGCGAGCTCGTTGGAGGGAGAACTGTGGTGCGACCCAAAACGGTCCAAAAGATGGCCGAAGCTTCCAACGAGTGGCGAACGCTCGTCCGGTGTCAGAAACCACTGGAAATGCACTTGCAGCGAAGGAAACGGGCTGAGCTCGAGGACTTCCGGTGCTCGTCCCAAGAAAACGCGAGCGGGAATGCCCCGGACTCAGTTTTCTCGTCCTGAGGTAAAAAGCGGTCCCCCAACGGTTTCTTCCCCTTGCTCCGTATTGGTCATAGGTCTTTCGATCTTCGGGTCTCGTGCTCCGAGGACTTCAACCCACACTCCTGGCATGCTCCCTGACACGTTTTCCGGAGGTATAGGTCGGGAAGCGAGCTCGTTGGAGGGAGAACTTTGGTGCGACCCAAAACGGTCCAAAAGATGGCCGAAGCTTCCAACGAGTGGCGAACGCTCGTCCGGTGTCAGAAACCACTGGAAATGCACTTGCAGCGAAGGAAAGGGGCTGAGCTCGAGGACTTCCGGTGCTCGTCCCAAGAAAACGCGAGCGGGAATGCCCCGGACTCAGTTTTCTCGTCCTGGGGTAAAAAGCGGTCCCCCGACGGTTTCTTCCCTTTGCTCCGTATTGGTCATAAGTCTTTCGATCTTCGGGTCTCGTGCTCCGAGGACTTCAACCCACACTCCTGGCATGCTCCCTGACACGTTTTCCGGAGGTATAGGTCGGGAAGCGAGCTCGTTGGAGGGAGAACTGTGGTGCGACCCAAAACGGTCCAAAAGATGGCCGAAGCTTCCAACGAGTGGCGAACGCTCGTCCGGTGTCAGAAACCACTGGAAATGCACTTGCAGCGAAGGAAACGGGCTGAGCTCGAGGACTTCCGGTGCTCGTCCCAAGAAAACGCGAGCGGGAATGCCCCGGACTCAGTTTTCTCGTCCTGGGGTAAAAAGCGGTCCCCCGACGGTTTCTTCCCTTTGCTCCGTACTGGTCATACGTCTTTCGATCTTCGGGTCTCGTGCTACGAGGACTTCAACCCACACTCCTGGCATGCTCCCTGACACGTTTTCCGGAGGTATAGGTCGGGAAGCGAGCTCGTTGGAGGGAGAACTGTGGTGCGACCCAAAACGGTCCAAAAGATGGCCGAAGCTTCCAACGAGTGGCGAACGCTCGTCCGGTGTCAGAAACCACTGGAAATGCACTTGCAGCGAAGGAAACGGGCTGAGCTCGAGGACTTCCGGTGCTCGTCCCAAGAAAACGCGAGCGGGAATGCCCCGGACTCAGTTTTCTCGTCCTGGGGTAAAAAGCGGTTCCCAGACGGTTTCTTCCCTTTGCTCCGTATTGGTCATAAGTCTTTCGATCTTCGGGTCTCGTGCTCCGAGGACTTCAACCCACACTCCTGGCATGCTCCCTGACACGTTTTCCGGAGGTATAGGTCGGGAAGCGAGCTCGTTGGAGGGAGAACTGTGGTGCGACCCAAAACGGTCCAAAAGATGGCCGAAGCTTCCAACGAGTGGTGAACGCTCGTCCGGTGTCAGAAACCACTGGAAATGCACTTGCAGCGAAGGAAACGGGCTGAACTCGAGGACTTCCGGTGCTCGTCCCAAGAAAACGCGAGCGGGAATGCCCCGGACTCAGTTTTCTCGTCCTGGGGTAAAAAGCGGTCCCCCGACGGTTTCTTCCCTTTGCTCCGTACTGGTCATAAGTCTTTCGATCTTCGGGTCTCGTGCTACGAGGACTTCAACCCACACTCCTGGCATGCTCCCTGACACGTTTTCCGGAGGTATAGGTCGGGAAGCGAGCTCGTTGGAGGGAGAACTGTGGTGCGACCCAAAACGGTCCAAAAGATGGCCGAAGCTTCCAACGAGTGGCGAACGCTCGTCCGGTGTCAGAAACCACTGGAAATGCACTTGCAGCGAAGGAAACGGGCTGAGCTCGAGGACTTCCGGTGCTCGTCCCAAGAAAACGCGAGCGGGAATGCCCCGGACTCAGTTTTCTCGTCCTGGGGTAAAAAGCGGTCCCCCGACGGTTTCTTCCCTTTGCTCCGTACTGGTCATAAGTCTTTCGATCTTCGGGTCTCGTGCTACGAGGACTTCAACCCACACTCCTGGCATGCTCCCTGACACGTTTTCCGGAGGTATAGGTCGGGAAGCGAGCTCGTTGGAGGGAGAACTGTGGTGCGACCCAAAACGGTCCAAAAGATGGCCGAAGCTTCCAACGAGTGGCGAACGCTCGTCCGGTGTCAGAAACCACCGGAAATGCACTTGGAACGAAGGAAACGGGCTGAGCTCGAGGACTTCCGGTGCTCGTCCCAAGAAAACGCGAGCGGGAATGCCCCGGACTCAGTTTTCTCGTCCTGAGGTAAAAAGCGGTCCCCCGACGGTTTCTTCCCTTTGCTCCGTATTGGTCATAAGTCTTTCGATCTTCGGGTCTCGTGCTCCGAGGACTTCAACCCACACTCCTGTCATGCTCCCTGACACGTTTTCCGGAGGTATAGGTCGGGAAGCGAGCTCGTTGGAGGGAGAACTGTGGTGCGACCCAAAACGGTCCAAAAGATGGCCGAAGCTTCCAACGAGTGGCGAACGCTCGTTCGGTGTCAGAAACCACTGGAAATGCACTTGCAGCGAAGGAAACGGGCTGAGCTCGAGGACTTCCGGTGCTCGTCCCAAGAAAACGCGAGCGGGAATGCCCCGGACTCAGTTTTCTCGTCCTGGGGTAAAAAGCGGTCCCCCGACGGTTTCTTCCCTTTGCTCCGTATTGGTCATAAGTCTTTCGATCTTCGGGTCTCGTGCTCCGAGGACTTCAACCCACACTCCTGGCATGCTCCCTGACACGTTTTCCGGAGGTATAGGTCGGGAAGCGAGCTCGTTGGAGGGAGAACTGTGGTGCGACCCAAAACGGTCCAAAAGATGGCCGAAGCTTCCAACGAGTGGCGAACGCTCGTCCGGTGTCAGAAACCACTGGAAATGCACTTGCAGCGAAGGAAACGGGCTGAGCTCGAGGACTTCCGGTGCTCGTCCCAAGAAAACGCGAGCGGGAATGCCCCGGACTCAGTTTTCTCGTCCTGGGGTAAAAAGCGGTCCCCCGACGGTTTCTTCCCCTTGCTCCGTATTGGTCATAGGTCTTTCGATCTTCGGGTCTCGTGCTCCGAGGACTTCAACCCACACTCCTGGCATGCTCCCTGACACGTTTTCCGGAGGTATAGGTCGGGAAGCGAGCTCGTTGGAGGGAGAACTTTGGTGCGACCCAAAACGGTCCAAAAGATGGCCGAAGCTTCCAACGAGTGGCGAACGCTCGTCCGGTGTCAGAAACCACTGGAAATGCACTTGCAGCGAAGGAAAGGGGCTGAGCTCGAGGACTTCCGGTGCTCGTCCCAAGAAAACGCGAGCGGGAATGCCCCGGACTCAGTTTTCTCGTCCTGGGGTAAAAAGCGGTCCCCCGACGGTTTCTTCCCTTTGCTCCGTATTGGTCATAGGTCTTTCGATCTTCGGGTCTCGTGTTCCGAGGACTTCAACCCACACTCCTGGCATGCTCCCTGACACGTTTTCCGGAGGTATAGGTCGGGAAGCGAGCTCGTTGGAGGGAGAACTGTGGTGCGACCCAAAACGGTCCAAAAGATGGCCGAAGCTTCCAACGAGTGGCGAACGCTCGTTCGGTGTCAGAAACCACTGGAAATGCACTTGCAGCGAAGGAAACGGGCTGAGCTCGAGGACTTCCGGTGCTCGTCCCAAGAAAACGCGAGCGGGAATGCCCCGGACTCAGTTTTCTCGTCCTGGGGTAAAAAGCGGTCCCCCGACGGTTTCTTCCCTTTGCTCCGTATTGGTCATAAGTCTTTCGATCTTCGGGTCTCGTGCTCCGAGGACTTCAACCCACACTCCTGGCATGCTCCCTGACACGTTTTCCGGAGGTATAGGTCGGGAAGCGAGCTCGTTGGAGGGAGAACTGTGGTGCGACCCAAAACGGTCCAAAAGATGGCCGAAGCTTCCAACGAGTGGCGAACGCTCGTCCGGTGTCAGAAACCACTGGGAATGCACTTGCAGCGAAGGAAACGGGCTGAGCTCGAGGACTTCCGGTGCTCGTCCCAAGAAAACGCGAGCGGGAATGCCCCGGACTCAGTTTTCTCGTCCTGGGGTAAAAAGCTGTCCCCCGACGGTTTCTTCCCTTTGCTCCGTATTGGTCATAAGTCTTTCGATCTTTGGGTCTCGTGCTCCGAGGACTTCAACCCACACTCCTGGCATGCTCCCTGACACGTTTTCCGGAGGTATAGGTCGGGAACGAGCTCGTTGGAGGGAGAACTGTGGTGCGACCCAAAACGGTCCAAAAGATGGCCGAAGCTTCCAACGAGTGGCGAACGCTCGTCATGTGTCAGAAACCACTGGAAATGCACTTGCAGCGAAGGAAACGGGCTGAGTTCGAGGACTTCCGGTGCTCGTCCCAAGAAAACGCGAGCGGGAATGCCCCGGACTCAGTTTTCTCGTCCTGGGGTAAAAAGCGGTCCCCCGACGGTTTCTTCCCTTTGCTCCGTATTGGTCATAAGTCTTTCGATCTTCGGGTCTCGTGCTCCGAGGACTTCAACTCACACTCCTGGCATGCTCCCTGACACGTTTTCCGGAGGTATAGGTCGGGAAGCGAGCTCGTTGGAGGGAGAACTGTGGTGCGACCCAAAACGGTCCAAAAGATGGCCGAAGCTTCCAACGAGTGGCGAACGCTCGTCCGGTGTCAGAAACCACTGGAAATGCACTTGCAGCGAAGGAAACGGGCTGAGGTTGAGGACTTCCGGTGCTCGTCCCAAGAAAACGCGAGCGGGAATGCCCCGGACTCAGTTTTCTCGTACTGGGGTAAAAAGCGGTCCCCCGACGGTTTCTTCCCTTTGCTCCGTATTGGTCATAAGTCTTTCGATCTTCGGGTCTCGTGCTCCGAGGACATCAACCCACACTCCTGGCATGCTCCCTGACACGTTTTCCGGAGGTATAGGTCGGGAAGCGAGCTCGTTGGAGGGAGAACTATGGTGCGACCCAAAACGGTCCAAAAGATGGCCGAAGCTTCCAACGAGTGGCGAACGCTCGTCCGGTGTCAGAAACCACTGGAAATGCACTTGCAGCGAAGGAAACGGGCTGAGCTCGAGGACTTCCGGTGCTCGTCCCAAGAAAACGCGAGCGGGAATGCCCCGGACTCAGTTTTCTCGTCCTGGGGTAAAAAGCGGTCCCCCGACGGTTTCTTCCCTTTGCTCCGTATTGGTCATAGGTCTTTCGATCTTCGGGTCTCGTGCTCCGAGGACTTCAACCCACACTCCTGGCATGCTCCCTGACACGTTTTCCGGAGGTATAGGTCGGGAAGCGAGCTCGTTGGAGGGAGAACTGTGGTGCGACCCAAAACGGTCCAAAAGATGGCCGAAGCTTCCAACGAGTGGCGAACGCTCGTCCGGTGTCAGAAACCACTGGAAATGCACTTGCAGCGAAGGAAACGGGCTGAGCTCGAGGACTTCCGGTGCTCGTCCCAAGAAAACGCGAGCGGGAATGCCCCGGACTCAGTTTTCTCGTCCTGGGGTAAAAAGCGGTCCCCCGACGGTTTCTTCCCTTTGCTCCGTATTGGTCATAAGTCTTTCGATCTTCGGGTCTCGTGCTCCGAGGACTTCAACCCAAACTCCTGGCATGCTCCCTGACACGTTTTCCGGAGGTATAGGTCGGGAAGCGAGCTCGTTGGAGGGAGAACTGTGGTGCGACCCAAAACGGTCCAAAAGATGGCCGAAGCTTCCAACGAGTGGCGAACGCTCGTCCGGTGTCAGAAACCACTGGAAATGCACTTGCAGCGAAGGAAACGGGCTGAGCTCGAGGGCTTCCGGTGCTCGTCCCAAGAAAACGCGAGCGGGAATGCCCCGGACTCAGTTTTCTCGTCCTGGGGTAAAAAGCGGTCCCCCGACGGTTTCTTCCCTTTGCTCCGTATTGGTCATAAGTCTTTCGATCTTCGGGTCTCGTGCTCCGAGGACATCAACCCACACTCCTGGCATGCTCCCTGACACGTTTTCCGGAGGTATAGGTCGGGAAGCGAGCTCGTTGGAGGGAGAACTATGGTGCGACCCAAAACGGTCCAAAAGATGGCCGAAGCTTCCAACGAGTGGCGAACGCTCGTCCGGTGTCAGAAACCACTGGAAATGCACTTGCAGCGAAGGAAACGGGCTGAGCTCGAGGACTTCCGGTGCTCGTCCCAAGAAAACGCGAGCGGGAATGCCCCGGACTCAGTTTTCTCGTCCTGGGGTAAAAAGCGGTCCCCCGACGGTTTCTTCCCTTTGCTCCGTATTGGTCATAAGTCTTTCGATCTTCGGGTCTCGTGCTCCGAGGACTTCAACCCACACTCCTGGCATGCTCCCTGACACGTTTTCCGGAGGTATAGGTCGGGAAGCGAGCTCGTTGGAGGGAGAACTGTGGTGCGACCCAAAACGGTCCAAAAGATGGCCGAAGCTTCCAACGAGTGGCGAACGCTCGTCCGGTGTCAGAAACCACTGGAAATGCACTTGCAGCGAAGGAAACGGGCTGAGCTCGAGGACTTCCGGTGCTCGTCCCAAGAAAACGCGAGCGGGAATGCCCCGGACTCAGTTTTCTCGTCCTGGGGTAAAAAGCGGTCCCCCGACGGTTTCTTCCCTTTGCTCCGTATTGGTCATAAGTCATTCGATCTTCGGGTCTCGTGCTCCGAGGACTTCAACCCACACTCCTGGCATGCTCCCTGACACGTTTTCCGGAGGTATAGGTCGGGAAGCGAGCTCGTTGGAGGGAGAACTGTGGTGCGACCCAAAACGGTCCAAAAGATGGCCGAAGCTTCCAACGAGTGGCGAACGCTCGTCCGGTGTCAGAAACCACTGGAAATGCACTTGCAGCGAAGGAAACGGGCTGAGCTCGAGGACTTCCGGTGCTCGTCCCAAGAAAACGCGAGCGGGAATGCCCCGGACTCAGTTTTCTCGTCCTGGGGTAAAAAGCTGTCCCCCGACGGTTTCTTCCCTTTGCTCCGTATTGGTCATAAGTCTTTCGATCTTCGGGTCTCGTGCTCCGAGGACTTCAACCCACACTCCTGGCATGCTCCCTGACACGTTTTCCGGAGGTATAGGTCGGGAAGCGAGCTCGTTGGAGGGAGAACTGTGGTGCGACCCAAAACGGTCCAAAAGATGGCCGAAGCTTCCAACGAGTGGCGAACGCTCGTCCGGTGTCAGAAACCACTGGAAATGCACTTGCAGCGAAGGAAACGGGCTGAGCTCGAGGACTTCCGGTGCTCGTCCCAAGAAAACGCGAGCGGGAATGCCCCGGACTCAGTTTTCTCGTCCTGGGGTAAAAAGCGGTCCCCCGACGGTTTCTTCCCTTTGCTCCGTATTGGTCATAAGTCTTTCGATCTTCGGGTCTCGTGCTCCGAGGACTTCAACCCACACTCCTGGCATGCTCCCTGACACGTTTTCCGGAGGTATAGGTCGGGAAGCGAGCTCGTTGGAGGGAGAACTGTGGTGCGACCCAAAACGGACCAAAAGATGGCCGAAGCTTCCAACGAGTGGCGAACGCTCGTCCGGTGTCAGAAACCACTGGAAATGCACTTGCAGCGAAGGAAACGGGCTGAGCTCGAGGACTTCCGGTGCTCGTCCCAAGAAAACGCGAGCGGGAATGCCCCGGACTCAGTTTTCTCGTCCTGGGGTAAAAAGCGGTCCCCCGACGGTTTCTTCCCTTTGCTCCGTATTGGTCATAAGTCTTTCGATCTTCGGGTCTCGTGCTCCGAGGACTTCAACCCACACTCCTGGCATGCTCCCTGACACGTTTTCCGGAGGTATAGGTCGGGAAGCGAGCTCGTTGGAGGGAGAACAGTGGTGCGACCCAAAACGGTCCAAAAGATGGCCGAAGCTTCCAACGAGTGGCGAACGCTCGTCCGGTGTCAGAAACCACTGGAAATGCACTTGCAGCGAAGGAAACGGGCTAAGCTCAAGGACTTCCGGTGCTCGTCCCAAGAAAACGCGAGCGGGAATGCCCCGGACTCAGTTTTCTCGTCCTGGGGTAAAAAGCGGTCCCCCGACGGTTTCTTCCCTTTGCTCCGTATTGGTCATAAGTCTTTCGATCTTCGGGTCTCGTGCTCCGAGGACTTCAACCCACACTCCTGGCATGCTCCCTGACACGTTTTCCGGAGGTTTAGGTCGGGAAGCGAGCTCGTTGGAGGGAGAACTGTGGTGCGACCCAAAACGGTCCAAAAGATGGCCGAAGCTTCCAACGAGTGGCGAACGCTCGTCCGGTGTTATAAACCACTGGAAATGCACTTGCAGCGAAGGAAACGGGCGGAGCTCGAGGACTTCCGATGCTCGTCCCAAGAAGACGCGAGCGGGAATGCCCCGGACTCAGTTTTCTCGTCCTGGGGTAAAATGCGGTCCCCCGACGGTTTCTTCCCTTTGCTCCGTATTGGTCATAAGTCTTTCGATCTTCGGGTCTCGTGCTCTGAGGACTTCAACCCACACTCCTGGCATGCTCCCTGACACGTTTTCCGGAGGTATAGGTCGGGAAGCGAGCTCGTTGGAGGGAGAACTGTGGTGCGACCCAAAACGGTCCAAAAGATGGCCGAAGCTTCCAACGAGTGGCGAACGCTCGTCCGGTGTCAGAAACCACTGGAAATGCACTTGCAGCGAAGGAAACGGGCTGAGCTCGAGGACTTCCGGTGCTCGTCCCAAGAAAACGCGAGCGGGAATGCCCCAGACTCAGTTTTCTCGTCCTGGGGTAAAAAGCGGTCCCCCGACGGTTTCTTCCCTTTGCTCCGTATTGGTCATAAGTCTTTCGATCTTCGGGTCTCGTGCTCCGAGGACTTTAACCCACACTCCTGGCATGCTCCGTGACACGTTTTCCGGAGGTATAGGTCGGGAAGCGAGCTCGTTGGAGGGAGAACTGTGGTGCGACCCAAAACGGTCCAAAAGATGGCCGAAGCTTCCAACGAGTGGCGAACGCTCGTCCGGTGTCAGAAACCACTGGAAATGCACTTGCAGCGAAGGAAACGGGCTGAGCTCGAGGACTTCCGGTGCTCGTCCCAAGAAAACGCGAGCGGGAATGCCCCGGACTCAGTTTTCTCGTCCTGGGGTAAAAAGCGGTCCCCCGACGGTTTCTTCCCTTTGCTCCGTATTGGTCATAAGTCTTTCGATCTTCGGGTCTCGTGCTCCGAGGACTTCAACCCACACTCCTGGCATGCTCCCTGACATGTTTTCCGGAGGTATAGGTCGGGAAGCGAGCTCGTTGGAGGGAGAACTGTGGTGCGACCCAAAACGGTCCAAAAGATGGCCGAAGCTTCCAACGAGTGGCGAACGCTCGTCCGGTGTCAGAAACCACTGGAAATGCACTTTCAGCGAAGGAAACGGGCTGAGCTCGAGGACTTTCGGTGCTCGTCCCAAGAAAATGCGAGCGGGAATGCCCTGGACTCAGTTTTCTCGTCCTGGGGTAAAAAGCGGTCCCCCGACGGTTTCTTCCCTTTGCTCCGTATTGGTCATAAGTCGTCTCGTGCTCCGAGGACTTCAACCCACACTCCTGGCATGCTCCCTGACACGTTTTCCGGAGGTATAGGTCGGGAAGCGAGCTCGTTGGACGGACAACTGTGGTACGACCCAAAACGGTCCAAAAGATGGCCGAAGCTTCCAACGAGTGGCGAACGCTCGTCCGGTGTCAGAAACCACTGGAAATGCACTTGCAGCGAAGGAAACGGGCTGAGCTCGAGGACTTCCGGTGCTCGTCCCAAGAAAACGCGAGTGGGAATGCCCCGGACTCAGTTTTCTCGTCCTGGGGTAAAAAGCGGTCCCCCGACGGTTTCTTCCCTTTGCTCCGTATTGGTCATAAGTCTTTCGATCTTCGGGTCTCGTGCTCCGAGGACTTCAACCCACACTCCTGGCATGCTCCCTGACACGTTTTCCGGAGGTATAGGTCGGGAAGCGAGCTCGTTGGAGGGAGAACTGTGGTGCGACCCAAAACGGTCCAAAAGACGGCCGAAGCTTCCAACGAGTGGCGAACGCTCGTCCGGTGTCAGAAACCACTGGAAATGCACTTGCAGCGAAGGAAACGGGCTGAGCTCGAGGACTTCCGGTGCTCGTCCCAAGAAAACGCGAGCGGGAATGCCCCGGACTCAGTTTTCTCGTCCTGGGGTAAAAAGCGGTCCCCCGACGGTTTCTTCCCTTTGCTCCGTATTGGTCATAAGTCTTTCGATCTTCGGGTCTCGTGCTCCGAGGACTTCAACCCACACTCCTGGCATGCTCCCTGACACGTTTTCCGGAGGTATAGGTCGGGAAGCGAGCTCGTTGGAGGGAGAACAGTGGTGCGACCCAAAACGGTCCAAAAGATGGCCGAAGCTTCCAACGAGTGGCGAACGCTCGTCCGGTGTCAGAAACCACTGGAAATGCACTTGCAGCGAAGGAAACGGGCTGAGCTCGAGGACTTCCGGTGCTCGTCCCAAGAAAACGCGAGCGGAAATGCCCCGGACTCAGTTTTCTCGTCCTGGGGTAAAAAGCGGTCCCCCGACGGTTTCTTCCCTTTGCTCCGTATTGGTCATAAGTCTTTCGATCTTCGGGTCTCGTGCTCCGAGGACTTCAACCCACACTCCTGGCATGCTCCCTGACACGTTTTCCGGAGGTATAGGTCGGGAAGCGAGCTCGTTGGAGGGAGAACTGTGGTGCGACCCAAAACGGTCCAAAAGATGGCCGAAGCTTCCAACGAGTGGCGAACGCTCGTCCGGTGTCAGAAACCACTGGAAATGCACTTGCAGCGAAGGAAACGGGCTGAGCTCGAGGACTTCCGGTGCTCGTCCCAAGAAAACGCGAGCGGGAATGCCCCGGACTCAGTTTTCTCGTCCTGGGGTAAAAAGCGGTCCCCCGACGGTTTCTTCCCTTTGCTCCGTATTGGTCATAAGTCTTTCGATCTTCGGGTCTCGTGCTCCGAGGACTTCAACCCACACTCCTGGCATGCTCCCTGACACGTTTTCCGGAGGTATAGGTCGGGAAGCGAGCTCGTTGGAGGGAGAACAGTGGTGCGACCCAAAACGGTCCAAAAGATGGCCGAAGCTTCCAACGAGTGGCGAACGCTCGTCCGGTGTCAGAAACCACTGGAAATGCACTTGCAGCGAAGGAAACGGGCTGAGCTCGAGGACTTCCGGTGCTCGTCCCAAGAAAACGCGAGCGGGAATGCTCCGGACTCAGTTTTCTCTTCCTGGGGTAAAAAGCGGTCCCCCGACGGTTTCTTCCCTTTGCTCCGTATTGGTCATAAGTCTTTCGATCTTCGGGTCTCGTGCTCCGAGGACTTCAACCCACACTCCTGGCATGCTCCCTGACACGTTTTCCGGAGGTATAGGTCGGGAAGCGAGCTCGTTGGTGGGAGAACTGTGGTGCGACCCAAAACGGTCCAAAAGATGGCCGAAGCTTCCAACGAGTGGCGAACGCTCGTCCGGTGTCAGAAACCACTGGAAATGCACTTGCAGCGAAGGAAACGGGCTGAGCTCGAGGACTTCCGGTGCTCGTCCCAAGAAAACGCGAGCGGGAATGCCCCGGACTCAGTTTTCTCGTCCTGGGGTAAAAAGCGGTCCCCCGACGGTTTCTTCCCTTTGCTCCGTATTGGTCATAAGTCTTTCGATCTTCGGGTCTCGTGCTCCGAGGACTTCAACCCACACTCCTGGCATGCTCCCTGACACGTTTTCCGGAGGTATAGGTCGGGAAGCGAGCTCGTTGGAGGGAGAACTGTGGTGCGACCCAAAACGGTCCAAAAGATGGCCGAAGCTTCCAACGAGCGGCGAACGCTCGTCCGATGTCAGAAACCACTGGAAATGCACTTGCAGCGAAGGAAACGGGCTGAGCTCGAGGACTTCCGGTGCTCGTCCCAAGAAAACGCGAGCGGGAATGCCCCGGACTCAGTTTTCTCGTCCTGGGGTAAAAAGCGGTCCCCCGACGGTTTCTTCCCTTTGCTCCGTATTGGTCATAAGTCTTTCGATCTTCGGGTCTCGTGCTCCGAGGACTTCAACCCACACTCCTGGCATGCTCCCTGACACGTTTTCCGGAGGTATAGGTCGGGAAGCGAGCTCGTTGGAGGGAGAACTGTGGTGCGACCCAAAACGGTCCAAAAGATGGCCGAAGCTTCCAACGAGTCGCAAACGCTCGTCCGGTGTCAGAAACCACTAGAAATGCACTTGCAGCGAAGGAAACGGGCTGAGCTCGAGGACTTCCGGTGCTCGTCCCAAGAAAACGCGAGCGGGAATGCCCCGGACTCAGTTTTCTCGTCCTGGGGTAAAAAGCGGTCCCCCGACGGTTTCTTCCCTTTGCTCCGTATTGGTCATAAGTCTTTCGATCTTCGGGTCTCGTGCTCCGAGGACTTCAACCCACACTCCTGGCATGCTCCCTGACACGTTTTCCGGAGGTATAGGTCGGGAAGCGAGCTCGTTGGAGGGAGAACTGTGGTGCGACCCAAAACGGACCAAAAGATGGCCGAAGCTTCCAACGAGTGGCGAACGCTCGTCCGGTGTCAGAAACCACTGGAAATGCACTTGCAGCGAAGGAAACGGGCTGAGCTCGAGGACTTCCGGTGCTCGTCCCAAGAAAACGCGAGCGGGAATGCCCCGGACTCAGTTTTCTCGTCCTGGGGTAAAAAGCGGTCCCCCGACGGTTTCTTCCCTTTGCTCCGTATTGGTCATAAGTCTTTCGATCTTCGGGTCTCGTGCTCCGAGGACTTCAACCCACACTCCTGGCATGCTCCCTGACACGTTTTCCGGAGGTATAGGTCGGGAAGCGAGCTCGTTGGAGGGAGAACAGTGGTGCGACCCAAAACGGTCCAAAAGATGGCCGAAGCTTCCAACGAGTGGCGAACGCTCGTCCGGTGTCAGAAACCACTGGAAATGCACTTGCAGCGAAGGAAACGGGCTAAGCTCAAGGACTTCCGGTGCTCGTCCCAAGAAAACGCGAGCGGGAATGCCCCGGACTCAGTTTTCTCGTCCTGGGGTAAAAAGCGGTCCCCCGACGGTTTCTTCCCTTTGCTCCGTATTGGTCATAAGTCTTTCGATCTTCGGGTCTCGTGCTCCGAGGACTTCAACCCACACTCCTGGCATGCTCCCTGACACGTTTTCCGGAGGTTTAGGTCGGGAAGCGAGCTCGTTGGAGGGAGAACTGTGGTGCGACCCAAAACGGTCCAAAAGATGGCCGAAGCTTCCAACGAGTGGCGAACGCTCGTCCGGTGTTATAAACCACTGGAAATGCACTTGCAGCGAAGGAAACGGGCGGAGCTCGAGGACTTCCGATGCTCGTCCCAAGAAGACGCGAGCGGGAATGCCCCGGACTCAGTTTTCTCGTCCTGGGGTAAAATGCGGTCCCCCGACGGTTTCTTCCCTTTGCTCCGTATTGGTCATAAGTCTTTCGATCTTCGGGTCTCGTGCTCTGAGGACTTCAACCCACACTCCTGGCATGCTCCCTGACACGTTTTCCGGAGGTATAGGTCGGGAAGCGAGCTCGTTGGAGGGAGAACTGTGGTGCGACCCAAAACGGTCCAAAAGATGGCCGAAGCTTCCAACGAGTGGCGAACGCTCGTCCGGTGTCAGAAACCACTGGAAATGCACTTGCAGCGAAGGAAACGGGCTGAGCTCGAGGACTTCCGGTGCTCGTCCCAAGAAAACGCGAGCGGGAATGCCCCAGACTCAGTTTTCTCGTCCTGGGGTAAAAAGCGGTCCCCCGACGGTTTCTTCCCTTTGCTCCGTATTGGTCATAAGTCTTTCGATCTTCGGGTCTCGTGCTCCGAGGACTTTAACCCACACTCCTGGCATGCTCCGTGACACGTTTTCCGGAGGTATAGGTCGGGAAGCGAGCTCGTTGGAGGGAGAACTGTGGTGCGACCCAAAACGGTCCAAAAGATGGCCGAAGCTTCCAACGAGTGGCGAACGCTCGTCCGGTGTCAGAAACCACTGGAAATGCACTTGCAGCGAAGGAAACGGGCTGAGCTCGAGGACTTCCGGTGCTCGTCCCAAGAAAACGCGAGCGGGAATGCCCCGGACTCAGTTTTCTCGTCCTGGGGTAAAAAGCGGTCCCCCGACGGTTTCTTCCCTTTGCTCCGTATTGGTCATAAGTCTTTCGATCTTCGGGTCTCGTGCTCCGAGGACTTCAACCCACACTCCTGGCATGCTCCCTGACATGTTTTCCGGAGGTATAGGTCGGGAAGCGAGCTCGTTGGAGGGAGAACTGTGGTGCGACCCAAAACGGTCCAAAAGATGGCCGAAGCTTCCAACGAGTGGCGAACGCTCGTCCGGTGTCAGAAACCACTGGAAATGCACTTTCAGCGAAGGAAACGGGCTGAGCTCGAGGACTTCCGGTGCTCGTCCCAAGAAAATGCGAGCGGGAATGCCCTGGACTCAGTTTTCTCGTCCTGGGGTAAAAAGCGGTCCCCCGACGGTTTCTTCCCTTTGCTCCGTATTGGTCATAAGTCGTCTCGTGCTCCGAGGACTTCAACCCACACTCCTGGCATGCTCCCTGACACGTTTTCCGGAGGTATAGGTCGGGAAGCGAGCTCGTTGGACGGACAACTGTGGTACGACCCAAAACGGTCCAAAAGATGGCCGAAGCTTCCAACGAGTGGCGAACGCTCGTCCGGTGTCAGAAACCACTGGAAATGCACTTGCAGCGAAGGAAACGGGCTGAGCTCGAGGACTTCCGGTGCTCGTCCCAAGAAAACGCGAGTGGGAATGCCCCGGACTCAGTTTTCTCGTCCTGGGGTAAAAAGCGGTCCCCCGACGGTTTCTTCCCTTTGCTCCGTATTGGTCATAAGTCTTTCGATCTTCGGGTCTCGTGCTCCGAGGACTTCAACCCACACTCCTGGCATGCTCCCTGACACGTTTTCCGGAGGTATAGGTCGGGAAGCGAGCTCGTTGGAGGGAGAACTGTGGTGCGACCCAAAACGGTCCAAAAGACGGCCGAAGCTTCCAACGAGTGGCGAACGCTCGTCCGGTGTCAGAAACCACTGGAAATGCACTTGCAGCGAAGGAAACGGGCTGAGCTCGAGGACTTCCGGTGCTCGTCCCAAGAAAACGCGAGCGGGAATGCCCCGGACTCAGTTTTCTCGTCCTGGGGTAAAAAGCGGTCCCCCGACGGTTTCTTCCCTTTGCTCCGTATTGGTCATAAGTCTTTCGATCTTCGGGTCTCGTGCTCCGAGGACTTCAACCCACACTCCTGGCATGCTCCCTGACACGTTTTCCGGAGGTATAGGTCGGGAAGCGAGCTCGTTGGAGGGAGAACAGTGGTGCGACCCAAAACGGTCCAAAAGATGGCCGAAGCTTCCAACGAGTGGCGAACGCTCGTCCGGTGTCAGAAACCACTGGAAATGCACTTGCAGCGAAGGAAACGGGCTGAGCTCGAGGACTTCCGGTGCTCGTCCCAAGAAAACGCGAGCGGAAATGCCCCGGACTCAGTTTTCTCGTCCTGGGGTAAAAAGCGGTCCCCCGACGGTTTCTTCCCTTTGCTCCGTATTGGTCATAAGTCTTTCGATCTTCGGGTCTCGTGCTCCGAGGACTTCAACCCACACTCCTGGCATGCTCCCTGACACGTTTTCCGGAGGTATAGGTCGGGAAGCGAGCTCGTTGGAGGGAGAACTGTGGTGCGACCCAAAACGGTCCAAAAGATGGCCGAAGCTTCCAACGAGTGGCGAACGCTCGTCCGGTGTCAGAAACCACTGGAAATGCACTTGCAGCGAAGGAAACGGGCTGAGCTCGAGGACTTCCGGTGCTCGTCCCAAGAAAACGCGAGCGGGAATGCCCCGGACTCAGTTTTCTCGTCCTGGGGTAAAAAGCGGTCCCCCGACGGTTTCTTCCCTTTGCTCCGTATTGGTCATAAGTCTTTCGATCTTCGGGTCTCGTGCTCCGAGGACTTCAACCCACACTCCTGGCATGCTCCCTGACACGTTTTCCGGAGGTATAGGTCGGGAAGCGAGCTCGTTGGAGGGAGAACAGTGGTGCGACCCAAAACGGTCCAAAAGATGGCCGAAGCTTCCAACGAGTGGCGAACGCTCGTCCGGTGTCAGAAACCACTGGAAATGCACTTGCAGCGAAGGAAACGGGCTGAGCTCGAGGACTTCCGGTGCTCGTCCCAAGAAAACGCGAGCGGGAATGCTCCGGACTCAGTTTTCTCTTCCTGGGGTAAAAAGCGGTCCCCCGACGGTTTCTTCCCTTTGCTCCGTATTGGTCATAAGTCTTTCGATCTTCGGGTCTCGTGCTCCGAGGACTTCAACCCACACTCCTGGCATGCTCCCTGACACGTTTTCCGGAGGTATAGGTCGGGAAGCGAGCTCGTTGGTGGGAGAACTGTGGTGCGACCCAAAACGGTCCAAAAGATGGCCGAAGCTTCCAACGAGTGGCGAACGCTCGTCCGGTGTCAGAAACCACTGGAAATGCACTTGCAGCGAAGGAAACGGGCTGAGCTCGAGGACTTCCGGTGCTCGTCCCAAGAAAACGCGAGCGGGAATGCCCCGGACTCAGTTTTCTCGTCCTGGGGTAAAAAGCGGTCCCCCGACGGTTTCTTCCCTTTGCTCCGTATTGGTCATAAGTCTTTCGATCTTCGGGTCTCGTGCTCCGAGGACTTCAACCCACACTCCTGGCATGCTCCCTGACACGTTTTCCGGAGGTATAGGTCGGGAAGCGAGCTCGTTGGAGGGAGAACTGTGGTGCGACCCAAAACGGTCCAAAAGATGGCCGAAGCTTCCAACGAGCGGCGAACGCTCGTCCGATGTCAGAAACCACTGGAAATGCACTTGCAGCGAAGGAAACGGGCTGAGCTCGAGGACTTCCGGTGCTCGTCCCAAGAAAACGCGAGCGGGAATGCCCCGGACTCAGTTTTCTCGTCCTGGGGTAAAAAGCGGTCCCCCGACGGTTTCTTCCCTTTGCTCCGTATTGGTCATAAGTCTTTCGATCTTCGGGTCTCGTGCTCCGAGGACTTCAACCCACACTCCTGGCATGCTCCCTGACACGTTTTCCGGAGGTATAGGTCGGGAAGCGAGCTCGTTGGAGGGAGAACTGTGGTGCGACCCAAAACGGTCCAAAAGATGGCCGAAGCTTCCAACGAGTCGCAAACGCTCGTCCGGTGTCAGAAACCACTAGAAATGCACTTGCAGCGAAGGAAACGGGCTGAGCTCGAGGACTTCCGGTGCTCGTCCCAAGAAAACGCGAGCGGAAATGCCCCGGACTCAGTTTTCTCATCCTGGGGTAAAAAGCGGTCCCCCGACGGTTTCTTCCCTTTGCTCCGTATTGGTCATAAGTCTTTCGATCTTCGGGTCTCGTGCTCCGAGGACTTCAACCCACACTCCTGGCATGCTCCCTGACACGTTTTCCGGAGGTATAGGTCGGGAAGTGAGCTCGTTGGAGGGAGAACTGTGGTGCGACCCAAAACGGTCCAAAAGATGGCCGAAGCTTCCAACGAGTGGCGAACGCTCGTCCGGTGTCAGAAACCACTGGAAATGCACTTGCAGCAAAGGAAACGGGCTGAGCTCGAGGACTTCCGGTGCTCGTCCAAAGAAAACGCGAGCGGGAATGCCCCGGACTCAGTTTTCTCTTCCTGGGGTAAAAAGCGGTCCCCCGACGGTTTCTTCCCTTTGCTCCGTATTGGTCATAAGTCTTTCGATCTTCGGGTCTCGTGCTCCGAGGACTTCAACCCACACTCCTGGCATGCTCCCTGACACGTTTTCCGGAGGTATAGGTCGGGAAGCGAGCTCGTTGGAGGGAGAACTGTGGTGCGACCCAAAACGGTCCAAAAGATGGCCGAAGCTTCCAACGAGTGGCGAACGCTCGTCCGGTGTCAGAAACCACTGGAAATGCACTTGCAGCGAAGGAAACGGGCTGAGCTCGAGGACTTCTGGTGCTCGTCCCAAGAAAACGCGAGCGGGAATGCCCTGGACTCAGTTTTCTCGTCCTGGGGTAAAAAGCGGTCCCCCGACGGTTTCTTCCCTTTGCTCCGTATTGGTCATAAGTCTTTCGATCTTTGGGTCTCGTGCTCCGAGGACTTCTACCCACACTCCTGGCATGCTCCCTGACACGTTTTCCGGAGGTATAGGTCGGGAAGCGAGCTCGTTGGAGGGAGAACTGTGGTGCGACCCAAAACGGTCCAAAAGATGGCCGAAGCTTCCAACGAGTGGCGAACGCTCGTCCGGTGTCAGAAACCACTGGAAATGCACTTGCAGCGAAGGAAACGGGCTGAGCTCGAGGACTTCCGGTGCTCGTCCCAAGAAAACGCGAGCGGGAATGCCCCGGACTCAGTTTTCTCGTCCTGGGGTAAAAAGCGGTCCCCCGACGGTTTCTTCCCTTTGCTCCGTATTGGTCATAAGTCTTTCGATCTTCGGGTCTCGTGCTCCGAGGACTTCAACCCACACTCCTGGCATGCTCCCTGACACGTTTTCCGGAGGTATAGGTCGGGAAGCGAGCTCGTTGGAGGGAGAACTGTGGTGCGACCCAAAACGGTCCAAAAGATGGCCGAAGCTTCCAACGAGTGGCGAACGCTCGTCCGGTGTCAGAAACCACTGGAAATGCACTTGCAGCGAAGGAAACGGGCTGAGCTCGAGGACTTCCGGTGCTCGTCCCAAGAAAACGCGAGCGGGAATGCCCCGGACTCAGTTTTCTCGTCCTGGGGTAAAAAGCGGTCCCCCGACGGTTTCTTCCCTTTGCTCCGTATTGGTCATAAGTCTTTCGATCTTCGGGTCTCGTGCTCCGAGGACTTCAACCCACACTCCTGGCATGCTCCCTGACACGTTTTCCGGAGGTATAGGTCGGGAAGCGAGCTCGTTGGAGGGAGAACTGTGGTGCGACCCAAAACGGTCCAAAAGATGGCCGAAGCTTCCGACGAGTGGCGAACGCTCGTCCGGTGTCAGAAACCACTGGAAATGCACTTGCAGCGAAGGAAACGGGCTGAGCTCGAGGACTTCCGGTGCCCGTCCCAAGAAAACGCGAGCGGGAATGCCCCGGACTCAGTTTTCTCGTCCTGGGGTAAAAAGCGGTCCCCCGACGGTTTCTTCCCTTTGCTCCGTATTGGTCATAAGTCTTTCGATCTTCGGGTCTCGTGCTCGGAGGACTTCAACCCACACTCCTGGCATGCTCCCTGACACGTTTTCCGGAGGTATAGGTCGGGAAGCGAGCTCGTTGGAGGGAGAACTGTGGTGCGACCCAAAACGGTCCAAAAGATGGCCGAAGCTTCCAACGAGTGGCGAACGCTCGTCCGGTGTCAGAAACCACTGGAAATGCACTTGCAGCGAAGGAAACGGGCTGAGCTCGAGGACTTCCGGTGCTCGTCCCAAGAAAACGCGAGCGGGAATGCCCCGGACTCAGTTTTCTCGTCCTGGGGTAAAAAGCGGTCCCCCGACGGTTTCTTCCCTTTGCTCCGTATTGGTCATAAGTCTTTCGATCTTCGGGTCTCGTGCTCCGAGGACTTCAACCCACACTCCTGGCATGCTCCCTGACACGTTTTCCGGAGGTATAGGTCGGGAAGCGAGCTCGTTGGAGGGAGAACTGTGGTGCGACCCAAAACGGTCCAAAAGATGGCCGAAGCTTCCAACGAGTGGCGAACGCTCGTCCGGTGTCAGAAACCACTGGAAATGCACTTGCAGCGAAGGAAACGGGCTGAGCTCGAGGACTTCCGGTGCTCGTCCCAAGAAAACGCGAGCGGGAATGCCCCGGACTCAGTTTTCTCGTCCTGGGGTAAAAAGCGGTCCCCCGACGGTTTCTTCCCTTTGCTCCGTATTGGTCATAAGTCTTTCGATCTTCGGGTCTCGTGCTCCGAGGACTTCAACCCACACTCCTGGCATGCTCCCTGACACGTTTTCCGGAGGTATAGGTCGGGAAGCGAGCTCGTTGGAGGGAGAACTGTGGTGCGACCCAAAACGGTCCAAAAGATGGCCGAAGCTTCCAACGAGTGGCGAACGCTCGTCCGGTGTCAGAAACCACTGGAAATGCACTTGCAGCGAAGGAAACGGGCTGAGCTCGAGGACTTCCGGTGCCCGTCCCAAGAAAACGCGAGCGGGAATGCCCCGGACTCAGTTTTCTCGTCCTGGGGTAAAAAGCGGTCCCCCGACGGTTTCTTCCCTTTGCTCCGTATTGGTCATAAGTCTTTCGATCTTCGGGTCTCGTGCTCGGAGGACTTCAACCCACACTCCTGGCATGCTCCCTGACACGTTTTCCGGTGGTATAGGTCGGGAAGCGAGCTCGTTGGAGGGAGAACTGTGGTGCGACCCAAAACGGTCCAAAAGATGGCCGAAGCTTCCAACGAGTGGCGAACGCTCGTCCGGTGTCAGAAACCACTGGAAATGCACTTGCAGCGAAGGAAACGGGCTGAGCTCGAGGACTTCCGGTGCTCGTCCCAAGAAAACGCGAGCGGGAATGCCCCGGACTCAGTTTTCTCGTCCTGGGGTAAAAAGCGGTCCCTCGACGGTTTCTTCCCTTTGCTCCGTATTGGTCATAAGTCTTTCGATCTTCGGGTCTCGTGCTCCGAGGACTTCAACCCACACTCCTGGCATGCTCCCTGACACGTTTTCCGGAGGTATAGGTCGGGAAGCGAGCTCGTTGGAGGGAGAACTGTGGTGCGACCCAAAACGGTCCAAAAGATGGCCGAAGATTCCAACGAGTGGCGAACGCTCGTCCGGTGTCAGAAACCAGTGGAAATGCACTTGCAGCGAAGGAAACGGGCTGAGCTCGAGGACTTCCGGTGCCCGTCCCAAGAAAACGCGAGCGGGAATGCCCCGGACTCAGTTTTCTCGTCCTGGGGTAAAAAGCGGTCCCCCGACGGTTTCTTCCCTTTGCTCCGTATTGGTCATAAGTCTTTCGATCTTCGGGTCTCGTGCTCCGAGGACTTCAACCCACACTCCTGGCATGCTCCCTGACACGTTTTCCGGAGGTGTAGGTCGGGAAGCGAGCTCGTTGGAGGGAGAACTGTGGTGCGACCCAAAACGGTCCAAAAGATGGCCGAAGCTTCCAACGAGTGGCGAACGCTCGTCCGGTGTCAGAAACCACTGGAAATGCACTTGCAGCGAAGGAAACGGGCTGAGCTCGAGGACTTCCGGTGCCCGTCCCAAGAAAACGCGAGCGGGAATGCCCCGGACTCAGTTTTCTCGTCCTGGGGTAAAAAGCGGTCGCCCGACGGTTTCTTCCCTTTGCTCCGTATTGGTCATAAGTCTTTCGATCTTCGGGTCTCGTGCTCCGAGGACTTCAACCCACACTCCTGGCATGCTCCCTGACACGTTTTCCGGAGGTATAGGTCGGGAAGCGAGCTCGTTGGAGGGAGAACTGTGGTGCGACCCAAAACGGTCCAAAAGATGGCCGAAGCTTCCAACGAGTGGCGAACGCTCGTCCGGTGTCAGAAACCACTGGAAATGAACTTGCAGCGAAGGAAACGGGCTGAGCTCGAGGACTTCCGGTGCCCGTCCCAAGAAAACGCGAGCGGGAATGCCCCGGACTCAGTTTTCTCGTCCTGGGGTAAAAAGCGGTCCCCCGACGGTTTCTTCCCTTTGCTCCGTATTGGTCATAAGTCTTTCGATCTTCGGGTCTCGTGCTCCGAGGACTTCAACCCACACTCCTAGCATGCTCCCTGACACGTTTTCCGGAGGTATAGGTCGGGAAGCGAGCTCGTTGGAGGGAGAACTGTGGTGCGACCCAAAACGGTCCAAAAGATGGCCGAAGCTTCCAACGAGTGGCAAACGCTCGTCCGGTGTCAGAAACCACTGGAAATGCACTTGCAGCGAAGGAAACGGGCTGAGCTCGAGGACTTCCGGTGCCCGTCCCAAGAAAACGCGAGCGGGAATGCCCCGGACTCAGTTTTCTCGTCCTGGGGTAAAAAGCGGTCCCCCGACGGTTTCTTCCCTTTGCTCCGTATTGGTCATAAGTCTTTCGATCTTCGGGTCTCGTGCTCCGAGGACTTCAACCCACACTCCTGGCATGCTCCCTGACACGTTTTCCGGAGGTATAGGTCGGGAAGCGAGCTCGTTGGAGGGAGAACTGTGGTGCGACCCAAAACGGTCCAAAAGATGGCCGAAGCTTCCAACGAGTGGCGAACGCTCGTCCGGTGTCAGAAACCACTGGAAATGCACTTGCAGCGAAGGAAACGGGCTGAGCTCGAGGACTTCCGGTGCTCGTCCCAAGAAAACGCGAGCGGGAATGCCCCGGACTCAGTTTTCTCGTCCTGGGGTAAAAAGCGGTCCCCCGACGGTTTCTTCCCTTTGCTCCGTATTGGTCATAAGTCTTTCGATCTTCGGGTCTCGTGCTCCGAGGACTTCAACCCACACTCCTGGCATGCTCCCTGACACGTTTTCCGGAGGTATAGGTCGGGAAGCGAGCTCGTTGGAGGGAGAACTGTGGTGCGACCCAAAACGGTCCAAAAGATGGCCGAAGCTTCCAACGAGTGGCGAACGCTCGTCCGGTGTCAGAAACCACTGGAAATGCACTTGCAGCGAAGGAAACGGGCTGAGCTCGAGGACTTCCGATGCTCGTCCCAAGAAAACGCGAGCGGGAATGCCCCGGACTCAGTTTTCTCGTCCTGGGGTAAAAAGCGGTCCCCCGACGGTTTCTTCCCTTTGCTCCGTATTGGTCATAAGTCTTTCGATCTTCGGGTCTCGTGCTCCGAGGACTTCAACCCACACTCCTGGCATGCTCCCTGACACGTTTTCCGGAGGTATAGGTCGGGAAGCGAGCTCGTTGGAGGGAGAACTGTGGTGCGACCCAAAACGGTCCAAAAGATGGCCGAAGCTTCCAACGAGTGGCGAACGCTCGTCCGGTGTCAGAAACCACTGGAAATGCACTTGCAGCGAAGGAAACGGGCTGAGCTCGAGGACTTCCGGTGCTCGTCCCAAGAAAACGCGAGCGGGAATGCCCCGGACTCAGTTTTCTCGTCCTGGGGTAAAAAGCGGTCCCCCGACGGTTTCTTCCCTTTGCTCCGTATTGGTCATAAGTCTTTCGATCTTCGGGTCTCGTGCTCCGAGGACTTCAACCCACACTCCTGGCATGCTCCCTGACACGTTTTCCGGAGGTATAGGTCGGGAAGCGAGCTCGTTGGAGGGAGAACTGTGGTGCGACCCAAAACGGTCCAAAAGATGGCCGAAGCTTCCAACGAGTGGCGAACGCTCGTCCGGTGTCAGAAACCACTGGAAATGCACTTGCAGCGAAGGAAACGGGCTGAGCTCGAGGACTTCCGGTGCTCGTCCCAAGAAAACGCGAGCGGGAATGCCCCGGACTCAGTTTTCTCGTCCTGGGGTAAAAAGCGGTCCCCCGACGGTTTCTACCCTTTGCTCCGTATTGGTCATAAGTCTTTCGATCTTCGGGTCTCGTGCTCCGAGGACTTCAACCCACACTCCTGGCATGCTCCCTGACACGTTTTCCGGAGGTATAGGTCGGGAAGCGAGCTCGTTGGAGGGAGAACTGTGGTGCGACCCAAAACGGTCCAAAAGATGGCCGAAGCTTCCAACGAGTGGCGAACGCTCGTCCAGTGTCAGAAACCACTGGAAATGCACTTGCAGCGAAGGAAACGGGCTGAGCTCGAGGACTTCCGGTGCTCGTCCCAAGAAAACGCGAGCGGGAATGCCCCGGACTCAGTTTTCTCGTCCTGGGGTAAAAAGCGGTCCCCCGACGGTTTCTCCCCTTTGCTCCGTATTGGTCATAAGTCTTTCGATCTTCGGGTCTCGTGCTCCGAGGACTTCAACCCACACTCCTGGCATGCTCCCTGACACGTTTTCCGGAGGTATAGGTCGGGAAGCGAGCTCGTTGGAGGGAGAACTGTGGTGCGACCCAAAACGGTCCAAAAGATGGCCGAAGCTTCCAACGAGTGGCGAACGCTCGTCCGGTGTCAGAAACCACTGGAAATGCACTTGCAGCGAAGGAAACGGGCTGAGCTCGAGGACTTCCGGTGCTCGTCCCAAGAAAACGCGAGCGGGAATGCCCCGGACTCAGTTTTCTCGTCCTGGGGTAAAAAGCGGTACCCCGACGGTTTCTCCCCTTTGCTCCGTATTGGTTATAAGTCTTTCGATCTTCGGGTCTCGTGCTCCGAGGACTTCAACCCACACTCCTGGCATGCTCCCTGACACGTTTTCCGGAGGTATAGGTCGGGAAGCGAGCTCGTTGGAGGGAGAACTGTGGTGCGACCCAAAACGGTCCAAAAGATGGCCGAAGCTTCCAACGAGTGGCGAACGCTCGTCCGGTGTTAGAAACCACTGGAAATGCACTTGCAGCGAAGGAAACGGGCTGAGCTCGAGGACTTCCGGTGCTCGTCCCAAGAAAACGCGAGCGGGAATGCCCCGGACTCAGTTTTCTCGTCCTGGGGTAAAAAGCGGTACCCCGACGGTTTCTCCCCTTTGCTCCGTATTGGTTATAAGTCTTTCGATCTTCGGGTCTCGTGCTCCGAGGACTTCAACCCACACTCCTGGCATGCTCCCTGACACGTTTTCCGGAGGTATAGGTCGGGAAGCGAGCTCGTTGGAGGGAGAACTGTGGTGCGACCCAAAACGGTCCAAAAGATGGCCGAAGCTTCCAACGAGTGGCGAACGCTCGTCCGGTGTCAGAAACCACTGGAAATGCACTTGCAGCGAAGGAAACGGGCTGAGCTCGAGGACTTCCGGTGCTCGTCCCAAGAAAACGCGAGCGGGAATGCCCCGTACTCAGTTTTCTCGTCCTGGGGTAAAAAGCGGTCCCCCGACGGTTTCTCCCCTTTGCTCCGTATTGGTCATAAGTCTTTCGATCTTCGGGTCTCGTGCTCCGAGGACTTCAACCCACACTCCTGGCATGCTCCCTGACACGTTTTCCGGAGGTATAGGTCGGGAAGCGAGCTCGTTGGAGGGAGAACTGTGGTGCGACCCAAAACGGTCCAAAAGATGGCCGAAGCTTCCAACGAGTGGCGAACGCTCGTCCGGTGTCAGAAACCACTGGAAATGCACTTGCAGCGAAGGAAACGGGCTGAGCTCGAGGACTTCCGGTGCTCGTCCCAAGAAAACGCGAGCGGGAATGCCCCGTACTCAGTTTTCTCGTCCTGGGGTAAAAAGCGGTCCCCCGACGGTTTCTCCCCTTTGCTCCGTATTGGTCATAAGTCTTTCGATCTTCGGGTCTCGTGCTCCGAGGACTTCAACCCACACTCCTGGCATGCTCCCTGACACGTTTTCCGGAGGTATAGGTCGGGAAGCGAGCTCGTTGGAGGGAGAACTGTGGTGCGACCCAAAACGGTCCAAAAGATGGCCGAAGCTTCCAACGAGTGGCGAACGCTCGTCCGGTGTCAGAAACCACTGGAAATGCACTTGCAGCGAAGGAAACGGGCTGAGCTCGAGGACTTCCGGTGCTCGTCCCAAGAAAACGCGAGCGGGAATGCCCCGGACTCAGTTTTCTCGTCCTGGGGTAAAAAGCGGTCCCCCGACGGTTTCTTCCCTTTGCTCCGTGTTGGTCATAAGTCTTTCGATCTTCGGGTCTCGTGCTCCGAGGACTTCAACCCACACTCCTGGCATGCTCCCTGACACGTTTTCCGGAGGTATAGGTCGGGAAGCGAGCTCGTTGGAGGGAGAACTGTGGTGCGACCCAAAACGGTCCAAAAGATGGCCGAAGCTTCCAACGAGTGGCGAACGCTCGTCCGGTGTCAGAAACCACTGGAAATGCACTTGCAGCGAAGGAAACGGGCTGAGCTCGAGGACTTCCGGTGCTCGTCCCAAGAAAACGCGAGCGGGAATGCCCCGGACTCAGTTTTCTCGTCCTGGGGTAAAAAGCGGTCCCCCGACGGTTTCTCCCCTTTGCTCCGTATTGGTCATAAGTCTTTCGATCTTCGGGTCTCGTGCTCCGAGGACTTCAACCCACACTCCTGGCATGCTCCCTGACACGTTTTCCGGAGGTATAGGTCGGGAACGAGCTCGTTGGAGGGAGAACTGTGGTGCGACCCAAAACGGTCCAAAAGATGGCCGAAGCTTCCAACGAGTGGCGAACGCTCGTCCGGTGTCAGAAACCACTGGAAATGCACTTGCAGCGAAGGAAACGGGCTGAGCTCGAGGACTTCCGGTGCTCGTCCCAAGAAAACGCGAGCGGGAATGCCCCGTACTCAGTTTTCTCGTCCTGGGGTAAAAAGCGGTCCCCCGACGGTTTCTCCCCTTTGCTCCGTATTGGTCATAAGTCTTTCGATCTTCGGGTCTCGTGCTCCGAGGACTTCAACCCACACTCCTGGCATGCTCCCTGACACGTTTTCCGGAGGTATAGGTCGGGAAGCGAGCTCGTTGGAGGGAGAACTGTGGTGCGACCCAAAACGGTCCAAAAGATGGCCGAAGCTTCCAACGAGTGGCGAACGCTCGTCCGGTGTCAGAAACCACTGGAAATGCACTTGCAGCGAAGGAAACGGGCTGAGCTCGAGGACTTCCGGTGCTCGTCCCAAGAAAACGCGAGCGGGAATGCCCCGTACTCAGTTTTCCTCGTCCTGGGGTAAAAAGCGGTCCCCCGACGGTTTCTCCCCTTTGCTCCGTATTGGTCATAAGTCTTTCGATCTTCGGGTCTCGTGCTCCGAGGACTTCAACCCACACTCCTGGCATGCTCCCTGACACGTTTTCCGGAGGTATAGGTCGGGAAGCGAGCTCGTTGGAGGGAGAACTGTGGTGCGACCCAAAACGGTCCAAAAGATGGCCGAAGCTTCCAACGAGTGGCGAACGCTCGTCCGGTGTCAGAAACCACTGGAAATGCACTTGCAGCGAAGGAAACGGGCTGAGCTCGAGGACTTCCGGTGCTCGTCCCAAGAAAACGCGAGCGGGAATGCCCCGGACTCAGTTTTCTCGTCCTGGGGTAAAAAGCGGTCCCCCGACGGTTTCTCCCCTTTGCTCCGTATTGGTCATAAGTCTTTCGATCTTCGGGTCTCGTGCTCCGAGGACTTCAACCCACACTCCTGGCATGCTCCCTGACACGTTTTCCGGAGGTATAGGTCGGGAAGCGAGCTCGTTGGAGGGAGAACTGTGGTGCGACCCAAAACGGTCCAAAAGATGGCCGAAGCTTCCAACGAGTGGCGAACGCTCGTCCGGTGTCAGAAACCACTGGAAATGCACTTGCAGCGAAGGAAACGGGCTGAGCTCGAGGACTTCCGGTGCTCGTCCCAAGAAAACGCGAGCGGGAATGCCCCGGACTCAGTTTTCTCGTCCTGGGGTAAAAAGCGGTCCCCCGACGGTTTCTTCCCTTTGCTCCGTGTTGGTCATAAGTCTTTCGATCTTCGGGTCTCGTGCTCCGAGGACTTCAACCCACACTCCTGGCATGCTCCCTGACACGTTTTCCGGAGGTATAGGTCGGGAAGCGAGCTCGTTGGAGGGAGAACTGTGGTGCGACCCAAAACGGTCCAAAAGATGGCCGAAGCTTCCAACGAGTGGCGAACGCTCGTCCGGTGTCAGAAACCACTGGAAATGCACTTGCAGCGAAGGAAACGGGCTGAGCTCGAGGACTTCCGGTGCTCGTCCCAAGAAAACGCGAGCGAGAATGCCCCGGACTCAGTTTTCTCGTCCTGGGGTAAAAAGCGGTCCCCCGACGGTTTCTTCCCTTTCCTCCGTATTGGTCATAAGTCTTTCGATCTTCGGGTCTCGTGCTCCGAGGACTTCAACCCACACTCCTGGCATGCTCCCTGACACGTTTTCCGGAGGCATAGGTCGGGAAGCGAGCTCGTTGGAGGGAGAACTGTGGTGCGACCCAAAACGGTCCAAAAGATGGCCGAAGCTTCCAACGAGTGGCGAACGCTCGTCCGGTGTCAGAAACCACTGGAAATGCACTTGCAGCGAAGGAAACGGGCTGAGCTCGAGGACTTCCGGTGCTCGTCCCAAGAAAACGCGAGCGGGAATGCCCCGGACTCAGTTTTCTCGTCCTGGGGTAAAAAGCGGTCCCCCGACGGTTTCTTCCCTTTGCTCCGTATTGGTCATAAGTCTTTCGATCTTCGGGTCTCGTGCTCCGAGGACTTCAACCCACACTCCTGGCATGCTCCCTGACACGTTTTCCGGAGGTATAGGTCGGGAAGCGAGCTCGTTGGAGGGAGAACTGTGGTGCGACCCAAAACGGTCCAAAAGATGGCCGAAGCTTCCAACGAGTGGCGAACGCTCGTCCGGTGTCAGAAACCACTGGAAATGCACTTGCAGCGAAGGAAACGGGCTGAGCTCGAGGACTTCCGGTGCTCGTCCCAAGAAAACGCGAGCGGGAATGCCCCGGACTCAGTTTTCTCGTCCTGGGGTAAAAAGCGGTCCCCCGAAGGTTTCTTCCCTTTGCTCCGTATTGGTCATAAGTCTTTCGATCTTCGGGTCTCGTGCTCCGAGGACTTCAACCCACACTCCTGGCATGCTCCCTGACACGTTTTCCGGAGGTATAGGTCGGGAAGCGAGCTCGTTGGAGGGAGAACTGTGGTGCGACCCAAAACGGTCCAAAAGATGGCCGAAGCTTCCAACGAGTGGCGAACGCTCGTCCGGTGTCAGAAACCACTGGAAATGCACTTGCAGCGAAGGAAACGGGCTGAGCTCGAGGACTTCCGGTGCTCGTCCCAAGAAAACGGGAGCGGGAATGCCCCGGACTCAGTTTTCTCGTCCTGGGGTAAAAAGCGGTCCCCCGACGGTTTCTTCCCTTTGCTCCGTATTGGTCATAAGTCTTTCGATCTTCGGGTCTCGTGCTCCGAGGACTTCAACCCACACTCCTGGCATGCTCCCTGACACGTTTTCCGGAGGTATAGGTCGGGAAGCGAGCTCGTTGGAGGGAGAACTGTGGTGCGACCCAAAACGGTCCAAAAGATGGCCGAAGCTTCCAACGAGTGGCGAACGCTCGTCCGGTGTCAGAAACCACTGGAAATGCACTTGCAGCGAAGGAAACGGGCTGAGCTCGAGGACTTCCGGTGCTCGTCCCAAGAAAACGCGAGCGGGAATGCCCCGGACTCAGTTTTCTCGTCCTGGGGTAAAAAGCGGTCCCCCGACGGTTTCTTCCCTTTGCTCCGTATTGGTCATAAGTCTTTCGATCTTCGGGTCTCGTGCTCCGAGGACTTCAACCCACACTCCTGGCATGCTCCCTGACACGTTTTCCGGAGGTATAGGTCGGGAAGCGAGCTCGTTGGAGGGAGAACTGTGGTGCGACCCAAAACGGTCCAAAAGATGGCCGAAGCTTCCAACGAGTGGCGAACGCTCGTCCGGTGTCAGAAACCACTGGAAATGCACTTGCAGCGAAGGAAACGGGCTGAGCTCGAGGACTTCCGGTGCTCGTCCCAAGAAAACGCGAGCGGGAATGCCCCGGACTCAGTTTTCTCGTCCTGGGGTAAAAAGCGGTCCCCCGAAGGTTTCTTCCCTTTGCTCCGTATTGGTCATAAGTCTTTCGATCTTCGGGTCTCGTGCTCCGAGGACTTCAACCCACACTTCTGGCATGCTCCCTGACACGTTTTCCGGAGGTATAGGTCGGGAAGCGAGCTCGTTGGAGGGAGAACTGTGGTGCGACCCAAAACGGTCCAAAAGATGGCCGAAGCTTCCAACGAGTGGCGAACGCTCGTCCGGTGTCAGAAACCACTGGAAATGCACTTGCAGCGAAGGAAACGGGCTGAGCTCGAGGACTTCCGGTGCTCGTCCCAAGAAAACGCGAGCGGGAATGCCCCGGACTCAGTTTTCTCGTCCTGGGGTAAAAAGCGGTCCCCCGACGGTTTCTTCCCTTTGCTCCGTATTGGTCATAAGTCTTTCGATCTTCGGGTCTCGTGCTCCGAGGACTTCAACCCACACTCCTGGCATGCTCCCTGACACGTTTTCCGGAGGTATAGGTCGGGAAGCGAGCTCGTTGGAGGGAGAACTGTGGTGCGACCCAAAACGGTCCAAAAGATGGCCGAAGCTTCCAACGAGTGGCGAACGCTCGTCCGGTGTCAGAAACCACTGGAAATGCACTTGCAGCGAAGGAAACGGGCTGAGCTCGAGGACTTCCGGTGCTCGTCCCAAGAAAACGCGAGCGGGAATGCCCCGGACTCAGTTTTCTCGTCCTGGGGTAAAAAGCGGTCCCCCGACGGTTTCTCCCCTTTGCTCCGTATTGGTCATAAGTCTTTCGATCTTCGGGTCTCGTGCTCCGAGGACTTCAACCCACACTCCTGGCATGCTCCCTGACACGTTTTCCGGAGGTATAGGTCGGGAAGCGAGCTCGTTGGAGGGAGAACTGTGGTGCGACCCAAAACGGTCCAAAAGATGGCCGAAGCTTCCAACGAGTGGCGAACGCTCGTCCGGTGTCAGAAACCACTGGAAATGCACTTGCAGCGAAGGAAACGGGCTGAGCTCGAGGACTTCCGGTGCTCGTCCCAAGAAAACGCGAGCGGGAATGCCCCGGACTCAGTTTTCTCGTCCTGGGGTAAAAAGCGGTCCCCCGACGGTTTCTTCCCTTTGCTCCGTGTTGGTCATAAGTCTTTCGATCTTCGGGTCTCGTGCTCCGAGGACTTCAACCCACACTCCTGGCATGCTCCCTGACACGTTTTCCGGAGGTATAGGTCGGGAAGCGAGCTCGTTGGAGGGAGAACTGTGGTGCGACCCAAAACGGTCCAAAAGATGGCCGAAGCTTCCAACGAGTGGCGAACGCTCGTCCGGTGTCAGAAACCACTGGAAATGCACTTGCAGCGAAGGAAACGGGCTGAGCTCGAGGACTTCCGGTGCTCGTCCCAAGAAAACGCGAGCGAGAATGCCCCGGACTCAGTTTTCTCGTCCTGGGGTAAAAAGCGGTCCCCCGACGGTTTCTTCCCTTTCCTCCGTATTGGTCATAAGTCTTTCGATCTTCGGGTCTCGTGCTCCGAGGACTTCAACCCACACTCCTGGCATGCTCCCTGACACGTTTTCCGGAGGTATAGGTCGGGAAGCGAGCTCGTTGGAGGGAGAACTGTGGTGCGACCCAAAACGGTCCAAAAGATGGCCGAAGCTTCCAACGAGTGGCGAACGCTCGTCCGGTGTCAGAAACCACTGGAAATGCACTTGCAGCGAAGGAAACGGGCTGAGCTCGAGGACTTCCGGTGCTCGTCCCAAGAAAACGCGAGCGGGAATGCCCCGGACTCAGTTTTCTCGTCCTGGGGTAAAAAGCGGTCCCCCGACGGTTTCTTCCCTTTGCTCCGTATTGGTCATAAGTCTTTCGATCTTCGGGTCTCGTGCTCCGAGGACTTCAACCCACACTCCTGGCATGCTCCCTGACACGTTTTCCGGAGGTATAGGTCGGGAAGCGAGCTCGTTGGAGGGAGAACTGTGGTGCGACCCAAAACGGTCCAAAAGATGGCCGAAGCTTCCAACGAGTGGCGAACGCTCGTCCGGTGTCAGAAACCACTGGAAATGCACTTGCAGCGAAGGAAACGGGCTGAGCTCGAGGACTTCCGATGCTCGTCCCAAGAAAACGCGAGCGGGAATGCCCCGGACTCAGTTTTCTCGTCCTGGGGTAAAAAGCGGTCCCCCGAAGGTTTCTTCCCTTTGCTCCGTATTGGTCATAAGTCTTTCGATCTTCGGGTCTCGTGCTCCGAGGACTTCAACCCACACTCCTGGCATGCTCCCTGACACGTTTTCCGGAGGTATAGGTCGGGAAGCGAGCTCGTTGGAGGGAGAACTGTGGTGCGACCCAAAACGGTCCAAAAGATGGCCGAAGCTTCCAACGAGTGGCGAACGCTCGTCCGGTGTCAGAAACCACTGGAAATGCACTTGCAGCGAAGGAAACGGGCTGAGCTCGAGGACTTCCAGTGCTCGTCCCAAGAAAACGCGAGCGGGAATGCCCCGGACTCAGTTTTCTCGTCCTGGGGTAAAAAGCGGTCCCCCGACGGTTTCTTCCCTTTGCTCCGTATTGGTCATAAGTCTTTCGATCTTCGGGTCTCGTGCTCCGAGGACTTCAACCCACACTCCTGGCATGCTCCCTGACACGTTTTCCGGAGGTATAGGTCGGGAAGCGAGCTCGTTGGAGGGAGAACTGTGGTGCGACCCAAAACGGTCCAAAAGATGGCCGAAGCTTCCAACGAGTGGCGAACGCTCGTCCGGTGTCAGAAACCACTGGAAATGCACTTGCAGCGAAGGAAACGGGCTGAGCTCGAGGACTTCCGGTGCTCGTCCCAAGAAAACGCGAGCGGGAATGCCCCGGACTCAGTTTTCTCGTCCTGGGGTAAAAAGCGGTCCCCCGACGGTTTCTTCCCTTTGCTCCGTATTGGTCATAGGTCTTTCGATCTTCGGGTCTCGTGCTCCGAGGACTTCAACCCACACTCCTGGCATGCTCCCTGACACGTTTTCCGGAGGTATAGGTCGGGAAGCGAGCTCGTTGGAGGGAGAACTGTGGTGCGACCCAAAACGGTCCAAAAGATGGCCGAAGCTTCCAACGAGTGGCGAACGCTCGTCCGGTGTCAGAAACCACTGGAAATGCACTTGCAGCGAAGGAAACGGGCTGAGCTCGAGGACTTCCGGTGCTCGTCCCAAGAAAACGCGAGCGGGAATGCCCCGGACTCAGTTTTCTCGTCCTGGGGTAAAAAGCGGTCCCCCGACGGTTTCTTCCCTTTGCTCCGTATTGGTCATAAGTCTTTCGATCTTCGGGTCTCGTGCTCCGAGGACTTCAACCCACACTCCTGGCATGCTCCCTGACACGTTTTCCGGAGGTATAGGTCGGGAAGCGAGCTCGTTGGAGGGAGAACTGTGGTGCGACCCAAAACGGTCCAAAAGATGGCCGAAGCTTCCAACGAGTGGCGAACGCTCGTCCGGTGTCAGAAACCACTGGAAATGCACTTGCAGCGAAGGAAACGGGCTGAGCTCGAGGACTTCCGGTGCTCGTCCCAAGAAAACGCGAGCGGGAATGCCCCGGACTCAGTTTTCTCGTCCTGGGGTAAAAAGCGGTCCCCCGACGGTTTCTTCCCTTTGCTCCGTATTGGTCATAAGTCTTTCGATCTTCGGGTCTCGTGCTCCGAGGACTTCAACCCACACTCCTGGCATGCTCCCTGACACGTTTTCCGGAGGTATAGGTCGGGAAGCGAGCTCGTTGGAGGGAGAACTGTGGTGCGACCCAAAACGGTCCAAAAGATGGCCGAAGCTTCCAACGAGTGGCGAACGCTCGTCCGGTGTCAGAAACCACTGGAAATGCACTTGCAGCGAAGGAAACGGGCTGAGCTCGAGGACTTCCGGTGCTCGTCCCAAGAAAACGCGAGCGGGAATGCCCCGGACTCAGTTTTCTCGTCCTGGGGTAAAAAGCGGTCCCCCGACGGTTTCTTCCCTTTGCTCCGTATTGGTCATAAGTCTTTCGATCTTCGGGTCTCGTGCTCCGAGGACTTCAACCCACACTCCTGGCATGCTCCCTGACACGTTTTCCGGAGGTATAGGTCGGGAAGCGAGCTCGTTGGAGGGAGAACTGTGGTGCGACCCAAAACGGTCCAAAAGATGGCCGAAGCTTCCAACGAGTGGCGAACGCTCGTCCGGTGTCAGAAACCACTGGAAATGCACTTGCAGCGAAGGAAACGGGCTGAGCTCGAGGACTTCCGGTGCTCGTCCCAAGAAAACGCGAGCGGGAATGCCCCGGACTCAGTTTTCTCGTCCTGGGGTAAAAAGCGGTCCCCCGACGGTTTCTTCCCTTTGCTCCGTATTGGTCATAAGTCTTTCGATCTTCGGGTCTCGTGCTCCGAGGACTTCAACCCACACTCCTGGCATGCTCCCTGACACGTTTTCCGGAGGTATAGGTCGGGAAGCGAGCTCGTTGGAGGGAGAACTGTGGTGCGACCCAAAACGGTCCAAAAGATGGCCGAAGCTTCCAACGAGTGGCGAACGCTCGTCCGGTGTCAGAAACCACTGGAAATGCACTTGCAGCGAAGGAAACGGGCTGAGCTCGAGGACTTCCGGTGCTCGTCCCAAGAAAACGCGAGCGGGAATGCCCCGGACTCAGTTTTCTCGTCCTGGGGTAAAAAGCGGTCCCCCGACGGTTTCTTCCCTTTGCTCCGTATTGGTCATAAGTCTTTCGATCTTCGGGTCTCGTGCTCCGAGGACTTCAACCCACACTCCTGGCATGCTCCCTGACACGTTTTCCGGAGGTATAGGTCGGGAAGCGAGCTCGTTGGAGGGAGAACTGTGGTGCGACCCAAAACGGTCCAAAAGATGGCCGAAGCTTCCAACGAGTGGCGAACGCTCGTCCGGTGTCAGAAACCACTGGAAATGCACTTGCAGCGAAGGAAACGGGCTGAGCTCGAGGACTTCCGGTGCTCGTCCCAAGAAAACGCGAGCGGGAATGCCCCGGACTCAGTTTTCTCGTCCTGGGGTAAAAAGCGGTCCCCCGACGGTTTCTTCCCTTTGCTCCGTATTGGTCATAAGTCTTTCGATCTTCGGGTCTCGTGCTCCGAGGACTTCAACCCACACTCCTGGCATGCTCCCTGACACGTTTTCCGGAGGTATAGGTCGGGAAGCGAGCTCGTTGGAGGGAGAACTGTGGTGCGACCCAAAACGGTCCAAAAGATGGCCGAAGCTTCCAACGAGTGGCGAACGCTCGTCCGGTGTCAGAAACCACTGGAAATGCACTTGCAGCGAAGGAAACGGGCTGAGCTCGAGGACTTCCGGTGCTCGTCCCAAGAAAACGCGAGCGGGAATGCCCCGGACTCAGTTTTCTCGTCCTGGGGTAAAAAGCGGTCCCCCGACGGTTTCTTCCCTTTGCTCCGTATTGGTCATAGGTCTTTCGATCTTCGGGTCTCGTGCTCCGAGGACTTCAACCCACACTCCTGGCATGCTCCCTGACACGTTTTCCGGAGGTATAGGTCGGGAAGCGAGCTCGTTGGAGGGAGAACTGTGGTGCGACCCAAAACGGTCCAAAAGATGGCCGAAGCTTCCAACGAGTGGCGAACGCTCGTCCGGTGTCAGAAACCACTGGAAATGCACTTGCAGCGAAGGAAACGGGCTGAGCTCGAGGACTTCCGGTGCTCGTCCCAAGAAAACGCGAGCGGGAATGCCCCGGACTCAGTTTTCTCGTCCTGGGGTAAAAAGCGGTCCCCCGACGGTTTCTTCCCTTTGCTCCGTATTGGTCATAAGTCTTTCGATCTTCGGGTCTCGTGCTCCGAGGACTTCAACCCACACTCCTGGCATGCTCCCTGACACGTTTTCCGGAGGTATAGGTCGGGAAGCAAGCTCGTTGGAGGGAGAACTGTGGTGCGACCCAAAACGGTCCAAAAGATGGCCGAAGCTTCCAACGAGTGGCGAACGCTCGTCCGGTGTCAGAAACCACTGGAAATGCACTTGCAGCGAAGGAAACGGGCTGAGCTCGAGGACTTCCGGTGCTCGTCCCAAGAAAACGCGAGCGAGAATGCCCCGGACTCAGTTTTCTCGTCCTGGGGTAAAAAGCGGTCCCCCGACGGTTTCTTCCCTTTGCTCCGTATTGGTCATAAGTCTTTCGATCTTCGGGTCTCGTGCTCCGAGGACTTCAACCCACACTCCTGGCATGCTCCCTGACACGTTTTCCGGAGGTATAGGTCGGGAAGCGAGCTCGTTGGAGGGAGAACTGTGGTGCGACCCAAAACGGTCCAAAAGATGGCCGAAGCTTCCAACGAGTGGCGAACGCTCGTCCGGTGTCAGAAACCACTGGAAATGCACTTGCAGCGAAGGAAACGGGCTGAGCTCGAGGACTTCCGGTGCTCGTCCCAAGAAAACGCGAGCGGGAATGCCCCGGACTCAGTTTTCTCGTCCTGGGGTAAAAAGCGGTCCCCCGACGGTTTCTTCCCTTTGCTCCGTATTGGTCATAAGTCTTTCGATCTTCGGGTCTCGTGCTCCGAGGACTTCAACCCACACTCCTGGCATGCTCCCTGACACGTTTTCCGGAGGTATAGGTCGGGAAGCGAGCTCGTTGGAGGGAGAACTGTGGTGCGACCCAAAACGGTCCAAAAGATGGCCGAAGCTTCCAACGAGTGGCGAACGCTCGTCCGGTGTCAGAAACCACTGGAAATGCACTTGCAGCGAAGGAAACGGGCTGAGCTCGAGGACTTCCGGTGCTCGTCCCAAGAAAACGCGAGCGGGAATGCCCCGGACTCAGTTTTCTCGTCCTGGGGTAAAAAGCGGTCCCCCGACGGTTTCTTCCCTTTGCTCCGTATTGGTCATAGGTCTTTCGATATTCGGGTCTCGTGCTCCGAGGACTTCAACCCACACTCCTGGCATGCTCCCTGACACGTTTTCCGGAGGTATAGGTCGGGAAGCGAGCTCGTTGGAGGGAGAACTGTGGTGCGACCCAAAACGGTCCAAAAGATGGCCGAAGCTTCCAACGAGTGGCGAACGCTCGTCCGGTGTCAGAAACCACTGGAAATGCACTTGCAGCGAAGGAAACGGGCTGAGCTCGAGGACTTCCGGTGCTCGTCCCAAGAAAACGCGAGCGGGAATGCCCCGGACTCAGTTTTCTCGTCCTGGGGTAAAAAGCGGTCCCCCGACGGTTTCTTCCCTTTGCTCCGTATTGGTCATAAGTCTTTCGATCTTCGGGTCTCGTGCTCCGAGGACTTCAACCCACACTCCTGGCATGCTCCCTGACACGTTTTCCGGAGGTATAGGTCGGGAAGCAAGCTCGTTGGAGGGAGAACTGTGGTGCGACCCAAAACGGTCCAAAAGATGGCCGAAGCTTCCAACGAGTGGCGAACGCTCGTCCGGTGTCAGAAACCACTGGAAATGCACTTGCAGCGAAGGAAACGGGCTGAGCTCGAGGACTTCCGGTGCTCGTCCCAAGAAAACGCGAGCGAGAATGCCCCGGACTCAGTTTTCTCGTCCTGGGGTAAAAAGCGGTCCCCCGACGGTTTCTTCCCTTTGCTCCGTATTGGTCATAAGTCTTTCGATCTTCGGGTCTCGTGCTCCGAGGACTTCAACCCACACTCCTGGCATGCTCCCTGACACGTTTTCCGGAGGTATAGGTCGGGAAGCGAGCTCGTTGGAGGGAAAACTGTGGTGCGACCCAAAACGGTCCAAAAGATGGCCGAAGCTTCCAACGAGTGGCGAACGCTCGTCCGGTGTCAGAAACCACTGGAAATGCACTTGCAGCGAAGGAAACGGGCTGAGCTCGAGGACTTCCGGTGCTCGTCCCAAGAAAACGCGAGCGGGAATGCCCCGGACTCAGTTTTCTCGTCCTGGGGTAAAAAGCGGTCCCCCGACGGTTTCTTCCCTTTGCTCCGTATTGGTCATAAGTCTTTCGATCTTCGGGTCTCGTGCTCCGAGGACTTCAACCCACACTCCTGGCATGCTCCCTGACACGTTTTCCGGAGGTATAGGTCGGGAAGCGAGCTCGTTGGAGGGAGAACTGTGGTGCGACCCAAAACGGTCCAAAAGATGGCCGAAGCTTCCAACGAGTGGCGAACGCTCGTCCGGTGTCAGAAACCACTGGAAATGCACTTGCAGCGAAGGAAACGGGCTGAGCTCGAGGACTTCCGGTGCTCGTCCCAAGAAAACGCGAGCGGGAATGCCCCGGACTCAGTTTTCTCGTCCTGGGGTAAAAAGCGGTCCCCCGAAGGTTTCTTCCCTTTGCTCCGTATTGGTCATAAGTCTTTCGATCTTCGGGTCTCGTGCTCCGAGGACTTCAACCCACACTCCTGGCATGCTCCCTGACACGTTTTCCGGAGGTATAGGTCGGGAAGCGAGCTCGTTGGAGGGAGAACTGTGGTGCGACCCAAAACGGTCCAAAAGATGGCCGAAGCTTCCAACGAGTGGCGAACGCTCGTCCGGTGTCAGAAACCACTGGAAATGCACTTGCAGCGAAGGAAACGGGCTGAGCTCGAGGACTTCCGGTGCTGGTCCCAAGAAAACGCGAGCGGGAATGCCCCGGACTCAGTTTTCTCGTCCTGGGGTAAAAAGCGGTCCCCCGACGGTTTCTTCCCTTTGCTCCGTATTGGTCATAAGTCTTTCGATCTTCGGGTCTCGTGCTCCGAGGACTTCAACCCACACTCCTGGCATGCTCCCTGACACGTTTTCCGGAGGTATAGGTCGGGAAGCGAGCTCGTTGGAGGGAGAACTGTGGTGCGACCCAAAACGGTCCAAAAGATGGCCGAAGCTTCCAACGAGTGGCGAACGCTCGTCCGGTGTCAGAAACGACTGGAAATGCACTTGCAGCGAAGGAAACGGGCTGAGCTCGAGGACTTCCAGTGCTCGTCCCAAGAAAACGCGAGCGGGAATGCCCCGGACTCAGTTTTCTCGTCCTGGGGTAAAAAGCGGTCCCCCGACGGTTTCTTCCCTTTGCTCCGTATTGGTCATAAGTCTTTCGATCTTCGGGTCTCGTGCTCCGAGGACTTCAACCCACACTCCTGGCATGCTCCCTGACACGTTTTCCGGAGGTATAGGTCGGGAAGCGAGCTCGTTGGAGGGAGAACTGTGGTGCGACCCAAAACGGTCCAAAAGATGGCCGAAGCTTCCAACGAGTGGCGAACGCTCGTCCGGTGTCAGAAACCACTGGAAATGCACTTGCAGCGAAGGAAACGGGCTGAGCTCGAGGACTTCCGGTGCTCGTCCCAAGAAAACGCGAACGGGAATGCCCCGGACTCAGTTTTCTCGTCCTGGGGTAAAAAGCGGTCCCCCGACGGTTTCTTCCCTTTGCTCCGTATTGGTCATAAGTCTTTCGATCTTCGGGTCTCGTGCTCCGAGGACTTCAACCCACACTCCTGGCATGCTCCCTCACACGTTTTCCGGAGGTATAGGTCGGGAAGCGAGCTCGTTGGAGGGAGAACTGTGGTGCGACCCAAAACGGTCCAAAAGATGGCCGAAGCTTCCAACGAGTGGCGAACGCTCGTCCGGTGTCAGAAACCACTGGAAATGCACTTGCAGCGAAGGAAACGGGCTGAGCTCGAGGACTTCCAGTGCTCGTCCCAAGAAAACGCGAGCGGGAATGCCCCGGACTCAGTTTTCTCGTCCTGGGGTAAAAAGCGGTCCCCCGACGGTTTCTTCCCTTTGCTCCGTATTGGTCATAAGTCTTTCGATCTTCGGGTCTCGTGCTCCGAGGACTTCAACCCACACTCCTGGCATGCTCCCTGACACGTTTTCCGGAGGTATAGGTCGGGAAGCGAGCTCGTTGGAGGGAAAACTGTGGTGCGACCCAAAACGGTCCAAAAGATGGCCGAAGCTTCCAACGAGTGGCGAACGCTCGTCCGGTGTCAGAAACCACTGGAAATGCACTTGCAGCGAAGGAAACGGGCTGAGCTCGAGGACTTCCGGTGCTCGTCCCAAGAAAACGCGAGCGGGAATGCCCCGGACTCAGTTTTCTCGTCCTGGGGTAAAAAGCGGTCCCCCGACGGTTTCTTCCCTTTGCTCCGTATTGGTCATAAGTCTTTCGATCTTCGGGTCTCGTGCTCCGAGGACTTCAACCCACACTCCTGGCATGCTCCCTGACACGTTTTCCGGAGGTATAGGTCGGGAAGCGAGCTCGTTGGAGGGAGAACTGTGGTGCGACCCAAAACGGTCCAAAAGATGGCCGAAGCTTCCAACGAGTGGCGAACGCTCGTCCGGTGTCAGAAACCACTGGAAATGCACTTGCAGCGAAGGAAACGGGCTGAGCTCGAGGACTTCCGGTGCTCGTCCCAAGAAAACGCGAGCGGGAATGCCCCGGACTCAGTTTTCTCGTCCTGGGGTAAAAAGCGGTCCCCCGAAGGTTTCTTCCCTTTGCTCCGTATTGGTCATAAGTCTTTCGATCTTCGGGTCTCGTGCTCCGAGGACTTCAACCCACACTCCTGGCATGCTCCCTGACACGTTTTCCGGAGGTATAGGTCGGGAAGCGAGCTCGTTGGAGGGAGAACTGTGGTGCGACCCAAAACGGTCCAAAAGATGGCCGAAGCTTCCAACGAGTGGCGAACGCTCGTCCGGTGTCAGAAACCACTGGAAATGCACTTGCAGCGAAGGAAACGGGCTGAGCTCGAGGACTTCCGGTGCTCGTCCCAAGAAAACGCGAGCGGGAATGCCCCGGACTCAGTTTTCTCGTCCTGGGGTAAAAAGCGGTCCCCCGACGGTTTCTTCCCTTTGCTCCGTATTGGTCATAGGTCTTTCGATATTCGGGTCTCGTGCTCCGAGGACTTCAACCCACACTCCTGGCATGCTCCCTGACACGTTTTCCGGAGGTATAGGTCGGGAAGCGAGCTCGTTGGAGGGAGAACTGTGGTGCGACCCAAAACGGTCCAAAAGATGGCCGAAGCTTCCAACGAGTGGCGAACGCTCGTCCGGTGTCAGAAACCACTGGAAATGCACTTGCAGCGAAGGAAACGGGCTGAGCTCGAGGACTTCCGGTGCTCGTCCCAAGAAAACGCGAGCGGGAATGCCCCGGACTCAGTTTTCTCGTCCTGGGGTAAAAAGCGGTCCCCCGAAGGTTTCTTCCCTTTGCTCCGTATTGGTCATAAGTCTTTCGATCTTCGGGTCTCGTGCTCCGAGGACTTCAACCCACACTCCTGGCATGCTCCCTGACACGTTTTCCGGAGGTATAGGTCGGGAAGCGAGCTCGTTGGAGGGAGAACTGTGGTGCGACCCAAAACGGTCCAAAAGATGGCCGAAGCTTCCAACGAGTGGCGAACGCTCGTCCGGTGTCAGAAACCACTGGAAATGCACTTGCAGCGAAGGAAACGGGCTGAGCTCGAGGACTTCCGGTGCTGGTCCCAAGAAAACGCGAGCGGGAATGCCCCGG
The DNA here is from genome assembly GCF_025177605.1 of Cucumis melo. NCBI lineage: Eukaryota > Viridiplantae > Streptophyta > Magnoliopsida > Cucurbitales > Cucurbitaceae > Cucumis > Cucumis melo. The sequence continues at coordinate 27,889,929 of NC_066857.1, forward strand.
ACTCAGTTTTCTCGTCCTGGGGTAAAAAGCGGTCCCCCGACGGTTTCTTCCCTTTGCTCCGTATTGGTCATAAGTCTTTCGATCTTCGGGTCTCGTGCTCCGAGGACTTCAACCCACACTCCTGGCATGCTCCCTGACACGTTTTCCGGAGGTATAGGTCGGGAAGCGAGCTCGTTGGAGGGAGAACTGTGGTGCGACCCAAAACGGTCCAAAAGATGGCCGAAGCTTCCAACGAGTGGCGAACGCTCGTCCGGTGTCAGAAACGACTGGAAATGCACTTGCAGCGAAGGAAACGGGCTGAGCTCGAGGACTTCCAGTGCTCGTCCCAAGAAAACGCGAGCGGGAATGCCCCGGACTCAGTTTTCTCGTCCTGGGGTAAAAAGCGGTCCCCCGACGGTTTCTTCCCTTTGCTCCGTATTGGTCATAAGTCTTTCGATCTTCGGGTCTCGTGCTCCGAGGACTTCAACCCACACTCCTGGCATGCTCCCTGACACGTTTTCCGGAGGTATAGGTCGGGAAGCGAGCTCGTTGGAGGGAGAACTGTGGTGCGACCCAAAACGGTCCAAAAGATGGCCGAAGCTTCCAACGAGTGGCGAACGCTCGTCCGGTGTCAGAAACCACTGGAAATGCACTTGCAGCGAAGGAAACGGGCTGAGCTCGAGGACTTCCGGTGCTCGTCCCAAGAAAACGCGAACGGGAATGCCCCGGACTCAGTTTTCTCGTCCTGGGGTAAAAAGCGGTCCCCCCGACGGTTTCTTCCCTTTGCTCCGTATTGGTCATAAGTCTTTCGATCTTCGGGTCTCGTGCTCCGAGGACTTCAACCCACACTCCTGGCATGCTCCCTCACACGTTTTCCGGAGGTATAGGTCGGGAAGCGAGCTCGTTGGAGGGAGAACTGTGGTGCGACCCAAAACGGTCCAAAAGATGGCCGAAGCTTCCAACGAGTGGCGAACGCTCGTCCGGTGTCAGAAACCACTGGAAATGCACTTGCAGCGAAGGAAACGGGCTGAGCTCGAGGACTTCCAGTGCTCGTCCCAAGAAAACGCGAGCGGGAATGCCCCGGACTCAGTTTTCTCGTCCTGGGGTAAAAAGCGGTCCCCCGACGGTTTCTTCCCTTTGCTCCGTATTGGTCATAAGTCTTTCGATCTTCGGGTCTCGTGCTCCGAGGACTTCAACCCACACTCCTGGCATGCTCCCTGACACGTTTTCCGGAGGTATAGGTCGGGAAGCGAGCTCGTTGGAGGGAAAACTGTGGTGCGACCCAAAACGGTCCAAAAGATGGCCGAAGCTTCCAACGAGTGGCGAACGCTCGTCCGGTGTCAGAAACCACTGGAAATGCACTTGCAGCGAAGGAAACGGGCTGAGCTCGAGGACTTCCGGTGCTCGTCCCAAGAAAACGCGAGCGGGAATGCCCCGGACTCAGTTTTCTCGTCCTGGGGTAAAAAGCGGTCCCCCGACGGTTTCTTCCCTTTGCTCCGTATTGGTCATAAGTCTTTCGATCTTCGGGTCTCGTGCTCCGAGGACTTCAACCCACACTCCTGGCATGCTCCCTGACACGTTTTCCGGAGGTATAGGTCGGGAAGCGAGCTCGTTGGAGGGAGAACTGTGGTGCGACCCAAAACGGTCCAAAAGATGGCCGAAGCTTCCAACGAGTGGCGAACGCTCGTCCGGTGTCAGAAACCACTGGAAATGCACTTGCAGCGAAGGAAACGGGCTGAGCTCGAGGACTTCCGGTGCTCGTCCCAAGAAAACGCGAGCGGGAATGCCCCGGACTCAGTTTTCTCGTCCTGGGGTAAAAAGCGGTCCCCCGAAGGTTTCTTCCCTTTGCTCCGTATTGGTCATAAGTCTTTCGATCTTCGGGTCTCGTGCTCCGAGGACTTCAACCCACACTCCTGGCATGCTCCCTGACACGTTTTCCGGAGGTATAGGTCGGGAAGCGAGCTCGTTGGAGGGAGAACTGTGGTGCGACCCAAAACGGTCCAAAAGATGGCCGAAGCTTCCAACGAGTGGCGAACGCTCGTCCGGTGTCAGAAACCACTGGAAATGCACTTGCAGCGAAGGAAACGGGCTGAGCTCGAGGACTTCCGGTGCTCGTCCCAAGAAAACGCGAGCGGGAATGCCCCGGACTCAGTTTTCTCGTCCTGGGGTAAAAAGCGGTCCCCCGACGGTTTCTTCCCTTTGCTCCGTATTGGTCATAGGTCTTTCGATATTCGGGTCTCGTGCTCCGAGGACTTCAACCCACACTCCTGGCATGCTCCCTGACACGTTTTCCGGAGGTATAGGTCGGGAAGCGAGCTCGTTGGAGGGAGAACTGTGGTGCGACCCAAAACGGTCCAAAAGATGGCCGAAGCTTCCAACGAGTGGCGAACGCTCGTCCGGTGTCAGAAACCACTGGAAATGCACTTGCAGCGAAGGAAACGGGCTGAGCTCGAGGACTTCCGGTGCTCGTCCCAAGAAAACGCGAGCGGGAATGCCCCGGACTCAGTTTTCTCGTCCTGGGGTAAAAAGCGGTCCCCCGACGGTTTCTTCCCTTTGCTCCGTATTGGTCATAAGTCTTTCGATCTTCGGGTCTCGTGCTCCGAGGACTTCAACCCACACTCCTGGCATGCTCCCTGACACGTTTTCCGGAGGTATAGGTCGGGAAGCAAGCTCGTTGGAGGGAGAACTGTGGTGCGACCCAAAACGGTCCAAAAGATGGCCGAAGCTTCCAACGAGTGGCGAACGCTCGTCCGGTGTCAGAAACCACTGGAAATGCACTTGCAGCGAAGGAAACGGGCTGAGCTCGAGGACTTCCGGTGCTCGTCCCAAGAAAACGCGAGCGAGAATGCCCCGGACTCAGTTTTCTCGTCCTGGGGTAAAAAGCGGTCCCCCGACGGTTTCTTCCCTTTGCTCCGTATTGGTCATAAGTCTTTCGATCTTCGGGTCTCGTGCTCCGAGGACTTCAACCCACACTCCTGGCATGCTCCCTGACACGTTTTCCGGAGGTATAGGTCGGGAAGCGAGCTCGTTGGAGGGAAAACTGTGGTGCGACCCAAAACGGTCCAAAAGATGGCCGAAGCTTCCAACGAGTGGCGAACGCTCGTCCGGTGTCAGAAACCACTGGAAATGCACTTGCAGCGAAGGAAACGGGCTGAGCTCGAGGACTTCCGGTGCTCGTCCCAAGAAAACGCGAGCGGGAATGCCCCGGACTCAGTTTTCTCGTCCTGGGGTAAAAAGCGGTCCCCCGACGGTTTCTTCCCTTTGCTCCGTATTGGTCATAAGTCTTTCGATCTTCGGGTCTCGTGCTCCGAGGACTTCAACCCACACTCCTGGCATGCTCCCTGACACGTTTTCCGGAGGTATAGGTCGGGAAGCGAGCTCGTTGGAGGGAGAACTGTGGTGCGACCCAAAACGGTCCAAAAGATGGCCGAAGCTTCCAACGAGTGGCGAACGCTCGTCCGGTGTCAGAAACCACTGGAAATGCACTTGCAGCGAAGGAAACGGGCTGAGCTCGAGGACTTCCGGTGCTCGTCCCAAGAAAACGCGAGCGGGAATGCCCCGGACTCAGTTTTCTCGTCCTGGGGTAAAAAGCGGTCCCCCGAAGGTTTCTTCCCTTTGCTCCGTATTGGTCATAAGTCTTTCGATCTTCGGGTCTCGTGCTCCGAGGACTTCAACCCACACTCCTGGCATGCTCCCTGACACGTTTTCCGGAGGTATAGGTCGGGAAGCGAGCTCGTTGGAGGGAGAACTGTGGTGCGACCCAAAACGGTCCAAAAGATGGCCGAAGCTTCCAACGAGTGGCGAACGCTCGTCCGGTGTCAGAAACCACTGGAAATGCACTTGCAGCGAAGGAAACGGGCTGAGCTCGAGGACTTCCGGTGCTGGTCCCAAGAAAACGCGAGCGGGAATGCCCCGGACTCAGTTTTCTCGTCCTGGGGTAAAAAGCGGTCCCCCGACGGTTTCTTCCCTTTGCTCCGTATTGGTCATAAGTCTTTCGATCTTCGGGTCTCGTGCTCCGAGGACTTCAACCCACACTCCTGGCATGCTCCCTGACACGTTTTCCGGAGGTATAGGTCGGGAAGCGAGCTCGTTGGAGGGAGAACTGTGGTGCGACCCAAAACGGTCCAAAAGATGGCCGAAGCTTCCAACGAGTGGCGAACGCTCGTCCGGTGTCAGAAACGACTGGAAATGCACTTGCAGCGAAGGAAACGGGCTGAGCTCGAGGACTTCCAGTGCTCGTCCCAAGAAAACGCGAGCGGGAATGCCCCGGACTCAGTTTTCTCGTCCTGGGGTAAAAAGCGGTCCCCCGACGGTTTCTTCCCTTTGCTCCGTATTGGTCATAAGTCTTTCGATCTTCGGGTCTCGTGCTCCGAGGACTTCAACCCACACTCCTGGCATGCTCCCTGACACGTTTTCCGGAGGTATAGGTCGGGAAGCGAGCTCGTTGGAGGGAGAACTGTGGTGCGACCCAAAACGGTCCAAAAGATGGCCGAAGCTTCCAACGAGTGGCGAACGCTCGTCCGGTGTCAGAAACCACTGGAAATGCACTTGCAGCGAAGGAAACGGGCTGAGCTCGAGGACTTCTGGTGCTCGTCCCAAGAAAACGCGAACGGGAATGCCCCGGACTCAGTTTTCTCGTCCTGGGGTAAAAAGCGGTCCCCCGACGGTTTCTTCCCTTTGCTCCGTATTGGTCATAAGTCTTTCGATCTTCGGGTCTCGTGCTCCGAGGACTTCAACCCACACTCCTGGCATGCTCCCTCACACGTTTTCCGGAGGTATAGGTCGGGAAGCGAGCTCGTTGGAGGGAGAACTGTGGTGCGACCCAAAACGGTCCAAAAGATGGCCGAAGCTTCCAACGAGTGGCGAACGCTCGTCCGGTGTCAGAAACCACTGGAAATGCACTTGCAGCGAAGGAAACGGGCTGAGCTCGAGGACTTCCAGTGCTCGTCCCAAGAAAACGCGAGCGGGAATGCCCCGGACTCAGTTTTCTCGTCCTGGGGTAAAAAGCGGTCCCCCGACGGTTTCTTCCCTTTGCTCCGTATTGGTCATAAGTCTTTCGATCTTCGGGTCTCGTGCTCCGAGGACTTCAACCCACACTCCTGGCATGCTCCCTGACACGTTTTCCGGAGGTATAGGTCGGGAAGCGAGCTCGTTGGAGGGAAAACTGTGGTGCGACCCAAAACGGTCCAAAAGATGGCCGAAGCTTCCAACGAGTGGCGAACGCTCGTCCGGTGTCAGAAACCACTGGAAATGCACTTGCAGCGAAGGAAACGGGCTGAGCTCGAGGACTTCCGGTGCTCGTCCCAAGAAAACGCGAGCGGGAATGCCCCGGACTCAGTTTTCTCGTCCTGGGGTAAAAAGCGGTCCCCCGACGGTTTCTTCCCTTTGCTCCGTATTGGTCATAAGTCTTTCGATCTTCGGGTCTCGTGCTCCGAGGACTTCAACCCACACTCCTGGCATGCTCCCTGACACGTTTTCCGGAGGTATAGGTCGGGAAGCGAGCTCGTTGGAGGGAGAACTGTGGTGCGACCCAAAACGGTCCAAAAGATGGCCGAAGCTTCCAACGAGTGGCGAACGCTCGTCCGGTGTCAGAAACCACTGGAAATGCACTTGCAGCGAAGGAAACGGGCTGAGCTCGAGGACTTCCGGTGCTCGTCCCAAGAAAACGCGAGCGGGAATGCCCCGGACTCAGTTTTCTCGTCCTGGGGTAAAAAGCGGTCCCCCGACGGTTTCTTCCCTTTGCTCCGTATTGGTCATAAGTCTTTCGATCTTCGGGTCTCGTGCTCCGAGGACTTCAACCCACACTCCTGGCATGCTCCCTGACACGTTTTCCGGAGGTATAGGTCGGGAAGCGAGCTCGTTGGAGGGAGAACTGTGGTGCGACCCAAAACGGTCCAAAAGATGGCCGAAGCTTCCAACGAGTGGCGAACGCTCGTCCGGTGTCAGAAACCACTGGAAATGCACTTGCAGCGAAGGAAACGGGCTGAGCTCGAGGACTTCCAGTGCTCGTCCCAAGAAAACGCGAGCGGGAATGCCCCGGACTCAGTTTTCTCGTCCTGGGGTAAAAAGCGGTCCCCCGACGGTTTCTTCCCTTTGCTCCGTATTGGTCATAAGTCTTTCGATCTTCGGGTCTCGTGCTCCGAGGACTTCAACCCACACTCCTGGCATGCTCCCTGACACGTTTTCCGGAGGTATAGGTCGGGAAGCAAGCTCGTTGGAGGGAGAACTGTGGTGCGACCCAAAACGGTCCAAAAGATGGCCGAAGCTTCCAACGAGTGGCGAACGCTCGTCCGGTGTCAGAAACCACTGGAAATGCACTTGCAGCGAAGGAAACGGGCTGAGCTCGAGGACTTCCGGTGCTCGTCCCAAGAAAACGCGAGCGAGAATGCCCCGGACTCAGTTTTCTCGTCCTGGGGTAAAAAGCGGTCCCCCGACGGTTTCTTCCCTTTGCTCCGTATTGGTCATAAGTCTTTCGATCTTCGGGTCTCGTGCTCCGAGGACTTCAACCCACACTCCTGGCATGCTCCCTGACACGTTTTCCGGAGGTATAGGTCGGGAAGCGAGCTCGTTGGAGGGAGAACTGTGGTGCGACCCAAAACGGTCCAAAAGATGGCCGAAGCTTCCAACGAGTGGCGAACGCTCGTCCGGTGTCAGAAACCACTGGAAATGCACTTGCAGCGAAGGAAACGGGATGAGCTCGAGGACTTCCGGTGCTCGTCCCAAGAAAACGCGAACGGGAATGCCCCGGACTCAGTTTTCTCGTCCTGGGGTAAAAAGCGGTCCCCCGACGGTTTCTTCCCTTTGCTCCGTATTGGTCATAAGTCTTTCGATCTTCGGGTCTCGTGCTCCGAGGACTTCAACCCACACTCCTGGCATGCTCCCTCACACGTTTTCCGGAGGTATAGGTCGGGAAGCGAGCTCGTTGGAGGGAGAACTGTGGTGCGACCCAAAACGGTCCAAAAGATGGCCGAAGCTTCCAACGAGTGGCGAACGCTCGTCCGGTGTCAGAAACCACTGGAAATGCACTTGCAGCGAAGGAAACGGGCTGAGCTCGAGGACTTCCAGTGCTCGTCCCAAGAAAACGCGAGCGGGAATGCCCCGGACTCAGTTTTCTCGTCCTGGGGTAAAAAGCGGTCCCCCGACGGTTTCTTCCCTTTGCTCCGTATTGGTCATAAGTCTTTCGATCTTCGGGTCTCGTGCTCCGAGGACTTCAACCCACACTCCTGGCATGCTCCCTGACACGTTTTCCGGAGGTATAGGTCGGGAAGCGAGCTCGTTGGAGGGAGAACTGTGGTGCGACCCAAAACGGTCCAAAAGATGGCCGAAGCTTCCAACGAGTGGCGAACGCTCGTCCGGTGTCAGAAACCACTGGAAATGCACTTGCAGCGAAGGAAACGGGCTGAGCTCGAGGACTTCCGGTGCTCGTCCCAAGAAAACGCGAGCGGGAATGCCCCGGACTCAGTTTTCTCGTCCTGGGGTAAAAAGCGGTCCCCCGACGGTTTCTTCCCTTTGCTCCGTATTGGTCATAAGTCTTTCGATCTTCGGGTCTCGTGCTCCGAGGACTTCAACCCACACTCCTGGCATGCTCCCTGACACGTTTTCCGGAGGTATAGGTCGGGAAGCGAGCTCGTTGGAGGGAGAACTGTGGTGCGACCCAAAACGGTCCAAAAGATGGCCGAAGCTTCCAACGAGTGGCGAACGCTCGTCCGGTGTCAGAAACCACTGGAAATGCACTTGCAGCGAAGGAAACGGGCTGAGCTCGAGGACTTCCAGTGCTCGTCCCAAGAAAACGCGAGCGGGAATGCCCCGGACTCAGTTTTCTCGTCCTGGGGTAAAAAGCGGTCCCCCGACGGTTTCTTCCCTTTGCTCCGTATTGGTCATAGGTCTTTCGATCTTCGGGTCTCGTGCTCCGAGGACTTCAACCCACACTCCTGGCATGCTCCCTGACACGTTTTCCGGAGGTATAGGTCGGGAAGCGAGCTCGTTGGAGGGAGAACTGTGGTGCGACCCAAAACGGTCCAAAAGATGGCCGAAGCTTCCAACGAGTGGCGAACGCTCGTCCGGTGTCAGAAACCACTGGAAATGCACTTGCAGCGAAGGAAACGGGCTGAGCTCGAGGACTTCCGGTGCTCGTCCCAAGAAAACGCGAGCGGGAATGCCCCGGACTCAGTTTTCTCGTCCTGGGGTAAAAAGCGGTCCCCCGACGGTTTCTTCCCTTTGCTCCGTATTGGTCATAAGTCTTTCGATCTTCGGGTCTCGTGCTTCGAGGACTTCAACCCACACTCCTGGCATGCTCCCTGACACGTTTTCCAGAGGTATAGGTCGGGAAGCGAGCTCGTTGGAGGGAGAACTGTGGTGCGACCCAAAACGGTCCAAAAGATGGCCGAAGCTTCCAACGAGTGGCGAACGCTCGTCCGGTGTCAGAAACCACTGGAAATGCACTTGCAGCGAAGGAAACGGGCTGAGCTCGAGGACTTCCGGTGCTCGTCCCAAGAAAACGCGAGCGGGAATGCCCCGGACTCAGTTTTCTCGTCCTGGGGTAAAAAGCGGTCCCCCGACGGTTTCTTCCCTTTGCTCCGTATTGGTCATAGGTCTTTCGATCTTCGGGTCTCGTGCTCCGAGGACTTCAACCCACACTCCTGGCATGCTCCCTGACACGTTTTCCGGAGGTATAGGTCGGGAAGCGAGCTCGTTGGAGGGAGAACTGTGGTGCGACCCAAAACGGTCCAAAAGATGGCCGAAGCTTCCAACGAGTGGCGAACGCTCGTCCGGTGTCAGAAACCACTGGAAATGCACTTGCAGCGAAGGAAACGGGCTAAGCTCGAGGACTTCCGGTGCTCGTCCCAAGAAAACGCGAGCGGGAATGCCCCGGACTCTGTTTTCTCGTCCTGGGGTAAAAAGCGGTCCCCCGACGGTTTCTTCCCTTTGCTCCGTATTGGTCATAAGTCTTTCGATCTTCGGGTCTCGTGCTCCGAGGACTTCAACCCACACTCCTGGCATGCTCCCTGACACGTTTTCCGGAGGTATAGGTCGGGAAGCGAGCTCGTTGGAGGGAGAACTGTGGTGCGACCCAAAACGGTCCAAAAGATGGCCGAAGCTTCCAACGAGTGGCGAACGCTCGTCCGGTGTCAGAAACCACTGGAAATGCACTTGCAGCGAAGGAAACGGGCTGAGCTCGAGGACTTCCGGTGCTCGTCCCAAGAAAACGCGAGCGGGAATGCCCCGGACTCAGTTTTCTCGTCCTGGGGTAAAAAGCGGTCCCTCGACGGTTTCTTCCCTTTGCTCCGTATTGGTCATAAGTCTTTCGATCTTCGGGTCTCGTGCTCCGAGGACTTCAACCCACACTCCTGGCATGCTCCCTGACACGTTTTCCGGAGGTATAGGTCGGGAAGCGAGCTCGTTGGAGGGAGAACTGTGGTGCGACCCAAAACGGTCCAAAAGATGGCCGAAGCTTCCAACGAGTGGCGAACGCTCGTCCGGTGTCAGAAACCACTGGAAATGCACTTGCAGCGAAGGAAACGGGCTGAGCTCGAGGACTTCCGGTGCTCGTCCCAAGAAAACGCGAGCGGGAATGCCCCGGACTCAGTTTTCTCGTCCTGGGGTAAAAAGCGGTCCCCCGACGGTTTCTTCCCTTTGCTCCGTATTGGTCATAAGTCTTTCGATCTTCGGGTCTCGTGCTCCGAGGACTTCAACCCACACTCCTGGCATGCTCCCTGACACGTTTTCCGGAGGTATAGGTCGGGAAGCGAGCTCGTTGGAGGGAGAACTGTGGTGCGACCCAAAACGGTCCAAAAGACGGCCGAAGCTTCCAACGAGTGGCGAACGCTCGTCCGGTGTCAGAAACCACTGGAAATGCACTTGCAGCGAAGGAAACGGGCTGAGCTCGAGGACTTCCGGTGCTCGTCCCAAGAAAACGCGAGCGGGAATGCCCCGGACTCAGTTTTCTCGTCCTGGGGTAAAAAGCGGTCCCCCGACGGTTTCTTCCCTTTGCTCCGTATTGGTCATAAGTCTTTCGATCTTCGGGTCTCGTGCTCCGAGGACTTCAACCCACACTCCTGGCATGCTCCCTGACACGTTTTCCGGAGGTATAGGTCGGGAAGCGAGCTCGTTGGAGGGAGAACTGTGGTGCGACCCAAAACGGTCCAAAAGATGGCCGAAGCTTCCAACGAGTGGCGAACGCTCGTCCGGTGTCAGAAACCACTGGAAATGCACTTGCAGCGAAGGAAACGGGCTGAGCTCGAGGACTTCCGGTGCTCGTCCCAAGAAAACGCGAGCGGGAATGCCCCGGACTCAGTTTTCTCGTCCTGGGGTAAAAAGCGGTCCCCCGACGGTTTCTTCCCTTTGCTCCGTATTGGTCATAAGTCTTTCGATCTTCGGGTCTCGTGCTCCGAGGACTTCAACCCACACTCCTGGCATGCTCCCTGACACGTTTTCCGGAGGTATAGGTCGGGAAGCGAGCTCGTTGGAGGGAGAACTGTGGTGCGACCCAAAACGGTCCAAAAGATGGCCGAAGCTTCCAACGAGTGGCGAACGCTCGTCCGGTGTCAGAAACCACTGGAAATGCACTTGCAGCGAAGGAAACGGGCTGAGCTCGAGGACTTCCGGTGCTCGTCCCAAGAAAACGCGAGCGGGAATGCCCCGGACTCAGTTTTCTCGTCCTGGGGTAAAAAGCGGTCCCCCGACGGTTTCTTCCCTTTGCTCCGTATTGGTCATAAGTCTTTCGATCTTCGGGTCTCGTGCTCCGAGGACTTCAACCCACACTCCTGGCATGCTCCCTGACACGTTTTCCGGAGGTATAGGTCGGGAAGCGAGCTCGTTGGAGGGAGAACTGTGGTGCGACCCAAAACGGTCCAAAAGACGGCCGAAGCTTCCAACGAGTGGCGAACGCTCGTCCGGTGTCAGAAACCACTGGAAATGCACTTGCAGCGAAGGAAACGGGCTGAGCTCGAGGACTTCCGGTGCTCGTCCCAAGAAAACGCGAGCGGGAATGCCCCGGACTCAGTTTTCTCGTCCTGGGGTAAAAAGCGGTCCCCCGACGGTTTCTTCCCTTTGCTCCGTATTGGTCATAAGTCTTTCGATCTTCGGGTCTCGTGCTCCGAGGACTTCAACCCACACTCCTGGCATGCTCCCTGACACGTTTTCCGGAGGTATAGGTCGGGAAGCGAGCTCGTTGGAGGGAGAACTGTGGTGCGACCCAAAACGGTCCAAAAGATGGCCGAAGCTTCCAACGAGTGGCGAACGCTCGTCCGGTGTCAGAAACCACTGGAAATGCACTTGCAGCGAAGGAAACGGGCTGAGCTCGAGGACTTCCGGTGCTCGTCCCAAGAAAACGCGAGCGGGAATGCCCCGGACTCAGTTTTCTCGTCCTGGGGTAAAAAGCGGTCCCCCGACGGTTTCTTCCCTTTGCTCCGTATTGGTCATAAGTCTTTCGATCTTCGGGTCTCGTGCTCCGAGGACTTCAACCCACACTCCTGGCATGCTCCCTGACACGTTTTCCGGAGGTATAGGTCGGGAAGCGAGCTCGTTGGAGGGAGAACTGTGGTGCGACCCAAAACGGTCCAAAAGATGGCCGAAGCTTCCAACGAGTGGCGAACGCTCGTCCGGTGTCAGAAACCACTGGAAATGCACTTGCAGCGAAGGAAACGGGCTGAGCTCGAGGACTTCCGGTGCTCGTCCCAAGAAAACGCGAGCGGGAATGCCCCGGACTCAGTTTTCTCGTCCTGGGGTAAAAAGCGGTCCCCCGACGGTTTCTTCCCTTTGCTCCGTATTGGTCATAAGTCTTTCGATCTTCGGGTCTCGTGCTCCGAGGACTTCAACCCACACTCCTGGCATGCTCCCTGACACGTTTTCCGGAGGTATAGGTCGGGAAGCGAGCTCGTTGGAGGGAGAACTGTGGTGCGACCCAAAACGGTCCAAAAGATGGCCGAAGCTTCCAACGAGTGGCGAACGCTCGTCCGGTGTCAGAAACCACTGGAAATGCACTTGCAGCGAAGGAAACGGGCTGAGCTCGAGGACTTCCGGTGCTCGTCCCAAGAAAACGCGAGCGGGAATGCCCCGGACTCAGTTTTCTCGTCCTGGGGTAAAAAGCGGTCCCCCGACGGTTTCTTCCCTTTGCTCCGTATTGGTCATAAGTCTTTCGATCTTCGGGTCTCGTGCTCCGAGGACTTCAACCCACACTCCTGGCATGCTCCCTGACACGTTTTCCGGAGGTATAGGTCGGGAAGCGAGCTCGTTGGAGGGAGAACTGTGGTGCGACCCAAAACGGTCCAAAAGATGGCCGAAGCTTCCAACGAGTGGCGAACGCTCGTCCGGTGTCAGAAACCACTGGAAATGCACTTGCAGCGAAGGAAACGGGCTGAGCTCGAGGACTTCCGGTGCTCGTCCCAAGAAAACGCGAGCGGGAATGCCCCGGACTCAGTTTTCTCGTCCTGGGGTAAAAAGCGGTCCCCCGACGGTTTCTTCCCTTTGCTCCGTATTGGTCATAAGTCTTTCGATCTTCGGGTCTCGTGCTCCGAGGACTTCAACCCACACTCCTGGCATGCTCCCTGACACGTTTTCCGGAGGTATAGGTCGGGAAGCGAGCTCGTTGGAGGGAGAACTGTGGTGCGACCCAAAACGGTCCAAAAGACGGCCGAAGCTTCCAACGAGTGGCGAACGCTCGTCCGGTGTCAGAAACCACTGGAAATGCACTTGCAGCGAAGGAAACGGGCTGAGCTCGAGGACTTCCGGTGCTCGTCCCAAGAAAACGCGAGCGGGAATGCCCCGGACTCAGTTTTCTCGTCCTGGGGTAAAAAGCGGTCCCCCGACGGTTTCTTCCCTTTGCTCCGTATTGGTCATAAGTCTTTCGATCTTCGGGTCTCGTGCTCCGAGGACTTCAACCCACACTCCTGGCATGCTCCCTGACACGTTTTCCGGAGGTATAGGTCGGGAAGCGAGCTCGTTGGAGGGAGAACTGTGGTGCGACCCAAAACGGTCCAAAAGATGGCCGAAGCTTCCAACGAGTGGCGAACGCTCGTCCGGTGTCAGAAACCACTGGAAATGCACTTGCAGCGAAGGAAACGGGCTGAGCTCGAGGACTTCCGGTGCTCGTCCCAAGAAAACGCGAGCGGGAATGCCCCGGACTCAGTTTTCTCGTCCTGGGGTAAAAAGCGGTCCCCCGACGGTTTCTTCCCTTTGCTCCGTATTGGTCATAAGTCTTTCGATCTTCGGGTCTCGTGCTCCGAGGACTTCAACCCACACTCCTGGCATGCTCCCTGACACGTTTTCCGGAGGTATAGGTCGGGAAGCGAGCTCGTTGGAGGGAGAACTGTGGTGCGACCCAAAACGGTCCAAAAGATGGCCGAAGCTTCCAACGAGTGGCGAACGCTCGTCCGGTGTCAGAAACCACTGGAAATGCACTTGCAGCGAAGGAAACGGGCTGAGCTCGAGGACTTCCGGTGCTCGTCCCAAGAAAACGCGAGCGGGAATGCCCCGGACTCAGTTTTCTCGTCCTGGGGTAAAAAGCGGTCCCCCGACGGTTTCTTCCCTTTGCTCCGTATTGGTCATAAGTCTTTCGATCTTCGGGTCTCGTGCTCCGAGGACTTCAACCCACACTCCTGGCATGCTCCCTGACACGTTTTCCGGAGGTATAGGTCGGGAAGCGAGCTCGTTGGAGGGAGAACTGTGGTGCGACCCAAAACGGTCCAAAAGATGGCCGAAGCTTCCAACGAGTGGCGAACGCTCGTCCGGTGTCAGAAACCACTGGAAATGCACTTGCAGCGAAGGAAACGGGCTGAGCTCGAGGACTTCCGGTGCTCGTCCCAAGAAAACGCGAGCGGGAATGCCCCGGACTCAGTTTTCTCGTCCTGGGGTAAAAAGCGGTCCCCCGACGGTTTCTTCCCTTTGCTCCGTATTGGTCATAAGTCTTTCGATCTTCGGGTCTCGTGCTCCGAGGACTTCAACCCACACTCCTGGCATGCTCCCTGACACGTTTTCCGGAGGTATAGGTCGGGAAGCGAGCTCGTTGGAGGGAGAACTGTGGTGCGACCCAAAACGGTCCAAAAGATGGCCGAAGCTTCCAACGAGTGGCGAACGCTCGTCCGGTGTCAGAAACCACTGGAAATGCACTTGCAGCGAAGGAAACGGGCTGAGCTCGAGGACTTCCGGTGCTCGTCCCAAGAAAACGCGAGCGGGAATGCCCCGGACTCAGTTTTCTCGTCCTGGGGTAAAAAGCGGTCCCCCGACGGTTTCTTCCCTTTGCTCCGTATTGGTCATAAGTCTTTCGATCTTCGGGTCTCGTGCTCCGAGGACTTCAACCCACACTCCTGGCATGCTCCCTGACACGTTTTCCGGAGGTATAGGTCGGGAAGCGAGCTCGTTGGAGGGAGAACTGTGGTGCGACCCAAAACGATCCAAAAGATGGCCGAAGCTTCCAACGAGTGGCGAACGCTCGTCCGGTGTCAGAAACCACTGGAAATGCACTTGCAGCGAAGGAAACGGGCTGAGCTCGAGGACTTCCGGTGCTCGTCCCAAGAAAACGCGAGCGGGAATGCCCCGGACTCAGTTTTCTCGTCCTGGGGTAAAAAGCGGTCCCCCGACGGTTTCTTCCCTTTGCTCCGTATTGGTCATAAGTCTTTCGATCTTCGGGTCTCGTGCTCCGAGGACTTCAACCCACACTCCTGGCATGCTCCCTGACACGTTTTCCGGAGGTATAGGTCGGGAAGCGAGCTCGTTGGAGGGAGAACTGTGGTGCGACCCAAAACGGTCCAAAAGATGGCCGAAGCTTCCAACGAGTGGCGAACGCTCGTCCGGTGTCAGAAACCACTGGAAATGCACTTGCAGCGAAGGAAACGGGCTGAGCTCGAGGACTTCCGGTGCTCGTCCCAAGAAAACGCGAGCGGGAATGCCCCGGACTCAGTTTTCTCGTCCTGGGGTAAAAAGCGGTCCCCCGACGGTTTCTTCCCTTTGCTCCGTATTGGTCATAAGTCTTTCGATCTTCGGGTCTCGTGCTCCGAGGACTTCAACCCACACTCCTGTCATGCTCCTTGACACGTTTTCCGGAGGTATAGGTCGGGAAGCGAGCTCGTTGGAGGGAGAACTGTGGTGCGACCCAAAACGGTCCAAAAGATGGCCGAAGCTTCCAACGAGTGGCGAACGCTCGTCCGGTGTCAGAAACCACTGGAAATGCACTTGCAGCGAAGGAAACGGGCTGAGCTCGAGGACTTCCGGTGCTCGTCCCAAGAAAACGCGAGCGGGAATGCCCCGGACTCAGTTTTCTCGTCCTGGGGTAAAAAGCGGTCCCCCGAAGGTTTCTTCCCTTTGCTCCGTATTGGTCATAAGTCTTTCGATCTTCGGGTCTCGTGCTCCGAGGACTTCAACCCACACTCCTGGCATGCTCCCTGACACGTTTTCCGGAGGTATAGGTCGGGAAGCGAGCTCGTTGGAGGGAGAACTGTGGTGCGACCCAAAACGGTCCAAAAGATGGCCGAAGCTTCCAACGAGTGGCGAACGCTCGTCCGGTGTCAGAAACCACTGGAAATGCACTTGCAGCGAAGGAAACGGGCTGAGCTCGAGTTCTTCCGGTGCTCGTCCCAAGAAAACGCGAGCGGGAATGCCCCGGACTCAGTTTTCTCGTCCTGGGGTAAAAAGCGGTCCCCCGACGGTTTCTTCCCTTTGCTCCGTATTGGTCATAAGTCTTTCGATCTTCGGGTCTCGTGCTCCGAGGACTTCAACCCACACTCCTGGCATGCTCCCTGACACGTTTTCGGGAGGTATAGGTCGGGAAGCGAGCTCGTTGGAGGGAGAACTGTGGTGCGACCCAAAACGGTCCAAAAGATGGCCGAAGCTTCCAACGAGTGGCGAACGCTCGTCCGGTGTCAGAAACCACTGGAAATGCACTTGCAGCGAAGGAAACGGGCTGAGCTCGAGGACTTCCGGTGCTCGTCCCAAGAAAACGCGAGCGGGAATGCCCCGGACTCAGTTTTCTCGTCCTGGGGTAAAAAGCGGTCCCCCGACGGTTTCTTCCCTTTGCTCCGTATTGGTCATAAGTCTTTCGATCTTCGGGTCTCGTGCTCCGAGGACTTCAACCCACACTCCTGGCATGCTCCCTGACACGTTTTCCGGAGGTATAGGTCGGGAAGCGAGCTCGTTGGAGGGAGAACTGTGGTGCGACCCGAAACGGAACAAAAGATGGCCGAAGCTTCCAACGAGTGGCGAACGCTCGTCCGGTGTCAGAAACCACTGGAAATGCACTTGCAGCGAAGGAAACGGGCTGAGCACGAGGACTTCTGGTGCTCGTCCCAAGAAAACGCGAGCGAGAATGCCCCGGACTCAGTTTTCTCGTCCTGGGGTAAAAATCGGTCCCCCGACGGTTTCTTCCCTTTGCTCCGTATTGGTCATAAGTCTTTCGATCTTCGGGTCTCGTGCTCCGAGGACTTCAACCCACACTCCTGGCATGCTCCCTGACACGTTTTCCGGAGGTATAGGTCGGGAAGCGAGCTCGTTGGAGGGAGAACTGTGGTGCGACCCGAAACGGTCCAAAAGATGGCCGAAGCTTCCAACGAGTGTCGAACGCTCGTCCGGTGTCAGAAACCACTGGAAATGCACTTGCAGCGAAGGAAACGGGCTGAGCACGAGGACTTCCGGTGCTCGTCCCAAGAAAATGCGAGCGGGAATGCCCCGGACTCAGTTTTCTCGTCCTGGGGTAAAAAGCGGTCCCCCGACGGTTTCTTCCCTTTGCTCCTTATTGGTCATAAGTCTTTCGATCTTCGGGTCTCGTGCTCCGAGGACTTCAACCCACACTCCTGGCATGCTCCCTGACACGTTTTCCGGAGGTATAGGTCGGGAAGCGAGCTCGTTGGAGGGAGAACTGTGGTGCGACCCAAAACGGTCCAAAAGATGGCCGAAGCTTCCAACGAGTGGCGAACGCTCGTCCGGTGTCAGAAACCACTGGAAATGCACTTGCAGCGAAGGAAACGGGCTGAGCTCGAGGACTTCCGGTGCTGGTCCCAAGAAAACGCGAGCGGGAATGCCCCGGACTCAGTTTTCTCGTCCTGGGGTAAAAAGCGGTCCCCCAACGGTTTCTTCCCTTTGCTCCGTATTGGTCATAAGTCTTTCGATCTTCGGGTCTCGTGCTCCGACGACTTCAACCCACACTCCTGGCATGCTCCCTGACACGTTTTCCGGAGGTATAGGTCGGGAAGCGAGCTCGTTGGAGGGAGAACTGTGGTGCGACCCGAAACGGTCCAAAAGATGGCCGAAGCTTCCAACGAGTGGCGAACGCTCGTCCGGTGTCAGAAACCACTGGAAATGCACTTGCAGCGAAGGAAACGGGCTGAGCTCGAGGACTTCCGGTGCTTGTCCCAAGAAAACGCGAGCGGGAATGCCCCGGAC
Organism: Cucumis melo; assembly: GCF_025177605.1. Classification (NCBI taxonomy): domain Eukaryota; kingdom Viridiplantae; phylum Streptophyta; class Magnoliopsida; order Cucurbitales; family Cucurbitaceae; genus Cucumis; species Cucumis melo. The sequence continues at coordinate 27,907,278 of NC_066857.1, forward strand.
TCAGTTTTCTCGTCCTGGGGTAAAAATCGGTCCCCCGACGGTTTCTTCCCTTTGCTCCGTATTGGTCATAAGTCTTTCGATCTTCGGGTCTCGTGCTCCGAGGACTTCAACCCACACTCCTGGCATGCTCCCTGACACGTTTTCGGGAGGTATAGGTCGGGAAGCGAGCTCGTTGGAGGGAGAACTGTGGTGCGACCCAAAACGGTCCAAAAGATGGCCGAAGCTTCCAACGAGTGGCGAACGCTCGTCCGGTGTCAGAAACCACTGGAAATGCACTTGCAGCGAAGGAAACGGGCTGAGCTCGAGGACTTCCGGTGCTCGTCCCAAGAAAACGCGAGCGGGAATGGCCCGGACTCAGTTTTCTCGTCCTGGGGTAAAAAGCGGTCCCCCGACGGTTTCTTCCCTTTGCTCCGTATTGGTCATAAGTCTTTCGATCTTCGGGTCTCGTGCTCCGAGGACTTCAACCCACACTCCTGGCATGCTCCCTGACACGTTTTCCGGAGGTATAGGTCGGGAAGCGAGCTCGTTGGAAGGAGAACTGTGGTGCGACCCGAAACGGTCCAAAAGATGGCCGAAGCTTCCAGCGAGTGGCGAACGCTCGTCCGGTGTCAGAAACTACTGGAAATGCACCTGCAGCGAAGGAAACGGGCTGAGCTCGAGGACTTCCGGTGCTCGTCCCAAGAAAACGCGAGCGGGAATGCCCCGGACTCCGTTTTCTCGTCCTGGGGTAAAAAGCGGTCCCCCGACGGTTTCTTCCCTTTGCTCCGTATTGGTCATAAGTCTTTCGATCTTCGGGTCTCGTGCTCCGAGGACTTCAACCCACACTCCTGGCATGCTCCCTGACACGTTTTCCGGAGGTATAGGTCGGGAAGCGAGCTCGTTGGAGGGAGAACTGTGGTGCGACCCGAAACGGTCCAAAAGATGGCCGAAGCTTCCAGCGAGTGGCGAACGCTCGTCCGGTGTCAGAAACCACTGGAAATGCACCTGCAGCGAAGGAAACGGGCTGAGCTCGAGGACTTCCGGTGCTCGTCCCAAGAAAACGCGAGCGGGAATGCCCCGGACTCCGTTTTCTCGTCCTGGGGTAAAAAGCGGTCCCCCGACGGTTTCTTCCCTTTGCTCCGTATTGGTCATAAGTCTTTCGATCTTCGGGTCTCGTGCTCCGAGGACTTCAACCCACACTCCTGGCATGCTCCCTGACACGTTTTCGGGAGGTATAGGTCGGGAAGCGAGCTCGTTGGAGGGAGAACTGTGGTGCGACCCAAAACGGTCCAAAAGATGGCCGAAGCTTCCAACGAGTGGCGAACGCTCGTCCGGTGTCAGAAACCACTGGAAATGCACTTGCAGCGAAGGAAACGGGCTGAGCTCGAGGACTTCCGGTGCTCGTCCCAAGAAAACGCGAGCGGGAATGGCCCGGACTCAGTTTTCTCGTCCTGGGGTAAAAAGCGGTCCCCCGACGGTTTCTTCCCTTTGCTCCGTATTGGTCATAAGTCTTTCGATCTTCGGGTCTCGTGCTCCGAGGACTTCAACCCACACTCCTGGCATGCTCCCTGACACGTTTTCCGGAGGTATAGGTCGGGAAGCGAGATCGTTGGAAGGAGAACTGTGGTGCGACCCGAAACGGTCCAAAAGATGGCCGAAGCTTCCAGCGAGTGGCGAACGCTCGTCCGGTGTCAGAAACCACTGGAAATGCACCTGCAGCGAAGGAAACGGGCTGAGCTCGAGGACTTCCGGTGCTCGTCCCAAGAAAACGCGAGCGGGAATGCCCCGGACTCCGTTTTCTCGTCCTGGGGTAAAAAGCGGTCCCCCGACGGTTTCTTCCCTTTGCTCCGTATTGGTCATAAGTCTTTCGATCTTCGGGTCTCGTGCTCCGAGGACTTCAACCCACACTCCTGGCATGCTCCCTGACACGTTTTCCGGAGGTATAGGTCGGGAAGCGAGCTCGTTGGAGGGAGAACTGTGGTGCGACCCAAAACGGTCCAAAAGATGGCCGAAGCTTCCAACGAGTGGCGAACGCTCGTCCGGTGTCAGAAACCACTGGAAATGCACTTGCAGCGAAGGAAACGGGCTGAGCTCGAGGACTTCCGGTGCTCGTCCCAAGAAGAGGCGAGCGGGAATGCCCCGGACTCAGTTTTCTCGTCCTGGGGTAAAAAGCGGTCCCCCGACGGTTTCTTCCCTTTGCTCCGTATTGGTCATAAGTCTTTCGATCTTCGGGTCTCGTGCTCCGAGGACTTCAACCCACACTCCTGGCATGCTCCCTGACACGTTTTCCGGAGGTATAGGTCGGGAAGCGAGCTCGTTGGAGGGAGAACTGTGGTGCGACCCGAAACGGTCCAAAAGATGGCCGAAGCTTCCAGCGAGTGGCGAACGCTCGTCCGGTGTCAGAAACCACTGGAAATGCACCTGCAGCGAAGGAAACGGGCTGAGCTCGAGGACTTCCGGTGCTCGTCCCAAGAAAACGCGAGCGGGAATGCCCCGGACTCCGTTTTCTCGTCCTGGGGTAAAAAGCGGTCCCCCGACGGTTTCTTCCCTTTGCTCCGTATTGGTCATAAGTCTTTCGATCTTCGGGTCTCGTGCTCCGAGGACTTCAACCCACACTCCTGGCATGCTCCCTGACACGTTTTCTGGAGGTATAGGTCGGGAAGCGAGCTCGTTGGAGGGAGAACTGTGGTGCGACCCAAAACGGTCTAAAAGATGGCCGAAGCTTCGAACGAGTGGCGAACGCTCGTCCGGTGTCAGAAACCACTGGAAATGCACTTGCAGCGAAGGAAACGGGCTGAGCTCGAGGACTTCCGGTGCTCGTCCCAAGAAGAGGCGAGCGGGAATGCCCCGGACTCAGTTTTCTCGTCCTGGGGTAAAAAGCGGTCCCCCGACGGTTTCTTCCCTTTGCTCCGTATTGGTCATAAGTCTTTCGATCTTCGGGTCTCGTGCTCCGAGGACTTCAACCCACACTCCTGGCATGCTCCCGGACACGTTTTCCGGAGGTATAGGTCGGGAAGCGAGCTCGTTGGAGGGAGAACTGTGGTGCGACCCAAAACGGTCCAAAAGATGGCCGAAGCTTCCAACGAGTGGCGAACGCTCGTCCGGTGTCAGAAACCACTGGAAATGCACTTGCAGCGAAGGAAACGGGCTGAGCTCGAGGACTTCCGGTGCTCGTCCCAAGAAAACGCGAGCGGGAATGCCCCGGACTCAGTTTTCTCGTCCTGGGGTAAAAAGCGGTCCCCCGACGGTTTCTTCCCTTTGCTCCGTATTGGTCATAAGTCTTTCGATCTTCGGGTCTCGTGCTCCGAGGACTTCAACCCACACTCCTGGGATGCTCCCTGACACGTTTTCCGGAGGTATAGGTCGGGAAGCGAGCTCGTTGGAGGGAGAACTGTGGTGCGACCCAAAACGGTCCAAAAGATGGCCGAAGCTTCCAACGAGTGGCGAACGCTCGTCCGGTGTCAGAAACCACTGGAAATGCACTTGCAGCGAAGGAAACGGGCTGAGCTCGAGGACTTCCGGTGCTCGTCCCAAGAAAACGCGAGCGGGGGAATGCCCCGGACTCAGTTTTCTCGTCATGGGTAAAAAGCGGTCCCCCGACGGTTTCTTCCCTTTGCTCCGTATTGGTCATAAGTCTTTCGATCTTCGGGTCTCGTGCTCTGAGGACTTCAACCCACACTCCTCGCATGCTCCCTGACACGTTTTCCGGAGGTATAGGTCGGGAAGCGAGCTCGTTGGAGGGAGAACCGTGGTGCGACCCAAAACGGTCCAAAAGATGGCCGAAGCTTCCAACGAGTGGCGAACGCTCGTCCGGTGTCAGAAACCACTGGAAATGCACTTGCAGCGAAGGAAACGGGCTGAGCTCGAGGACTTCCGGTGTTCGTCCCAAGAAAACGCGAGCGGGAATGCCCCGGACTCAGTTTTCTCGTCCTGGGGTAAAAAGCGGTCCCCCGACCGTTTCTTCCCTTTGCTCCGTATTGGTCATAAGTCTTTCGATCTTCGGGTCTCGTGCTCCGAGGACTTCAACCCACACTCCTAGCATGCTCCCTGACACGTTTTCCGGAGGTATAGGTCGGGAAGCGAGCTCGTTGGAGGGAGAACTGTGGTGCGACCCAAAACGGTCCAAAAGATGGCCGAAGCTTCCAACGAGTGGCGAACGCTCGTCCGGTGTCAGAAACCACTGGAAATGCACTTGCAGCGAAGGAAACGGGCTGAGCTCGAGGACTTCCGGTGCACGTCCCAAGAAAACGCGAGCGGGAATGCCCCGGACTCAGTTTTCTCGTCCTGGGGTAAAAAGCGGTCCCCCGACGGTTTCTTCCCTTTGCTCCGTATTGGTCATAAGTCTTTCGATCTTCGGGTCTCGTGCTCTGAGGACTTCAACCCACACTCCTGGCATGCTCCCTGACACGTTTTCCGGAGGTATAGGTCGGGAAGCGAGCTCGTTGGAGGGAGAACTGTGGTGCGACCCAAAACGGTCCAAAAGATGGCCGAAGCTTCCAACGAGTGGCGAACGCTCGTCCGGTGTCAGAAACCACTGGAAATGCACTTGCAACGAAGGAAACGGGCTGAGCTCGAGGACTTCCGGTGCTCCTCCCAAGAAAACGCGAGCGGGAATGCCCCGGACTCAGTTTTCTCGTCCTGGGGTAAAAAGCGGTCCCCCGACGGTTTCTTCCCTTTGCTCCGTATTGGTCATAAGTCTTTCGATCTTCGGGTCTCGTGCTCTGAGGACTTCAACCCACACTCCTCGCATGCTCCCTGACACGTTTTCCGGAGGTATAGGTCGGGAAGCGAGCTCGTTGGAGGGAGAACTGTGGTGCGACCCAAAACGGTCCAAAAGATGGCCGAAGCTTCCAACGAGTGGCGAACGCTCGTCCGGTGTCAGAAACCACTGAAAATGCACTTGCAGCGAAGGAAACGGGCTGAGCTCGAGGACTTCCGGTGCTCGTCCCAAGAAAACGCGAGCGGGAATGCCCCGGACTCAGTTTTCTCGTCCTAGGGTAAAAAGCGGTCCCCCGACAGTTTCTTCCCTTTGCTCCGTATTGGTCATAAGTCTTTCGATCTTCGGGTCTCGTGCTCTGAGGACTTCAACCCACACTCCTGGCATGCTCCCTGACACGTTTTCCGGAGGTATAGGTCGGGAAGCGAGCTCGTTGGAGGGAGAACTGTGGTGCGACCCAAAACGGTCCAAAAGATGGCCGAAGCTTCCAACGAGTGGCGAACGCTCGTCCGGTGTCAGAAACCACTGGAAATGCACTTGCAGCGAAGGAAACGGGCTGAGCTCGAGGACTTCCGGTGCTCGTCCCAAGAAAACGCGAGCGGGAATGCCCCGGACTCAGTTTTCTCGTCCTGGGGTAAAAAGCGGTCCCCCGACGGTTTCTTCCCTTTGCTCCGTATTGGTCATAAGTCTTTCGATCTTCGGGTCTCGTGCTCCGAGGACTTCAACCCACACTCCTGGCATGCTCCCTGACACGTTTTCCGGAGGTATATGTCGGGAAGCGAGCTCGTTGGAGGGAGAACTGTGGTGCGACCCAAAACGGTCCAAAAGATGGCCGAAGCTTCCAACGAGTGGCGAACGCTCGTCAGGTGTCAGAAACCACTGGAAATGCACTTGCAGCGAAGGAAACGGGCTGAGCTCGAGGACTTCCGGTGCTCGTCCCAAGAAAACGCGAGCGGGAATGCCCCGGACTCAGTTTTCTCGTCCTGGGGTAAAAAGCGGTCCCCCGACCGTTTCTTCCCTTTGCTCCGTATTGGTCATATGTCTTTCGATCTTCGGGTCTCGTGCTCCGAGGACTTCAACCCACACTCCTGGCATGCTCCCTGACACGTTTTCCGGAGGTATAGGTCGGGAAGCGAGCTCGTTGGAGGGAGAACTGTGGTGCGACCCAAAACGGTCCAAAAGATGGCCGAAGCTTCCAACGAGTGGCGAACGCTCGTCCGGTGTCAGAAACCACTGGAAATGCACTTGCAGCGAAGGAAACGGGCTGAGCTCGAGGACTTCCGGTGCTCGTCCCAAGAAAACGCGAGCGGGAATGCCCCGGACTCAGTTTTCTCGTCCTGGGGTAAAAAGCGGTCCCCCGACGGTTTCTTCCCTTTGCTCCGTATTGGTCATAAGTCTTTCGATCTTCGGGTCTCGTGCTCCGAGGACTTCTACCCACACTCCTGGCATGCTCCCTGACACGTTTTCCGGAGGTATAGGTCGGGAAGCAAGCTCGTTGGAGGGAGAACTGTGGTGCGACCCAAAACGGTCCAACAGATGGCCGAAGCTTCCAACGAGTGGCGAACGCTCGTCCGGCGTCAGAAACCACTGGAAATGCACTTGCAGCGAAGGAAACGGGCTGAGCTCGAGGACTTCCGGTGCTCGTCCCAAGAAAACGCGAGCGGGAATGCCCCGGACTCAGTTTTCTCGTCCTGGGGTAAAAAGCGGTCCCCCGACGGTTTCTTCCCTTTGCTCCGTATTGGTCATAAGTCTTTCGATCTTCGGGTCTCGTGCTCCGAGGACTTCAACCCACACTCCTGGCATGCTCCTTGACACGTTTTCCGGAGGTATAGGTGTGGAAGCGAGCTCGTTGGAGGGAGAACTGTGGTGCGACCCAAAACGGTCCAAAAGATGGCCGAAGCTTCCAACGAGTGGCGAACGCTCGTCCGGTGTCAGAAACCACTGGAAATGCACTTGCAGCGAAGGAAACGGGCTGAGCTCGAGGACTTCCGGTGCTCGTCCCAAGAAAACGCGAGCGGGAATGCCCCGGACTCAGTTTTCTCGTCCTGGGGTAAAAAGCGGTCCCCCTACGGTTTCTTCCCTTTGCTCCGTATTGGTCATAAGTCTTTCGATCTTCGGGTCTCGTGCTCCGAGGACTTCAACCCACACTCCTGGCATGCTCCCTGACACGTTTTCCGGAGGTATAGGTCGGGAAGCGAGCTCGTTGGAGGGAGAACTGTGGTGCGACCCAAAACGGTCCAAAAGATGGCCGAAGCTTCCAACGAGTGGCGAACGCTCGTCCGGTGTCAGAAACCACTGGAAATGCACTTGCAGCGAAGGAAACGGGCTGAGCTCGAGGACTTCTGGTGCTCGTCCCAAGAAAACGCGAGCGGGAATGCCCCGGACTCAGTTTTCTCGTCCTGGGGTAAAAAGCGGTCCCCCGACGGTTTCTTCCCTTTGCTCCGTATTGGTCATAAGTCTTTCGATCTTCGGGTCTCGTGCTCCGAGGACTTCAACCCACACTCCTGGCATGCTCCCTGACACGTTTTTCGGAGGTATAGGTCGGGAAGCGAGATCGTTGGAGGGAGAACTGTGGTGCGACCCAAAACGGTCCAAAAGATGGCCGAAGCTTCCAACGAGTGGCGAACGCTCGTCCGGTGTCAGAAACCACTGGAAATGCACTTGCAGCGAAGGAAACGGGCTGAGCTCGAGGACTTCCGGTGCTCGTCCCAAGAAAACGCGAGCGGGAATGCCCCGGACTCAGTTTTCTCGTCCTGGGGTAAAAAGCGGTCCCCCGACCGTTTCTTCCCTTTGCTCCGTATTGGTCATAAGTCTTTCGATCTTCGGGTCTCGTGCTCCGAGGACTTCAACCCACACTCCTGGCATGCTCCCTGACACGTTTTCCGGAGGTATAGGTCGGGAAGCGAGCTCGTTGGAGGGAGAAATGTGGTGCGACCCAAAACGGTCCAAAAGATGGCCGAAGCTTCCAACGAGTGGCGAACGCTCGTCCGGTGTCAGAAACCACTGGAAATGCACTTGCAGCGAAGGAAACGGGCTGAGCTCGAGGACTTCCGGTGCTCGTCCCAAGAAAACGCGAGCGGGAATGCCCCGGACTCAGTTTTCTCGTCCTGGGGTAAAAAGCGGTCCCCCGACGGTTTCTTCCCTTTGCTCCGTATTGGTCATAAGTCTTTCGATCTTCGTGTCTCGTGCTCCGAGGACTTCAACCCACACTCCTGGCATGCTCCCTGACACGTTTTCCGGAGGTATAGGTCGGGAAGCGAGCTCGTTGGAGGGAGAACTGTGGTGCGACCCAAAACGGTCCAAAAGATGGCCGAAGCTTCCAACGAGTGGCGAACGCTCGTCCGGTGTCAGAAACCACTGGAAATGCACTTGCAGCGAAGGAAACGGGCTGAGCTCGAGGACTTCCGGTGCTCGTCCCAAGAAAACGCGAGCGGGACTGCCCCGGACTCAGTTTTCTCGTCCTGGGGTAAAAAGCGGTCCCCCGACGGTTTCTTCCCTTTGCTCCGTATTGGTCATAAGTCTTTCGATCTTCGGGTCTCGTGCTCCGAGGACTTCAACCCACACTCCTGGCATGCTCCCTGACACGTTTTCCGGAGGTATAGGTCGGGAAGCGAGCTCGTTGGAGGGAGAACTGTGGTGCGACCCAAAACGGTCCGGCCGAAGCTTCCAACGAGTGGCGAACGCTCGTCCGGTGTCAGAAACCACTGGAAATGCACTTGCAGCGAAGGAAACGGGCTGAGCTCGAGAACTTCCGGTGCTCGTCCCAAGAAAACGCGAGCGGGAATGCCCCGGACTCAGTTTTCTCGTCCTGGGGTAAAAAGCGGTCCCCCGACCGTTTCTTCCCTTTGCTCCGTATTGGTCATAAGTCTTTCGATCTTCGGGTCTCGTGCTCCGAGGACTTCAACCCACACTCCTGGCATGCTCCCTGACACGTTTTCCGGAGGTATAGGTCGGGAACCGAGCTCGTTGGAGGGAGAACTGTGGTGCGGCCCAAAACGGTCCAAAAGATGGCCGAAGCTTCCAACGAGTGGCGAACGCTCGTCCGGTGTCAGAAACCACTGGAAATGCACTTGCAGCGAAGGAAACGGGCTGAGCTCGAGAACTTCCGGAGCTCGTCCCAAGAAAACGCGAGCGGGAATGCCCCGGACTCAGTTTTCTCGTCCTGGGGTAAAAAGCGGTCCCCCGACGGTTTCTTCCCTTTGCTCCGTATTGGTCATAAGTCTTTCGATCTTCGGGTCTCGTGCTCCGAGGACTTCAACCCACACTCCTGGCATGCTCCCTGACACGTTTTCTGGAGGTATAGGTCGGGAAGCGAGCTCGTTGGAGGGAGAACTGTGGTGCGACCCAAAACGGTCCAAAAGATGGCCGAAGCTTCCAACGAGTGGCGAACGCTCGTCCGGTGTCAGAAACCACTGGAAATGCACTTGCAGCGAAGGAAACGGGCTGAGCTCGAGGACTTCCGGTGCTCGTCCCAAGAAAACGCGAGCGGGAATGCCCCGGACTCAGTTTTCTCGTCCTGGGGTAAAAAGCGGTCCCCCGACGGTTTCTTCCCTTTGCTCCGTATTGGTCATAAGTCTTTCGATCTTCGGGTCTCGTGCTCCGAGGACTTCAACCCACACTCCTGGCATGCTCCCTGACACGTTTTCCGGAGGTATAGGTCGGGAAGCGAGCTCGTTGGAGGGAGAACTGTGGTGCGACCCAAAACGGTCCAAAAGATGGCCGAAGCTTCCAACGAGTGGCGAACGCTCGTCCGGTGTCAGAAACCACTGGAAATGCACTTGCAGCGAAGGAAACGGGCTGAGCTCGAGGACTTCCGGTGCTCGTCCCAAGAAAACGCGAGCGGGACTGCCCCGGACTCAGTTTTCTCGTCCTGGGGTAAAAAGGGGTCCCCCGACGGTTTCTTCCCTTTGCTCCGTATTGGTCATAAGTCTTTCGATCTTCGGGTCTCGTGCTCCGAGGACTTCAACCCACACTCCTGGCATGCTCCCTGACACGTTTTCCGGAGGTATAGGTCGGGAAGCGAGCTCGTTGGAGGGAGAACTGTGGTGCGACCCAAAACGGTCCGGCCGAAGCTTCCAACGAGTGGCGAACGCTCGTCCGGTGTCAGAAACCACTGGAAATGCACTTGCAGCGAAGGAAACGGGCTGAGCTCGAGGACTTCCGGTGCTCGTCCCAAGAAAACGCGAGCGGGACTGCCCCGGACTCAGTTTTCTCGTCCTGGGGTAAAAAGCGGTCCCCCGACGGTTTCTTCCCTTTGCTCCGTATTGGTCATAAGTCTTTCGATCTTCGGGTCTCGTGCTCCGAGGACTTCAACCCACACTCCTGGCATGCTCCCTGACACGTTTTCCGGAGGTATAGGTCGGGAAGCGAGCTCGTTGGAGGGAGAACTGTGGTGCGACCCAAAACGGTCCGGCCGAAGCTTCCAACGAGTGGCGAACGCTCGTCCGGTGTCAGAAACCACTAGAAATGCACTTGCAGCGAAGGAAACGGGCTGAGCTCGAGAACTTCCGGTGCTCGTCCCAAGAAAACGCGAGCGGGAATGCCCCGGACTCAGTTTTCTCGTCCTGGGGTAAAAAGCGGTCCCCCGACCGTTTCTTCCCTTTGCTCCGTATTGGTCATAAGTCTTTCGATCTTCGGGTCTCGTGCTCCGAGGACTTCAACCCACACTCCTGGCATGCTCCCTGACACGTTTTCCGGAGGTATAGGTCGGGAACCGAGCTCGTTGGAGGGAGAACTGTGGTGCGGCCCAAAACGGTCCAAAAGATGGCCGAAGCTTCCAACGAGTGGCGAACGCTCGTCCGGTGTCAGAAACCACTGGAAATGCACTTGCAGCGAAGGAAACGGGCTGAGCTCGAGAACTTCCGGAGCTCGTCCCAAGAAAACGCGAGCGGGAATGCCCCGGACTCAGTTTTCTCGTCCTGGGGTAAAAAGCGGTCCCCCGACGGTTTCTTCCCTTTGCTCCGTATTGGTCATAAGTCTTTCTATCTTCGGGTCTCGTGCTCCGAGGACTTCAATCCACACTCCTGGCATGCTCCCTGACACGTTTTCTGGAGGTATAGGTCGGGAAGCGAGCTCGTTGGAGGGAGAACTGTGGTGCGACCCAAAACGGTCCAAAAGATGGCCGAAGCTTCCAACGAGTGGCGAACGCTCGTCCGGTGTCAGAAACCACTGGAAATGCACTTGCAGCGAAGGAAACGGGCTGAGCTCGAGGACTTCCGGTGCTCGTCCCAAGAAAACGCGAGCGGGAATGCCCCGGACTCAGTTTTCTCGTCCTGGGGTAAAAAGCGGTCCCCCGACGGTTTCTTCCCTTTGCTCCGTATTGGTCATAAGTCTTTCGATCTTCGGGTCTCGTGCTCCGAGGACTTCAACCCACACTCCTGGCATGCTCCCTGACACGTTTTCCGGAGGTATAGGTCGGGAAGCGAGCTCGTTGGAGGGAGAACTGTGGTGCGACCCAAAACGGTCCAAAAGATGGCCGAAGCTTCCAACGAGTGGCGAACGCTCGTCCGGTGTCAGAAACCACTGGAAATGCACTTGCAGCGAAGGAAACGGGCTGAGCTCGAGGACTTCCGGTGCTCGTCCCAAGAAAACGCGAGCGGGACTGCCCCGGACTCAGTTTTCTCGTCCTGGGGTAAAAAGCGGTCCCCCGACGGTTTCTTCCCTTTGCTCCGTATTGGTCATAAGTCTTTCGATCTTCGGGTCTCGTGCTCCAAGGACTTCAACCCACACTCCTGGCATGCTCCCTGACACGTTTTCCGGAGGTATAGGTCGGGAAGCGAGCTCGTTGGAGGGAGAACTGTGGTGCGACCCAAAACGGTCCAAAAGATGGCCGAAGCTTCCAACGAGTGGCGAACGCTCGTCCGGTGTCAGAAACCACTGGAAATGCACTTGCAGCGAAGGAAACGGGCTGAGCTCGAGGACTTCCGGTGCTCGTCCCAAGAAAACGCGAGCGGGAATGCCCCGGACTCAGTTTTCTCGTCCTGGGGTAAAAAGCGGTCCCCCGACGGTTTCTTCCCTTTGCTCCGTATTGGTCATAAGTCTTTCGATCTTCGGGTCTCGTGCTCCGAGGACTTCAGCCCACACTCCTGGCATGCTCCCTGACACGTTTTCCGGAGGTATAGGTCGGGAAGCGAGCTCGTTGGAGGGAGAAATGTGGTGCGACCCAAAACGGTCCAAAAGATGGCCGAAGCTTCCAACGAGTGGCGAACGCTCGTCCGGTGTCAGAAACCACTGGAAATGCACTTGCAGCGAAGGAAACGGGCTGAGCTCGAGGACTTCCGGTGCTCGTCCCAAGAAAACGCGAGCGGGAATGCCCCGGACTCAGTTTTCTCGTCCTGGGGTAAAAAGCGGTCCCCCGACGGTTTCTTCCCTTTGCTCCGTATTGGTCATAAGTCTTTCGATCTTCGTGTCTCGTGCTCCGAGGACTTCAACCCACACTCCTGGCATGCTCCCTGACACGTTTTCCGGAGGTATAGGTCGGGAAGCGAGCTCGTTGGAGGGAGAACTGTGGTGCGACCCAAAACGGTCCAAAAGATGGCCGAAGCTTCCAACGAGTGGCGAACGCTCGTCCGGTGTCAGAAACCACTGGAAATGCACTTGCAGCGAAGGAAACGGGCTGAGCTCGAGGACTTCCGGTGCTCGTCCCAAGAAAACGCGAGCGGGACTGCCCCGGACTCAGTTTTCTCGTCCTGGGGTAAAAAGCGGTCCCCCGACGGTTTCTTCCCTTTGCTCCGTATTGGTCATAAGTCTTTCGATCTTCGGGTCTCGTGCTCCGAGGACTTCAACCCACACTCCTGGCATGCTCCCTGACACGTTTTCCGGAGGTATAGGTCGGGAAGCGAGCTCGTTGGAGGGAGAACTGTGGTGCGACCCAAAACGGTCCGGCCGAAGCTTCCAACGAGTGGCGAACGCTCGTCCGGTGTCAGAAACCACTGGAAATGCACTTGCAGCGAAGGAAACGGGCTGAGCTCGAGAACTTCCGGTGCTCGTCCCAAGAAAACGCGAGCGGGAATGCCCCGGACTCAGTTTTCTCGTCCTGGGGTAAAAAGCGGTCCCCCGACCGTTTCTTCCCTTTGCTCCGTATTGGTCATAAGTCTTTCGATCTTCGGGTCTCGTGCTCCGAGGACTTCAACCCACACTCCTGGCATGCTCCCTGACACGTTTTCCGGAGGTATAGGTCGGGAACCGAGCTCGTTGGAGGGAGAACTGTGGTGCGGCCCAAAACGGTCCAAAAGATGGCCGAAGCTTCCAACGAGTGGCGAACGCTCGTCCGGTGTCAGAAACCACTGGAAATGCACTTGCAGCGAAGGAAACGGGCTGAGCTCGAGAACTTCCGGAGCTCGTCCCAAGAAAACGCGAGCGGGAATGCCCCGGACTCAGTTTTCTCGTCCTGGGGTAAAAAGCGGTCCCCCGACGGTTTCTTCCCTTTGCTCCGTATTGGTCATAAGTCTTTCGATCTTCGGGTCTCGTGCTCCGAGGACTTCAACCCACACTCCTGGCATGCTCCCTGACACGTTTTCTGGAGGTATAGGTCGGGAAGCGAGCTCGTTGGAGGGAGAACTGTGGTGCGACCCAAAACGGTCCAAAAGATGGCCGAAGCTTCCAACGAGTGGCGAACGCTCGTCCGGTGTCAGAAACCACTGGAAATGCACTTGCAGCGAAGGAAACGGGCTGAGCTCGAGGACTTCCGGTGCTCGTCCCAAGAAAACGCGAGCGGGAATGCCCCGGACTCAGTTTTCTCGTCCTGGGGTAAAAAGCGGTCCCCCGACGGTTTCTTCCCTTTGCTCCGTATTGGTCATAAGTCTTTCGATCTTCGGGTCTCGTGCTCCGAGGACTTCAACCCACACTCCTGGCATGCTCCCTGACACGTTTTCCGGAGGTATAGGTCGGGAAGCGAGCTCGTTGGAGGGAGAACTGTGGTGCGACCCAAAACGGTCCAAAAGATGGCCGAAGCTTCCAACGAGTGGCGAACGCTCGTCCGGTGTCAGAAACCACTGGAAATGCACTTGCAGCGAAGGAAACGGGCTGAGCTCGAGGACTTCCGGTGCTCGTCCCAAGAAAACGCGAGCGGGACTGCCCCGGACTCAGTTTTCTCGTCCTGGGGTAAAAAGCGGTCCCCCGACGGTTTCTTCCCTTTGCTCCGTATTGGTCATAAGTCTTTCGATCTTCGGGTCTCGTGCTCCGAGGACTTCAACCCACACTCCTGGCATGCTCCCTGACACGTTTTCCGGAGGTATAGGTCGGGAAGCGAGCTCGTTGGAGGGAGAACTGTGGTGCGACCCAAAACGGTCCGGCCGAAGCTTCCAACGAGTGGCGAACGCTCGTCCGGTGTCAGAAACCACTGGAAATGCACTTGCAGCGAAGGAAACGGGCTGAGCTCGAGGACTTCCGGTGCTCGTCCCAAGAAAACGCGAGCGGGACTGCCCCGGACTCAGTTTTCTCGTCCTGGGGTAAAAAGCGGTCCCCCGACGGTTTCTTCCCTTTGCTCCGTATTGGTCATAAGTCTTTCGATCTTCGGGTCTCGTGCTCCGAGGACTTCAACCCACACTCCTGGCATGCTCCCTGACACGTTTTCCGGAGGTATAGGTCGGGAAGCGAGCTCGTTGGAGGGAGAACTGTGGTGCGACCCAAAACGGTCCGGCCGAAGCTTCCAACGAGTGGCGAACGCTCGTCCGGTGTCAGAAACCACTAGAAATGCACTTGCAGCGAAGGAAACGGGCTGAGCTCGAGAACTTCCGGTGCTCGTCCCAAGAAAACGCGAGCGGGAATGCCCCGGACTCAGTTTTCTCGTCCTGGGGTAAAAAGCGGTCCCCCGACCGTTTCTTCCCTTTGCTCCGTATTGGTCATAAGTCTTTCGATCTTCGGGTCTCGTGCTCCGAGGACTTCAACCCACACTCCTGGCATGCTCCCTGACACGTTTTCCGGAGGTATAGGTCGGGAACCGAGCTCGTTGGAGGGAGAACTGTGGTGCGGCCCAAAACGGTCCAAAAGATGGCCGAAGCTTCCAACGAGTGGCGAACGCTCGTCCGGTGTCAGAAACCACTGGAAATGCACTTGCAGCGAAGGAAACGGGCTGAGCTCGAGAACTTCCAGAGCTCGTCCCAAGAAAACGCGAGCGGGAATGCCCCGGACTCAGTTTTCTCGTCCTGGGGTAAAAAGCGGTCCCCCGACGGTTTCTTCCCTTTGCTCCGTATTGGTCATAAGTCTTTCTATCTTCGGGTCTCGTGCTCCGAGGACTTCAATCCACACTCCTGGCATGCTCCCTGACACGTTTTCTGGAGGTATAGGTCGGGAAGCGAGCTCGTTGGAGGGAGAACTGTGGTGCGACCCAAAACGGTCCAAAAGATGGCCGAAGCTTCCAACGAGTGGCGAACGCTCGTCCGGTGTCAGAAACCACTGGAAATGCACTTGCAGCGAAGGAAACGGGCTGAGCTCGAGGACTTCCGGTGCTCGTCCCAAGAAAACGCGAGCGGGAATGCCCCGGACTCAGTTTTCTCGTCCTGGGGTAAAAAGCGGTCCCCCGACGGTTTCTTCCCTTTGCTCCGTATTGGTCATAAGTCTTTCGATCTTCGGGTCTCGTGCTCCGAGGACTTCAACCCACACTCCTGGCATGCTCCCTGACACGTTTTCCGGAGGTATAGGTCGGGAAGCGAGCTCGTTGGAGGGAGAACTGTGGTGCGACCCAAAACGGTCCAAAAGATGGCCGAAGCTTCCAACGAGTGGCGAACGCTCGTCCGGTGTCAGAAACCACTGGAAATGCACTTGCAGCGAAGGAAACGGGCTGAGCTCGAGGACTTCGGGTGCTCGTCCCAAGAAAACGCGAGCGGGACTGCCCCGGACTCAGTTTTCTCGTCCTGGGGTAAAAAGCGGTCCCCCGACGGTTTCTTCCCTTTGCTCCGTATTGGTCATAAGTCTTTCGATCTTCGGGTCTCGTGCTCCAAGGACTTCAACCCACACTCCTGGCATGCTCCCTGACACGTTTTCCGGAGGTATAGGTCGGGAAGCGAGCTCGTTGGAGGGAGAACTGTGGTGCGACCCAAAACGGTCCAAAAGATGGCCGAAGCTTCCAACGAGTGGCGAACGCTCGTCCGGTGTCAGAAACCACTGGAAATGCACTTGCAGCGAAGGAAACGGGCTGAGCTCGAGGACTTCCGGTGCTCGTCCCAAGAAAACGCGAGCGGGAATGCCCCGGACTCAGTTTTCTCGTCCTGGGGTAAAAAGCGGTCCCCCGACGGTTTCTTCCCTTTGCTCCGTATTGGTCATAAGTCTTTCGATCTTCGGGTCTCGTGCTCCGAGGACTTCAGCCCACACTCCTGGCATGCTCCCTGACACGTTTTCCGGAGGTATAGGTCGGGAAGCGAGCTCGTTGGAGGGAGAACTGTGGTGCGACCCAAAACGGTCCAAAAGATGGCCGAAGCTTCCAACGAGTGGCGAACGCTCGTCCGGTGTCAGAAACCACAGGAAATGCACTTGCAGCGAAGGAAACGGGCTGAGCTCGAGGACTTCCGGTGCTCGTCCCAAGAAAACGCGAGCGGGAATGCCCCGGACTCATTTTTCTCGTCCTGGGGTAAAAAGCGGTCCCCCGACCGTTTCTTCCCTTTGCTCCGTATTGGTCATAAGTCTTTCGATCTTCGGGTCTCGTGCTCCGAGGACTTCAACCCACACTCCTGGCATGCTCCCTGACACGTTTTCCGGAGGTATAGGTCGGGAAGCGAGCTCGTTGGAGGGAGAACTGTGGTGCGACCCAAAACGGTCCAAAAGATGGCCGAAGCTTCCAACGAGTGGCGAACGCTCGTCCGGTGTCAGAAACCACTGGAAATGCACTTGCAGCGAAGGAAACGGGCTGAGCTCGAGGACTTCCGGTGCTCGTCCCAAGAAAACGCGAGCGGGACTGCCCCGGACTCAGTTTTCTCGTCCTGGGGTAAAAAGCGGTCCCCCGACGGTTTCTTCCCTTTGCTCCGTATTGGTCATAAGTCTTTCGATCTTCGGGTCTCGTGCTCCGAGGACTTCAACCCACACTCCTGGCATGCTCCCTGACACGTTTTCCGGAGGTATAGGTCGGGAAGCGAGCTCGTTGGAGGGAGAACTGTGGTGCGACCCAAAACGGTCCGGCCGAAGCTTCCAACGAGTGGCGAACGCTCGTCCGGTGTCAGAAACCACTGGAAATGCACTTGCAGCGAAGGAAACGGGCTGAGCTCGAGGACTTCCGGTGCTCGTCCCAAGAAAACGCGAGCGGGACTGCCCCGGACTCAGTTTTCTCGTCCTGGGGTAAAAAGCGGTCCCCCGACGGTTTCTTCCCTTTGCTCCGTATTGGTCATAAGTCTTTCGATCTTCGGGTCTCGTGCTCCGAGGACTTCAACCCACACTCCTGGCATGCTCCCTGACACGTTTTCCGGAGGTATAGGTCGGGAAGCGAGCTCGTTGGAGGGAGAACTGTGGTGCGACCCAAAACGGTCCGGCCGAAGCTTCCAACGAGTGGCGAACGCTCGTCCGGTGTCAGAAACCACTGGAAATGCACTTGCAGCGAAGGAAACGGGCTGAGCTCGAGGACTTCCGGTGCTCGTCCCAAGAAAACGCGAGCGGGACTGCCCCGGACTCAGTTTTCTCGTCCTGGGGTAAAAAGCGGTCCCCCGACGGTTTCTTCCCTTTGCTCCGTATTGGTCATAAGTCTTTCGATCTTCGGGTCTCGTGCTCCGAGGACTTCAACCCACACTCCTGGCATGCTCCCTGACACGTTTTCCGGAGGTATAGGTCGGGAAGCGAGCTCGTTGGAGGGAGAACTGTGGTGCGACCCAAAACGGTCCGGCCGAAGCTTCCAACGAGTGGCGAACGCTCGTCCGGTGTCAGAAACCACTGGAAATGCACTTGCAGCGAAGGAAACGGGCTGAGCTCGAGAACTTCCGGTGCTCGTCCCAAGAAAACGCGAGCGGGAATGCCCCGGACTCAGTTTTCTCGTCCTGGGGTAAAAAGCGGTCCCCCGACCGTTTCTTCCCTTTGCTCCGTATTGGTCATAAGTCTTTCGATCTTCGGGTCTCGTGCTCCGAGGACTTCAACCCACACTCCTGGCATGCTCCCTGACACGTTTTCCGGAGGTATAGGTCGGGAACCGAGCTCGTTGGAGGGAGAACTGTGGTGCGACCCAAAACGGTCCAAAAGATGGCCGAAGCTTCCAACGAGTGGCGAACGCTCGTCCGGTGTCAGAAACCACTGGAAATGCACTTGCAGCGAAGGAAACGGGCTGAGCTCGAGGACTTCCGGAGCTCGTCCCAAGAAAACGTGAGCGGGAATGCCCCGGACTCAGTTTTCTCGTCCTGGGGTAAAAAGCGGTCCCCCGACGGTTTCTTCCCTTTGCTCCGTATTGGTCATAAGTCTTTCGATCTTCGGGTCTCGTGCTCCGAGGACTTCAACCCACACTCCTGGCATGCTCCCTGACACGTTTTCCGGAGGTATAGGTCGGGAAGCGAGCTCGTTGGAGGGAGAACTGTGGTGCGACCCAAAACGGTCCAAAAGATGGCCGAAGCTTCCAACGAGTGGCGAACGCTCGTCCGGTGTCAGAAACCACTGGAAATGCACTTGCAGCAAAGGAAACGGGCTGAGCTCGAGGACTTCCGGTGCTCGTCCCAAGAAAACGCGAGCGGGAATGCCCCGGGCTCAGTTTTCTCGTCCTGGGGTAAAAAGCGGTCCCCCGACGGTTTCTTCCCTTTGCTCCGTATTGGTCATAAGTCTTTCGATCTTCGGGTCTCGTGCTCCGAGGACTTC
The DNA here is from genome assembly GCF_025177605.1 of Cucumis melo. Lineage (NCBI taxonomy): Eukaryota > Viridiplantae > Streptophyta > Magnoliopsida > Cucurbitales > Cucurbitaceae > Cucumis > Cucumis melo. The sequence goes on from NC_066857.1 coordinate 27,925,732, forward strand.
AACCCACACTCCTGGCATGCTTCCTGACACGTTTTCCGGAGGTATAGGTCGGGAAGCGAGCTCGTTGGAGGGAGAACTGTGGTGCGACCCAAAACGGTCCAAAAGATGGCCGAAGCTTCCAACGAGTGGCGAACGCTCGTCCGGTGTCAGAAACCACTGGAAATGCACTTGCAGCGAAGGAAACGGGCTGAGCTCGAGGACTTCCGGTGCTCGTCCCAAGAAAACGCGAGCGGGAATGCCCCGGACTCAGTTTTCTCGTCCTGGGGTAAAAAGCGGTCCCCCGACGGTTTCTTCCCTTTGCTCCGTATTGGTCATAAGTCTTTCGATCTTCGGGTCTCGTGCTCCGAGGACTTCAACCCACACTCCTGGCATGCTCCCTGACACGTTTTCCGGAGGTATAGGTCAGGAAGCGAGCTCGTTGGAGGGAGAACTGTGGTGCGACCCAAAACGGTCCAAAAGATAGCCGAAGCTTCCAACGAGTGGCGAACGCTCGTCCGGTGTCAGAAACCACTGGAAATGCACTTGCAGCGAAGGAAACGGGCTGAGCTCGAGGACTTCCGGTGCTCGTCCCAAGAAAACGCGAGCGGGAATGCCCCGGACTCAGTTTTCTCGTCCTGGGGTAAAAAGCGGTCCCCCGACGGTTTCTTCCCTTTGCTCCGTATTGGTCATAAGTCTTTCGATCTTCGGGTCTCGTGCTCCGAGGACTTCAACCCACACTCCTGGCATGCTCCCTGACACGTTTTCCGGAGGTATAGGTCGGGAAGCGAGCTCGTTGGAGGGAGAAATGTGGTGCGACCCAAAACGGTCCAAAAGATGGCCGAAGCTTCCAACGAGTGGCGAACGCTCGTCCGGTGTCAGAAACCACTGGAAATGCACTTGCAGCGAAGGAAACGGGCTGAGCTCGAGGACTTCCGGTGCTCGTCCCAAGAAAACGCGAGCGGGAATGCCCCGGACTCAGTTTTCTCGTCCTGGGGTAAAAAGCGGTCCCCCGACGGTTTCTTCCCTTTGCTCCGTATTGGTCATAAGTCTTTCGATCTTCGGGTCTCGTGCTCCGAGGACTTCTACCCACACTCCTGGCATGCTCCCTGACACGTTTTCCGGAGGTATAGGTCGGGAAGCGAGCTCGTTGGAGGGAGAACTGTGGTGCGACCCAAAACGGTCCAAAAGATGGCCGAAGCTTCCAACGAGTGGCGAACGCTCGTCCGGTGTCAGAAACCACTGGAAATGCACTTGTAGCGAAGGAAACGGACTGAGCTCGAGGACTTCCGGTGCTCGTCCCAAGAAAACGCGAGCGGGAATGCCCCGGACTCAGTTTTCTCGTCCTGGGGTAAAAAGCGGTCCCCCGACGGTTTCTTCCATTTGCTCCGTATTGGTTATAAGTCTTTCGATCTTCGGGTCTCGTGCTCCGAGGACTTCAACCCACACTCCTGGCATGCTCCCTGACACGTTTTCCGGAGGTATAGGTCGGGAAGCGAGCTCGTTGGAGGGAGAACTGTGGTGCGACCCAAAACGGTCCAAAAGATGGCCGAAGCTTCCAACGAGTGGCGAACGCTCGTCCGGTGTCAGAAACCACTGGAAATGCACTTGCAGCGAAGGAAACGGGCTGAGCTCGAGGACTTCCGGTGCTCGTCCCAAGAAAACGCGAGCGGGAATGCCCCGGACTCAGTTTTCTCGTCCTGGGGTAAAAAGCGGTCCCCCGACGGTTTCTTCCCTTTGCTCCGTATTGGTCATAAGTCTTTCGATCTTCGGGTCTCGTGCTCCGAGGACTTCAGCCCACACTCCTGGCATGCTCCCTGACACGTTTTCCGGAGGTATAGGTCGGGAAGCGAGCTCGTTGGAGGGAGAACTGTGGTGCGACCCAAAACGGTCCAAAAGATGGCCGAAGCTTCCAACGAGTGGCGAACGCTCGTCCGGTGTCAGAAACCACAGGAAATGCACTTGCAGCGAAGGAAACGGGCTGAGCTCGAGGACTTCCGGTGCTCGTCCCAAGAAAACGCGAGCGGGAATGCCCCGGACTCAGTTTTCTCGTCCTGGGGTAAAAAGCGGTCCCCCGACCGTTTCTTCCCTTTGCTCCGTATTGGTCATAAGTCTTTCGATCTTCGGGTCTCGTGCTCCGAGGACTTCAACCCACACTCCTGGCATGCTCCCTGACACGTTTTCCGGAGGTATAGGTCGGGAAGCGAGCTCGTTGGAGGGAGAACTGTGGTGCGACCCAAAACGGTCCAAAAGATGGCCGAAGCTTCCAACGAGTGGCGAACACTCGTCCGGTGTCAGAAACCACTGGAAATGCACTTGCAGCGAAGGAAACGGGCTGAGCTCGAGGACTTCCGGTGCTCGTCCCAAGAAAACGCGAGCGGGAATGCCCCGGACTCAGTTTTCTCGTCCTGGGGTAAAAAGCGGTCCCCCGACGGTTTCTTCCCTTTGCTCCGTATTGGTCATAAGTCTTTCGATCTTCGGGTCTCGTGCTCTGAGGACTTCAACCCACACTCCTGGCATGCTCCCTGACACGTTTTCCGGAGGTATAGGTCGGGAAGCGAGCTTGTTGGAGGGAGAACTGTGGTGCGACCCAAAACGGTCCAAAAGATGGCCGAAGCTTCCAACGAGTGGCGAACGCTCGTCCGGTGTCAGAAACCACTGGAAATGCACTTGCAGCGAAGGAAACGGGCTGAGCTCGAGGACTTCTGGTGCTCGTCCCAAGAAAAGGCGAGCGGGAATGCCCCGGACTCAGTTTTCTCGTCCTGGGGTAAAAAGCGGTCTCCCGACGGTTTCTTCCCTTTGCTCCGTATTGGTCATAAGTCTTTCGATCTTCGGGTCTCGTGCTCCGAGGACTTCAACCCACACTCCTGGCATGCTCCCTGACACGTTTTCCGGAGGTATAGGTCGGGAAGCGAGCTCGTTGGAGGGAGAACTGTGGTGCGACCCAAAACGGTCCAAAAGATGGCCGAAGCTTCCAACGAGTGGCGAACGCTCGTCCGGTGTCAGAAACCACTGGAAATGCACTTGCAGCGAAGGAAACGGGCTGAGCTCGAGGACTTCCGGTGCTCGTCCCAAGAAAACGCGAGCGGGAATGCCCCGGACTCAGTTTTCTCGTCCTGGGGTAAAAAGCGGTCCCCCGACGGTTTCTTCCCTTTGCTCCGTATTGGTCATAAGTCTTTCGATCTTCGGGTCTCGTGCTCCGAGGACTTCAACCCACACTCCTGGCATTCTCCCTGACACGTTTTCCGGAGGTATAGGTCGGGAAGCGAGCTCGTTGGAGGGAGAACTGTGGTGCGACCCAAAACGGTCCAAAAGATGGCCGAAGCTTCCAACGAGTGGCGAACGCTCGTCCGGTGTCAGAAACCACTGGAAATGCACTTGCAGCGAAGGAAACGGGCTGAGCTCGAGGACTTCCGGTGCTCGTCCCAAGAAAACGCGAGCGGGAATGCCCCGGACTCAGTTTTCTCGTCCTGGGGTAAAAAGCGGTCCCCCGACGGTTTCTTCCCTTTGCTCCGTATTGGTCATAAGTCTTTCGATCTTCGGGTCTCGTGCTCCGAGGACTTCAACCCACACTCCTGGCATGCTCCCTGACACGTTTTCCGGAGGTATAGGTCGGGAAGCGAGCTCGTTGGAGGGAGAACTGTGGTGCGACCCAAAACGGTCCAAAAGATGGCCGAAGCTTCCAACGAGTGGCGAACGCTCGTCCGGTGTCAGAAACCACTGGAAATGCACTTGCAGCGAAGGAAACGGGCTGAGCTCGAGGACTTCCGGTGCTCGTCCCAAGAAAACGCGAGCGGGAATGCCCCGGACTTAGTTTTCTCGTCCTGAGGTAAAAAGCGGTCCCCCGACAGTTTCTTCTCTTTGCTCCGTATTGGTCATAAGTCTTTCGATCTTCGGGTCTCGTGCTCCGAGGACTTCAACCCACACTCCTGGCATGCTCCCTGACACGTTTTCTGGAGGTATAGGTCGGGAAGCGAGCTCGTTGGAGGGAGAACTGTGGTGCGACCCAAAACGGTCCAAAAGATGGCCGAAGCTTCCAACGAGTGGCGAACGCTCGTCCGGTGTCAGAAACCACTGGAAATGCACTTGCAGCGAAGGAAACGGGCTGAGCTCGAGGACTTCCGGTGCTCGTCCCAATAAAACGCGAGCGGGAATGCCCCGGACTCCGTTTTCTCGTCCTGGGGTAAAAAGCGGTCCCCCGACGGTTTCTTCCCTTTGCTCCGTATTGGTCATAAGTCTTTCGATCTTCGGGTCTCGTGCTCCGAGGACTTCAACCCACACTCCTGGCATGCTCCCTGACACGTTTTCCGGAGGTATAGGTCGGGAAGCGAGCTCGTTGGAGGGAGAACTGTGGTGCGACCCAAAACGGTCCAAAAGATGGCCGAAGCTTCCAACGAGTGGCGAACGCTCGTCCGGTGTCAGAAACCACTGGAAATGCACTTGCAGCGAAGGAAACGGGCTGAGCTCGAGGACTTCCGGTGCTCGTCCCAAGAAAACGCGAGCGGGAATGCCCCGGACTCAGTTTTCTCGTCCTGGGGTAAAAAGCGGTCTCCCGACGGTTTCTTCCCTTTGCTCCGTATTGGTCATAAGTCTTTCGATCTTCGGGTCTCGTGCTCCGAGGACTTCAACCCACACTCCTGGCATGCTCCCTGACACGTTTTCCGGAGGTATAGGTCGGGAAGCGAGCTCGTTGGAGGGAGAACTGTGGTGCGACCCAAAACGGTCCAAAAGATGGCCGAAGCTTCCAACGAGTGGCGAACGCTCGTCCGGTGTCAGAAACCACTGGAAATGCACTTGCAGCGAAGGAAACGGACTGAGCTCGAGGACTTCCGGTGCTCGTCCCAAGAAAACGCGAGCGGGAATGCCCCGGACTCAGTTTTCTCGTCCTGGGGTAAAAAGCGGTCCCCCGACGGTTTCTTCCATTTGCTCCGTATTGGTTATAAGTCTTTCGATCTTCGGGTCTCGTGCTCCGAGGACTTCAACCCACACTCCTGGCATGCTCCCTGACACGTTTTCCGGAGGTATAGGTCGGGAAGCGAGCTCGTTGGAGGGAGAACTGTGGTGCGACCCAAAACGGTCCAAAAGATGGCCGAAGCTTCCAACGAGTGGCGAACGCTCGTCCGGTGTCAGAAACCACTGGAAATGCACTTGCAGCGAAGGAAACGGGCTGAGCTCGAGGACTTCCGGTGCTCGTCCCAAGAAAACGCGAGCGGGAATGCCCCGGACTCAGTTTTCTCGTCCTGGGGTAAAAAGCGGTCCCCCGACGGTTTCTTCCCTTTGCTCCGTATTGGTCATAAGTCTTTCGATCTTCGGGTCTCGTGCTCCGAGGACTTCAACCCACACTCCTGGCATGCTCCCTGACACGTTTTCCGGAGGTATAGGTCGGGAAGCGAGCTCGTTGGAGGGAGAACTGTGGTGCGACCCAAAACGGTCCAAAAGATGGCCGAAGCTTCCAACGAGCGGCGAACGCTCGTCCGGTGTCAGAAACCACTGGAAATGCACTTGCAGCGAAGGAAACGGGCTGAGCTCGAGGACTTCCGGTGCTCGTCCCAAGAAAACGCGAGCGGGAATGCCCCGGACTCAATTTTCTCGTCCTGGGGTAAAAAGCGGTCCCCCGACGGTTTCTTCCCTTTGCTCCGTATTGGTCATAAGTCTTTCGATCTTCGGGTCTCGTGCTCCGAGGACTTCAACCCACACTCCTGGCATGCTCCCTGACACGTTTTCCGGAGGTATAGGTCGGGAAGCGAGCTCGTTGGAGGGAGAACTGTGGTGCGACCCAAAACGGTCCAAAAGATGGCCGAAGCTTCCAACGAGTGGCGAACGCTCGTCCGGTGTCAGAAACCACTGGAAATGCACTTGCAGCGAAGGAAACGGGCTGAGCTCGAGGACTTCCGGTGCTCGTCCCAAGAAAACGCGAGCGGGAATGCCCCGGACTCAGTTTTCTCGTCCTGGGGTAAAAAGCGGTCCCCCGACGGTTTCTTCCCTTTGCTCCGTATTGGTCATAAGTCTTTCGATCTTCGGGTCTCGTGCTCCGAGGACTTCAACCCACACTCCTGGCATGCTCCCTGACACGTTTTCCGGAGGTATAGGTCGGGAAGCGAGCTCGTTGGAGGGAGAACTGTGGTGCGACCCAAAACGGTCCAAAAGATGGCCGAAGCTTCCAACGAGCGGCGAACGCTCGTCCGGTGTCAGAAACCACTGGAAATGCACTTGCAGCGAAGGAAACGGGCTGAGCTCGAGGACTTCCGGTGCTCGTCCCAAGAAAACGCGAGCGGGAATGCCCCGGACTCAATTTTCTCGTCCTGGGGTAAAAAGCGGTCCCCCGACGGTTTCTTCCCTTTGCTCCGTATTGGTCATAAGTCTTTCGATCTTCGGGTCTCGTGCTCCGAGGACTTCAACCCACACTCCTGGCATGCTCCCTGACACGTTTTCCGGAGGTATAGGTCGGGAAGCGAGCTCGTTGGAGGGAGAACTGTGGTGCGACCCAAAACGGTCCAAAAGATGGCCGAAGCTTCCAACGAGTGGCGAACGCTCGTCCGGTGTCAGAAACCACTGGAAATGCACTTGCAGCGAAGGAAACGGGCTGAGCTCGAGGACTTCCGGTGCTCGTCCCAAGAAAACGCGAGCGGGAATGCCCCGGACTCAGTTTTCTCGTCCTGGGGTAAAAAGCGGTCCCCCGACGGTTTCTTCCCTTTGCTCCGTATTGGTCATAAGTCTTTCGATCTTCGGGTCTCGTGCTCCGAGGACTTCAACCCACACTCCTGGCATGCTCCCTGACACGTTTTCCGGAGGTATAGGTCGGGAAGCGAGCTCGTTGGAGGGAGAACTGTGGTGCGACCCAAAACGGTCCAAAAGATGGCCGAAGCTTCCAACGAGTGGCGAACGCTCGTCCGGTGTCAGAAACCACTGGAAATGCACTTGCAGCGAAGGAAACGGGCTGAGCTCGAGGACTTCCGGTGCTCGTCCCAAGAAAACGCGAGCGGGAATGCCCCGGACTCAGTTTTCTCGTCCTGGGGTAAAAAGCGGTCCCCCGACGGTTTCTTCCCTTTGCTCCGTATTGGTCATAAGTCTTTCGATCTTCGGGTCTCGTGCTCCGAGGACTTCAACCCACACTCCTGGCATGCTCACTGACACGTTTTCCGGAGGTATAGGTCGGGAAGCGAGCTCGTTGGAGGGAGAACTGTGGTGCGACCCAAAACGGTCCAAAAGATGGCTGAAGCTTCCAACGAGTGGCGAACGCTCGTCCGGTGTCAGAAACCACTGGAAATGCACTTGCAGCGAAGGAAACGGGCTGAGCTCGAGGACTTCCGGTGCTCGTCCCAAGAAAACGCGAGCGGGAATGCCCCGGACTCAGTTTTCTCGTCCTGGGGTAAAAAGCGGTCCCCCGACGGTTTCTTCCCTTTGCTCCGTATTGGTCATAAGTCTTTCGATCTTCGGGTCTCGTTCTCCGAGGACTTCAACCCACACTCCTGGCATGCTCCCTGACACGTTTTTCGGAGGTATAGGTCGGGAAGCGAGCTCGTTGGAGGGAGAACTGTGGTGCGACCCAAAACGGTCCAAAAGATGGCCGAAGCTTCCAACGAGAGGCGAACGCTCGTCCGGTGTCAGAAACCACTGGAAATGCACTTGCAGCGAAGGAAACGGGCTGAGCTCGAGGACTTCCGGTGCTCGTCCCAAGAAAACGCGAGCGGGAATGCCCCGGACTCAGTTTTCTCGTCCTGGGGTAAAAAGCGGTCCCCCGATGGTTTCTTCCCTTTGCTCCGTATTGGTCATAAGTCTTTCGATCTTCGGGTCTCGTGCTCCGAGGACTTCAACCCACACTCCTGGCATGCTCCCTGACACGTTTTCCGGAGGTATAGGTCGGGAAGCGAGCTCGTTGGAGGGAGAACTGTGGTGCGACCCAAAACGGTCCAAAAGATGGCCGAAGCTTCCAACGAGTGGCGAACGCTTGTCCGGTGTCAGAAACCACTGGAAATGCACTTGCAGCGAAGGAAACGGGCTGAGCTCGAGAACTTCCGGTGCTCGTCCCAAGAAAACGCGAGCGGGAATGCCCCGGACTCAGTTTTCTCGCCCTGGGGTAAAAAGCGGTCCCCCGACGGTTTCTTCCCATTGCTCCGTATTGGTCATAAGTCTTTCGATCTTCGGGTCTCGTGCTCCGAGGACTTCAACCCACACTCCTGGCATGCTCCCTGACACGTTTTCCGGAGGTATAGGTCGGGAAGCGAGCTCGTTGGAGGGAGAACTGTGGTGCGACCCAAAACGGTCCAAAAGATGGCCGAAGCTTCCAACGAGTGGCGAACGCTCGTCCGGTGTCAGAAACCACTGGAAATGCACTTGCAGCGAAGGAAACGGGCTGAGCTCGAGGACTTCCGGTGCTCGTCCCAAGAAAACGCGAGCGGGAATGCCCCGGACTCAGTTTTCTCGTCCTGGGGTAAAAAGCGGTCCCCCGACGGTTTCTTCCCTTTGCTCCGTATTGGTCATAAGTCTTTCGATCTTCGGGTCTCGTGCTCCGAGGACTTCAACCCACACTCCTGGCATGCTCACTGACACGTTTTCCGGAGGTATAGGTCGGGAAGCGAGCTCGTTGGAGGGAGAACTGTGGTGCGACCCAAAACGGTCCAAAAGATTTCCGAAGCTTCCAACGAGTGGCGAACGCTCGTCCGGTGTCAGAAACCACTGGAAATGCACTTGCAGCGAAGGAAACGGGCTGAGCTCGAGGACTTCCGGTGCTCGTCCCAAGAAAACGCGAGCGGGAATGCCCCGGACTCAGTTTTCTCGTCCTGGGGTAAAAAGCGGTCCCCCGACGGTTTCTTCCCTTTGCTCCGTATTGGTCATAAGTCTTTCGATCTTCGGGTCTCGTGCTCCGAGGACTTCAACCCACACTCCTGGCATGCTCCCTGACACGTTTTTCGGAGGTATAGGTCGGGAAGCGAGCTCGTTGGAGGGAGAACTGTGGTGCGACCCAAAACGGTCCAAAAGATGGCCGAAGCTTCCAACGAGAGGCGAACGCTCGTCCGGTGTCAGAAACCACTGGAAATGCACTTGCAGCGAAGGAAACGGGCTGAGCTCGAGGACTTCCGGTGCTCGTCCCAAGAAAACGCGAGCGAGAATGCCCCGGACTCAGTTTTCTCGTCCTGGGGTAAAAAGCGGTCCCCCGATGGTTTCTTCCCTTTGCTCCGTATTGGTCATAAGTCTTTCGATCTTCGGGTCTCGTGCTCCGAGGACTTCAACCCACACTCCTGGCATGCTCCCTGACACGTTTTCCGGAGGTATAGGTCGGGAAGCGAGCTCGTTGGAGGGAGAACTGTGGTGCGACCCAAAACGGTCCAAAAGATGGCCGAAGCTTCCAACGAGTGGCGAACGCTCGTCCGGTGTCAGAAACCACTGGAAATGCACTTGCAGCGAAGGAAACGGGCTGAGCTCGAGAACTTCCGGTGCTCGTCCCAAGAAAACGCGAGCGGGAATGCCCCGGACTCAGTTTTCTCGCCCTGGGGTAAAAAGCGGTCCCCCGACGGTTTCTTCCCATTGCTCCGTATTGGTCATAAGTCTTTCGATCTTCGGGTCTCGTGCTCCGAGGACTTCAACCCACACTCCTGGCATGCTCCCTGACACGTTTTCCGGAGGTATAGGTCGGGAAGCGAGCTCGTTGGAGGGAGAACTGTGGTGCGACCCAAAACGGTCCAAAAGATGGCCGAAGCTTCCAACGAGCGGCGAACGCTCGTCCGGTGTCAGAAACCACTGGAAATGCACTTGCAGCGAAGGAAACGGGCTGAGCTCGAGGACTTCCGGTGCTCGTCCTAAGAAAACGCGAGCGGGAATGCCCCGGACTCAGTTTTCTCGTCCTGGGGTAAAAAGCGGTCCCCCGACGGTTTCTTCCCTTTGCTCCGTATTGGTCATAAGTCTTTCGATCTTCGGGTCTCGTGCTCCGAGGACTTCAACCCACACTCCTGGCATGCTCCCTGACACGTTTTCTGGAGGTATAGGTCGGGAAGCGAGCTCGTTGGAGGGAGAACTGTGGTGCGACCCAAAACGGTCCAAAAGATGGCCGAAGCTTCCAACGAGTGGCGAACGCTCGTCCGGTGTCAGAAACCACTGGAAATGCACTTGCAGCGAAGGAAACGGGCTGAGCTCGAGGACTTCCGGTGCTCGTCCCAAGAAAACGCGAGCGGGAATGCCCCGGACTCAGTTTTCTCGTCCTGGGGTAAAAAGCGGTCCCCCGACGGTTTCTTCCCTTTGCTCCGTATTGGTCATAAGTCTTTCGATCTTCGGGTCTCGTGCTCCGAGGACTTCAACCCACACTCCTGGCATGCTCCCTGACACGTTTTCCGGAGGTATAGGTCGGGGAAGCGAGCTCGTTGGAGGGAGAACTGTGGTGCGACCCAAAACGGTCCAAAAGATGGCCGAAGCTTCCAACGAGTGGCGAACGCTCGTCCGGTGTCAGAAACCACTGGAAATGCACTTGCAGCGAAGGAAACGGGCTGAGCTCGAGGACTTCCGGTGCTCGTCCCAAGAAAACGCGAGCGGGAATGCCCCGGACTCAGTTTTCTCGTCCTGGGGTAAAAAGCGGTCCCCCGACGGTTTCTTCCCTTTGCTCCGTATTGGTCATAAGTCTTTCGATCTTCGGGTCTCGTGCTCCGAGGACTTCAACCCACACTCCTGGCATGCTCCCTGACACGTTTTCCGGAGGTATAGGTCGGGAAGCGAGCTCGTTGGAGGGAGAACTGTGGTGCGACCCAAAACGGTCCAAAAGATGGCCGAAGCTTCCAACGAGTGGCGAACGCTCGTCCGGTGTCAGAAACCACTGGAAATGCACTTGCAGCGAAGGAAACGGGCTGAGCTCGAGGACTTCCGGTGCTCGTCCCAAGAAAACGCGAGCGGGAATGCCCCGGACTCAGTTTTCTCGTCCTGGGGTAAAAAGCGGTCCCCCGACGGTTTCTTCCCTTTGCTCCGTATTGGTCATAAGTCTTTCGATCTTCGGGTCTCGTGCTCCGAGGACTTCAACCCACACTCCTGGCATGCTCCCTGACACGTTTTCCGGAGGTATAGGTCGGGGAAGCGAGCTCGTTGGAGGGAGAACTGTGGTGCGACCCAAAACGGTCCAAAAGATGGCCGAAGCTTCCAACGAGTGGCGAACGCTCGTCCGGTGTCAGAAACCACTGGAAATGCACTTGCAGCGAAGGAAACGGGCTGAGCTCGAGGACTTCCGGTGCTCGTCCCAAGAAAACGCGAGCGGGAATGCCCCGGACTCAATTTTCTCGTCCTGGGGTAAAAAGCGGTCCCCCGACGGTTTCTTCCCTTTGCTCCGTATTGGTCATAAGTCTTTCGATCTTCGGGTCTCGTGCTCCGAGGACTTCAACCCACACTCCTGGCATGCTCCCTGACACGTTTTCCGGAGGTATAGGTCGGGAAGCGAGCTCGTTGGAGGGAGAACTGTGGTGCGACCCAAAACGGTCCAAAAGATGGCCGAAGCTTCCAACGAGTGGCGAACGCTCGTCCGGTGTCAGAAACCACTGGAAATGCACTTGCAGCGAAGGAAACGGGCTGAGCTCGAGGACTTCCGGTGCTCGTCCCAAGAAAACGCGAGCGGGAATGCCCCGGACTCAGTTTTCTCGTCCTGGGGTAAAAAGCGGTCCCCCGACGGTTTCTTCCCTTTGCTCCGTATTGGTCATAAGTCTTTCGATCTTCGGGTCTCGTGCTCCGAGGACTTCAACCCACACTCCTGGCATGCTCCCTGACACGTTTTCCGGAGGTATAGGTCGGGAAGCGAGCTCGTTGGAGGGAGAACTGTGGTGCGACCCAAAACGGTCCAAAAGATGGCCGAAGCTTCCAACGAGTGGCGAACGCTCGTCCCGTGTGAGAAACCACTGAAAATGCACTTGCAGCGAAGGAAACGGGCTGAGCTCGAGGACTTCCGGTGCTCGTCCCAAGAAAACGCGAGCGGGAATGCCCCGGACTCAGTTTTCTCGTCCTGGGGTAAAAAGCGGTCCCCCGACGGTTTCTTCCCTTTGCTCCGTATTGGTCATAAGTCTTTCGATCTTCGGGTCTCGTGCTCCGAGGACTTCAACCCACACTCCTGGCATGCTCCCTGACACGTTTTCCGGAGGTATAGGTCGGGAAGCGAGCTCGTTGGAGGGAGAACTGTGGTGCGACCCAAAACGGTCCAAAAGATGGCCGAAGCTTCCAACGAGTGGCGAACGCTCGTCCGGTGTCAGAAACCACTGGAAATGCACTTGCAGCGAAGGAAACGGGCTAAGCTCGAGGACTTCCGTTGCTCGTCCCAAGAAAACGCGAGCGGGAATGCCCCGGACTCAGTTTTCTCGTCCTGGGGTAAAAAGCGGTCCCCCGACGGTTTCTTCCCTTTGCTCCGTATTGGTCATAAGTCTTTCGATCTTCGGGTCTCGTGCTCCGAGGACTTCAACCCACACTCCTGGCATGCTCCCTGACACGTTTTCCGGAGGTATAGGTCGGGAAGCGAGCTCGTTGGAGGGAGAACTGTGGTGCGACCCAAAACGGTCCAAAAGATGGCCGAAGCTTCCAACGAGCGACGAACGCTCGTCCGGTGTCAGAAACCACTGAAAATGCACTTGCAGCGAAGGAAACAGGCTGAGCTCGAGGACTTCCGGTGCTCGTCCCAAGAAAACGCGAGCGGGAATGCCCCGGACTCAGTTTTCTCGTCCTGGGGTAAAAAGCGGTCCCCCGACGGTTTCTTCCCTTTGCTCCGTATTGGTCATAAGTCTTTCGATCTTCGGGTCTCGTGCTCCGAGGACTTCAACCCACACTCCTGGCATGCTCCCTGACACGTTTTCCGGAGGTATAGGTCGGGAAGCGAGCTCGTTGGAGGGAGAACTGTGGTGCGACCCAAAACGGTCCAAAAGATGGCCGAAGCTTCCAACGAGTGGCGAACGCTCGTCCGGTGTCAGAAACCACTGGAAATGCACTTGCAGCGAAGGAAACGGGCTGAGCTCGAGGACTTCCGGTGCTCGTCCCAAGAAAACGCGAGCGGGAATGCCCCGGACTCAGTTTTCTCGTCCTGGGGTAAAAAGCGGTCCCCCGACGGTTTCTTCCCTTTGCTCCGTATTGGTCATAAGTCTTTCGATCTTCGGGTCTCGTGCTCCGAGGACTTCAACCCACACTCCTGGCATGCTCCCTGACACGTTTTCCGGAGGTATAGGTCGGGAAGCGAGCTCGTTGGAGGGAGAACTGTGGTGCGACCCAAAACGGTCCAAAAGATGGCCGAAGCTTCCAACGAGTGGCGAACGCTCGTCCGGTGTCAGAAACCACTGGAAATGCACTTGCAGCGAAGAAAACGGGCTGAGCTCGAGGACTTCCGGTGCTCGTCCCAAGAAAACGCGAGCGGGAATGCCCCGGACTCAGTTTTCTCGTCCTGGGGTAAAAAGCGGTCCCCCGACGGTTTCTTCCCTTTGCTCCGTATTGGTCATAAGTCTTTCGATCTTCGGGTCTCGTGCTCCGAGGACTTCAACCCACACTCCTGGCATGCTCCCTGACACGTTTTCCGGAGGTATAGGTCGGGAAGCGAGCTCGTTGGAGGGAGAACTGTGGTGCGACCCAAAACGGTCCAAAAGATGGCCGAAGCTTCCAACGAGTGGCGAACGCTCGTCCGGTGTCAGAAACCACTGGAAATGCACTTGCAGCGAAGGAAACGGGCTGAGCTCGAGGACTTCCGGTGCTCGTCCCAAGAAAACGCGAGCGGGAATGCCCCGGACTCAGTTTTCTCGTCCTGGGGTAAAAAGCGGTCCCCCGACGGTTTCTTCCCTTTGCTCCGTATTGGTCATAAGTCTTTCGATCTTCGGGTCTCGTGCTCCGAGGACTTCAACCCACACTCCTGGCATGCTCCCTGACACGTTTTCCGGAGGTATAGGTCGGGAAGCGAGCTCGTTGGAGGGAGAACTGTGGTGCGACCCAAAACGGTCCAAAAGATGGCCGAAGCTTCCAACGAGTGGCGAACGCTCGTCCGGTGCCAGAAACCACTGGAAATGCACTTGCAGCGCAGGAAACGGGCTGAGCTCGAGGACTTCCGGTGCTCGTCCCAAGAAAACGTGATCGGGAATGCCCCGGACTCAGTTTTCTCGTCCTGCGGTAAAAAGCGGTCCCCCGACGGTTTCTTCCCTTTGCTCCGTATTGGTCATAAGTCTTTCGATCTTCGGGTCTCGTGCTCCGAGGACTTCAACCCACACTCCTGGCATGCTCCCTGACATGTTTTCCGGAGGTATAGGTCGGGAAGCGAGCTCGTTGGAGGGAGAACTGTGGTGCGACCCAAAACGGTCCAAAAGATGGCCGAAGCTTCCAACGAGTGGCGAACGCTCGTCCGGTGCCAGAAACCACTGGAAATGCACTTGCAGCGAAGGAAACGGGCTGAGCTCGAGGACTTCCGGTGCTCGTCCCAAGAAAACGCGAGCGGGAATGCCCCGGACTCAGTTTTCTCGTCCTCGGGTAAAAAGCGGTGCCCCGACGGTTTCTTCCCTTTGCTCCGTATTGGTCATAAGTCTTTCGATCTTCGGGTCTCGTGCTTCGAGGACTTCAACCCACACTCCTGGCATGCTCCCTGACACGTTTTCCGGAGGTATAGGTCGGGAAGCGAGCTCGTTGGAGGGAGAACTGTGGTGCGACCCAAAACGGTCCAAAAGATGGCCGAAGCTTCCAACGAGTGGCGAACGCTCGTCCGGTGTCAGAAACCACTGGAAATGCTATTGCAGCGAAGGAAACGGGCTGAGCTCGAGGACTTCCGGTGCTCGTCCCAAGAAAACGCGAGCGGGAATGCCCCGGACTCAGTTTTCTCGTCCTCGGGTAAAAAGCGGTCCCCCGACGGTTTCTTCCCTTTGCTCCGTATTGGTCATAAGTCTTTCGATCTTCGGGTCTCGTGCTCCGAGGACTTCAACCCACACTCCTGGCATGCTCCCTGACACGTTTTCCGGAGGTATAGGTCGGGAAGCGAGCTCGTTGGAGGGAGAATTGTGGTGCGACCCAAAACGGTCCAAAAGATGGCCGAAGCTTCCAACGAGTGGCGAACGCTCGTCCGGTGTCAGAAACCACTGGAAATGCACTTGCAGCGAAGGAAACGGGCTGAGCTCGAGGACTTCCGGTGCTCGTCCCAAGAAAACGCGAGCGGGAATGCCCCGGACTCAGTTTTCTCGTCCTGCGGTAAAAAGCGGTCCCCCGACGGTTTCTTCCCTTTGCTCCGTATTGGTCATAAGTCTTTCGATCTTCGGGTCTCGTGCTCCGAGGACTTCAACCCACACTCCTGGCATGCTCCCTGACACGTTTTCCGGAGGTATAGGTCGGGAAGCGAGCTCGTTGGAGGGAGAATTGTGGTGCGACCCAAAACGGTCCAAAAGATGGCCGAAGCTTCCAACGAGTGGCGAACGCTCGTCCGGTGTCAGAAACCACTGGAAATGCACTTGCAGCGAAGGAAACGGGCTGAGCTCGAGGACTTCCGGTGCTCGTCCCAAGAAAATGCGAGCGGGAATGCCCCGGACTCAGTTTTCTCGTCCTGCGGTAAAAAGCGGTCCCCCGACGGTTTCTTCCCTTTGCTCCGTATTGGTCATAAGTCTTTCGATCTTCGGGTCTCGTGCTCCGAGGACTTCAACCCACACTCCTGGCATGCTCCCTGACACGTTTTCCGGAGGTATAGGTCGGGAAGCGAGCTCGTTGGAGGGAGAACTGTGGTGCGACCCAAAACGGTCCAAAAGATGGCCGAAGCTTCCAACGAGTGGCGAACGCTCGTCCGGTGCCAGAAACCACTGGAAATGCACTTGCAGCGAAGGAAACGGGCTGAGCTCGAGGACTTCCGGTGCTCGTCCCAAGAAAACGTGAGCGGGAAAGCCCCGGACTCAGTTTTCTCGTCCTGCGGTAAAAAAGCGGTCCCCCGACGGTTTCTTCCCTTTGCTCCGTATTGGTCATAAGTCTTTCGATCTTCGGGTCTCGTGCTCCGAGGACTTCAACCCACACTCCTGGCATGCTCCCTGACACGTTTTCCGGAGGTATAGGTCGGGAAGCGAGCTCGTTGGAGGGAGAACTGTGGTGCGACCCAAAACGGTCCAAAAGATGGCCGAAGCTTCCAACGAGTGGCGAACGCTCGTCCGGTGCCAGAAACCACTGGAAATGCACTTGCAGCGAAGGAAACGGGCTGAGCTCGAGGACTTCCGGTGCTCGTCCCAAGAAAACACGAGCGGGAATGCCCCGGATTCAGTTTTCTCGTCCTCGGGTAAAAAGCGGTGCCCCGACGGTTTCTTCCCTTTGCTCCGTATTGGTCATAAGTCTTTCGATCTTCGGGTCTCGTGCTCCGAGGACTTCAACCCACACTCCTGGCATGCTCCCTGACACGTTTTCCGGAGGTATAGGTCGGGAAGCGAGCTCGTTGGAGGGAGAACTGTGGTGCGACCCAAAACGGTCCAAAAGATGGCCGAAGCTTCCAACGAGTGGCGAACGCTCGTCCGGTGTCAGAAACCACTGGAAATGCTATTGCAGCGAAGGAAACGGGCTGAGCTCGAGGACTTCCGGTGCTCGTCCCAAGAAAACGCGAGCGGGAATGCCCCGGACTCAGTTTTCTCGTCCTCGGGTAAAAAGCGGTCCCCCGACGGTTTCTTCCCTTTGCTCCGTATTGGTCATAAGTCTTTCGATCTTCGGGTCTCGTGCTCCGAGGACTTCAACCCACACTCCTGGCATGCTCCCTGACACGTTTTCCGGAGGTATAGGTCGGGAAGCGAGCTCGTTGGAGGGAGAATTGTGGTGCGACCCAAAACGGTCCAAAAGATGGCCGAAGCTTCCAACGAGTGGCGAACGCTCGTCCGGTGTCAGAAACCACTGGAAATGCACTTGCAGCGAAGGAAACGGGCTGAGCTCGAGGACTTCCGGTGCTCGTCCCAAGAAAACGCGAGCGGGAATGCCCCGGACTCAGTTTTCTCGTCCTGCGGTAAAAAGCGGTCCCCCGACGGTTTCTTCCCTTTGCTCCGTATTGGTCATAAGTCTTTCGATCTTCGGGTCTCGTGCTCCGAGGACTTCAACCCACACTCCTGGCATGCTCCCTGACACGTTTTCCGGAGGTATAGGTCGGGAAGCGAGCTCGTTGGAGGGAGAACTGTGGTGCGACCCAAAACGGTCCAAAAGATGGCCGAAGCTTCCAACGAGTGGCGAACGCTCGTCCGGTGCCAGAAACCACTGGAAATGCACTTGCAGCGAAGGAAACGGGCTGAGCTCGAGGACTTCCGGTGCTCGTCCCAAGAAAACGTGAGCGGGAAAGCCCCGGACTCAGTTTTCTCGTCCTGCGGTAAAAAGCGGTCCCCCGACGGTTTCTTCCCTTTGCTCCGTATTGGTCATAAGTCTTTCGATCTTCGGGTCTCGTGCTCCGAGGACTTCAACCCACACTCCTGGCATGCTCCCTGACACGTTTTCCGGAGGTATAGGTCGGGAAGCGAGCTCGTTGGAGGGAGAACTGTGGTGCGACCCAAAACGGTCCAAAAGATGGCCGAAGCTTCCAACGAGTGGCGAACGCTCGTCCGGTGCCAGAAACCACTGGAAATGCACTTGCAGCGAAGGAAACGGGCTGAGCTCGAGGACTTCCGGTGCTCGTCCCAAGAAAACACGAGCGGGAATGCCCCGGATTCAGTTTTCTCGTCCTCGGGTAAAAAGCGGTGCCCCGACGGTTTCTTCCCTTTGCTCCGTATTGGTCATAAGTCTTTCGATCTTCGAGTCTCGTGCTCCGAGGACTTCAACCCACACTCCTGGCATGCTCCCTGACACGTTTTCCGGAGGTATAGGTCGGGAAGCGAGCTCGTTGGAGGGAGAACTGTGGTGCGACCCAAAACGGTCCAAAAGATGGCCGAAGCTTCCAACGAGTGGCGAACGCTCGTCCGGTGTCAGAAACCACTGGAAATGCTATTGCAGCGAAGGAAACGGGCTGAGCTCGAGGACTTCCGGTGCTCGTCCCAAGAAAACGCGAGCGGGAATGCCCCGGACTCAGTTTTCTCGTCCTGCGGTAAAAAGCGGTCCCCCGACGGTTTCTTCCCTTTGCTCCGTATTGGTCATAAGTCTTTCGATCTTCGGGTCTCGTGCTCCGAGGACTTCAACCCACACTCCTGGCATGCTCCCTGACACGTTTTCCGGAGGTATAGGTCGGGAAGCGAGCTCGTTGGAGGGAGAATTGTGGTGCGACCCAAAACGGTCCAAAAGATGGCCGAAGCTTCCAACGAGTGGCGAACGCTCGTCCGGTGTCAGAAACCACTGGAAATGCACTTGCAGCGAAGGAAACGGGCTGAGCTCGAGGACTTCCGGTGCTCGTCCCAAGAAAACGCGAGCGGGAATGCCCCGGACTCAGTTTTCTCGTCCTGCGGTAAAAAGCGGTCCCCCGACGGTTTCTTCCCTTTGCTCCGTATTGGTCATAAGTCTTTCGATCTTCGGGTCTCGTGCTCCGAGGACTTCAACCCACACTCCTGGCATGCTCCCTGACACGTTTTCCGGAGGTATAGGTCGGGAAGCGAGCTCGTTGGAGGGAGAATTGTGGTGCGACCCAAAACGGTCCAAAAGATGGCCGAAGCTTCCAACGAGTGGCGAACGCTCGTCCGGTGTCAGAAACCACTGGAAATGCACTTGCAGCGAAGGAAACGGGCTGAGCTTGAGGACTTCCGGTGCTCGTCCCAAGAAAACGCGAGCGGGAATGCCCCGGACTCAGTTTTCTCGTCCTGCGGTAAAAAGCGGTCCCCCGACGGTTTCTTCCCTTTGCTCCGTATTGGTCATAAGTCTTTCGATCTTCGGGTCTCGTGCTCCGAGGACTTCAACCCACACTCCTGGCATGCTCCCTGACACGTTTTCCGGAGGTATAGGTCGGGAAGCGAGCTCGTTGGAGGGAGAACTGTGGTGCGACCCAAAACGGTCCAAAAGATGGCCGAAGCTTCCAACGAGTGGCGAACGCTCGTCCGGTGCCAGAAACCACTGGAAACGCACTTGCAGCGAAGGAAACGGGCTGAGCTCGAGGACTTCCGGTGCTCGTCCCAAGAAAACGCGAGAGGGAATGCCCCGGACTCAGTTTTCTCGTCCTGCGGTAAAAAGCGGTCCCCCGACGGTTTCTTCCCTTTGCTCCGTATTGGTCATAAGTCTTTCGATCTTCGGGTCTCGTGCTCCGAGGACTTCAACCCACACTCCTGGCATGCTCCCTGACACGTTTTCCGGAGGTATAGGTCGGGAAGCGAGCTCGTTGGAGGGAGAACTGTGGTGCGACCCAAAACGGTCCAAAAGATGGCCGAAGCTTCCAACGAGTGGCGAACGCTCGTCCGGTGCCAGAAACCACTGGAAATGCACTTGCAGCGAAGGAAACGGGCTGAGCTCGAGGACTTCCGGTGCTCGTCCCAAGAAAACGCGAGAGGGAATGCCCCGGACTCAGTTTTCTCGTCCTGGGGTAAAAAGCGGTCCCCCGACGGTTTCTTCCCTTTGCTCCGTATTGGTCATAAGTCTTTCGATCTTCGGGTCTCGTGCTCCGAGGACTTCAACCCACACTCCTGGCATGCTCCCTGACACGTTTTCCGGAGGTATAGGTCGGGAAGCGAGCTCGTTGGAGGGAGAACTGTGGTGCGACCCAAAACGGTCCAAAAGATGGCCGAAGCTTCCAACGAGTGGCGAACGCTCGTCCGGTGTCAGAAACCACTGGAAATGCACTTGCAGCGAAGGAAACGGGCTGAGCTCGAGGACTTCCGGTGCTCGTCCCAAGAAAACGCGAGCGGGAATGCCCCGGACTCAGTTTTCTCGTCCTGGGGTAAAAAGCGGTCCCCCGACGGTTTCTTCCCTTTGCTCCGTATTGGTCATAAGTCTTTCGATCTTCGGGTCTCGTGCTCCGAGGACTTCAACCCACACTCCTGGCATGCTCCCTGACACGTTTTCCGGAGGTATAGGTCGGGAAGCGAGCTCGTTGGAGGGAGAACTGTGGTGCGACCCAAAACGGTCCAAAAGATGGCCGAAGCTTCCAACGAGTGGCGAACGCTCGTCCGGTGTCAGAAACCACTGGAAATGCACTTGCAGCGAAGGAAACGGGCTGAGCTCGAGGACTTCCGGTGCTCGTCCCAAGAAAACGCGAGCGGGAATGCCCCGGACTCAGTTTTCTCGTCCTGGGGTAAAAAGCGGTCCCCCGACGGTTTCTTCCCTTTGCTCCGTATTGGTCATAAGTCTTTCGATCTTCGGGTCTCGTGCTCCGAGGACTTCAACCCACACTCCTGGCATGCTCCCTGACACGTTTTCCGGAGGTATAGGTCGGGAAGCGAGCTCGTTGGAGGGAGAACTGTGGTGCGACCCAAAACGGTCCAAAAGATGGCCGAAGCTTCCAACGAGTGGCGAACGCTCGTCCGGTGTCAGAAACCACTGGAAATGCACTTGCAGCGAAGGAAACGGGCTGAGCTCGAGGACTTCCGGTGCTCGTCCCAAGAAAACGCGAGCGGGAATGCCCCGGACTCAGTTTTCTCGTCCTGGGGTAAAAAGCGGTCCCCCGACGGTTTCTTCCCTTTGCTCCGTATTGGTCATAAGTCTTTCGATCTTCGGGTCTCGTGCTCCGAGGACTTCAACCCACACTCCTGGCATGCTCCCTGACACGTTTTCCGGAGGTATAGGTCGGGAAGCGAGCTCGTTGGAGGGAGAACTGTGGTGCGACCCAAAACGGTCCAAAAGATGGCCGAAGCTTCCAACGAGTGGCGAACGCTCGTCCGGTGTCAGAAACCACTGGAAATGCACTTGCAGCGAAGGAAACGGGCTGAGCTCGAAGACTTCCGGTGCTGGTCCCAAGAAAACGCGAGCGGGAATGCCCCGGACTCAGTTTTCTCGTCCTGGGGTAAAAAGCGGTCCCCCGACGGTTTCTTCCCTTTGCTCCGTATTGGTCATAAGTCTTTCGATCTTCCGGTCTCGTGCTCCGAGGACTTCAACCCACACTCCTGGCATGCTCCCTGACACGTTTTCCGGAGGTATAGGTCGGGAAGCGAGCTCGTTGGAGGGAGAACTGTGGTGCGACCCAAAACGGTCCAAAAGATGGCCGAAGCTTCCAACGAGTGGCGAACGCTCGTCCGGTGTCAGAAACCACTGGAAATGCACTTGCAGCGAAGGAAACGGGCTGAGCTCGAGGACTTCCGGTGCTCGTCCCAAGAAAACGCGAGCGGGAATGCCCCGGACTCAGTTTTCTCGTCCTGGGGTAAAAAGCGGTCCCCCGACGGTTTCTTCCCTTTGCTCCGTATTGGTCATAAGTCTTTCGATCTTCGGGTCTCGTGCTCCGAGGACTTCAACCCACACTCCTGGCATGCTCCCTGACACGTTTTCCGGAGGTATAGGTCGGGAAGCGAGCTCGTTGGAGGGAGAACTGTGGTGCGACCCAAAACGGTCCAAAAGATGGCCGAAGCTTCCAACGAGTGGCGAACGCTCGTCCGGTGTCAGAAACCACTGGAAATGCACTTGCAGCGAAGGAAACGGGCTGAGCTCGAGGACTTCCGGTGCTCGTCCCAAGAAAACGCGAGCGGGAATGCCCCGAACTCAGTTTTCTCGTCCTGGGGTAAAAAGCGGTCCCCCGACGGTTTCTTCCCTTTGCTCCGTATTGGTCATAAGTCTTTCGATCTTCGGGTCTCGTGCTCCGAGGACTTCAACCCACACTCCTGGCATGCTCCCTGACACGTTTTCCGGAGGTATAGGTCGGGAAGCGAGCTCGTTGGAGGGAGAACTGTGGTTCGACCCAAAACGGTCCAAAAGATGGCCGAAGCTTCCAACGAGTGGCGAACGCTCGTCCGGTGTCAGAAACCACTGGAAATGCACTTGCAGCGAAGGAAACGGGCTGAGCTCGAGGACTTCCAGTACTCGTCCCAAGAAAACGCGAGCGGGAATGCCCCGGACTCAGTTTTCTCGTCCTGGGGTAAAAAGCGGTCCCCCGACGGTTTCTTCCCTTTGCTCCGTATTGGTCATAAGTCTTTCGATCTTCGGGTCTCGTGCTCCGAGGACTGCAACCCACACTCCTGGCATGCTCCCTGACACGTTTTCCGGAGGTATAGGTCGGGAAGCGAGCTCGTTGGAGGGAGAACTGTGGTGCGACCCAAAACGGTCCAAAAGATGGCCGAAGCTTCCAACGAGTGGCAAACGCTCGTCCGGTGTCAGAAACCACTGGAAATGCACTTGCAGCGAAGGAAACGGGCTGAGCTCGAGGACTTCCGGTGCTCGTCCCAAGAAAACGCGAGCGGGAATGCCCCGGACTCAGTTTTCTCGTCCTGGGGTAAAAAGCGGTCCCCCGACGGTTTCTTCCCTTTGCTCCGTATTGGTCATAAGTCTTTCGATCTTCGGGTCTCGTGCTCCGAGGACTTCAACCCACACTCCTGGCATGTTCCCTGACACGTTTTCCGGAGGTATAGGTCGGGAAGCGAGCTCGTTGGAGGGAGAACTGTGGTGCGACCCTAAACGGTCCAAAAGATGGCCGAAGCTTCCAACGAGTGGCGAACGCTCGTCCGGTGTCAGAAACCACTGGAAATGCACTTGCAGCGAAGGAAACGGGCTGAGCTCGAGGACTTCCGGTGCTCGTCCCAAGAAAACGCGAGCGGGAATGCCCCGGACTCAGTTTTCTCGTCCTGGGGTAAAAAGCGGTCCCCCGACGGTTTCTTCCCTTTGCTCCGTATTGGTCATAAGTCTTTCGATCTTCGGGTCTCGTGCTCCGAGAACTTCAACCCACACTCCTGGCATGCTCCCTGACACGTTTTCCGGAGGTATAGGTCGGGAAGCGAGCTCGTTGGAGGGAGAACTGTGGTGCGACCCAAAACGGTCCAAAAGATGGCCGAAGCTTCCAACGAGTGGCGAACGCTCGTCCGGTGTCAGAAACCACTGGAAATGCACTTGCAGCGAAGGAAACGGGCTGAGCTCGAGGACTTCCGGTGCTCGTCCCAAGAAAACGCGAGCGGGAATGCCCCGGACTCAGTTTTCTCGTCCTGGGGTAAAAAGCGGTCCCCCGACGGTTTCTTCCCTTTGCTCCGTATTGGTCATAAGTCTTTCGATCTTCGGGTCTCGTGCTCCGAGGACTTCAACCCACACTCCTGGCATGCTCCCTGACACGTTTTCCGGAGGTATAGGTCGGGAAGCGAGCTCGTTGGAGGGAGAACTGTGGTGCGACCCAAAACGGTCCAAAAGATGGCCGAAGCTTCCAACGAGTGGCGAACGCTCGTCCGGTGTCAGAAACCACTGGAAATGCACTTGCAGCGAAGGAAACGGGCTGAGCTCGAGGACTTCCGGTGCTCGTCCCAAGAAAACGCGAGCGGGAATGCCCCGGACTCAGTTTTCTCGTCCTGGGGTAAAAAGCGGTCCCCCGACGGTTTCTTCCCTTTGCTCCGTATTGGTCATAAGTCTTTCGATCTTCGGGTCTCGTGCTCCGAGGACTTCAACCCACACTCCTGGCATGCTCCCTGACACGTTTTCCGGAGGTATAGGTCGGGAAGCGAGCTCGTTGGAGGGAGAACTGTGGTGCGACCCAAAACGGTCCAAAAGATGGCCGAAGCTTCCAACGAGTGGCGAACGCTCGTCCGGTGTCAGAAACCACTGGAAATGCACTTGCAGCGAAGGAAACGGGCTGAGCTCGAGGACTTCCGGTGCTCGTCCCAAGAAAACGCGAGCGGGAATGCCCCGGACTCAGTTTTCTCGTCCTGGGGTAAAAAGCGGTCCCCCGACGGTTTCTTCCCTTTGCTCCGTATTGGTCATAAGTCTTTCGATCTTCGGGTCTCGTGCTCCGAGGACTTCAACCCACACTCCTGGCATGCTCCCTGACACGTTTTCCGGAGGTATAGGTCGGGAAGCGAGCTCGTTGGAGGGAGAACTGTGGTGCGACCCAAAACGGTCCAAAAGATGGCCGAAGCTTCCAACGAGTGGCGAACGCTCGTCCGGTGTCAGAAACCACTGGAAATGCACTTGCAGCGAAGGAAACGGGCTGAGCTCGAGGACTTCCGGTGCTCGTCCCAAGAAAACGCGAGCGGGAATGCCCCGGACTCAGTTTTCTCGTCCTGGGGTAAAAAGCGGTCCCCCGACGGTTTCTTCCCTTTGCTCCGTATTGGTCATAGGTCTTTCGATCTTCGGGTCTCGTGCTCCGAGGACTTCAACCCACACTCCTGGCATGCTCCCTGACACGTTTTTCGGAGGTATAGGTCGGGAAGCGAGCTCGTTGGAGGGAGAACTGTGGTGCGACCCAAAACGGTTCAAAAGATGGCCGAAGCTTCCAACGAGTGGCGAACGCTCGTCCGGTGTCAGAAACCACTGGAAATGCACTTGGAGCGAAGGAAACGGGCTGAGCTCGAGGACTTCCGGTGCTCGTCCCAAGAAAACGCGAGCGGGAATGCCCCGGACTCAGTTTTCTCGTCCTGGGGTAAAAAGCGGTCCCCCGACGGTTTCTTCCCTTTGCTCCGTATTGGTCATAAGTCTTTCGATCTTCGGGTCTCGTGCTCCGAGGACTTCAACCCACACTCCTGGCATGCTCCCTGACACGTTTTCCGGAGGTATAGGTCGGGAAGCGAGCTCGTTGGAGGGAGAACTGTGGTGCGACCCAAAACGGTCCAAAAGATGGCCGAAGCTTCCAACGAGTGGCGAACGCTCGTCCGGTGTCAGAAACCACTGGAAATGCACTTGCAGCGAAGGAAACGGGCTGAGCTCGAGGACTTCCGGTGCTCGTCCCAAGAAAACGCGAGGGGGAATGCCCCGGACTCAGTTTTGTCGTCCTGGGGTAAAAAGCGGTCCCCCGACGGTTTCTTCCCTTTGCTCCGTATTGGTCATAAGTCTTTCGATCTTCGGGTCTCGTGCTCCGAGGACATCAACCCACACTCCTGGCATGCTCCCTGACACGTTTTCCGGAGGTATAGGTCGGGAAGCGAGCTCGTTGGAGGGAGAACTGTGGTGCGACCCAAAACGGTCCAAAAGATGGCCGAAGCTTCCAACGAGTGGCGAACGCTCGTTCGGTGTCAGAAACCACTGGAAATGCACTTGCAGCGAAGGAAACGGGCTGAGCTCGAGGACTTCCGGTGCTCGTCCCAAGAAAACGCGAGCGGGAATGCCCCGGACTCAGTTTTCTCGTCCTGGGGTAAAAAGCGGTCCCCCGACGGTTTCTTCCCTTTGCTCCGTATTGGTCATAAGTCTTTCGATCTTCGGGTCTCGTGCTCCGAGGACTTCAACCCACACTCTTGGCATGCTCCCTGACACGTTTTCCGGAGGTATAGGTCGGGAAGCGAGCTCGTTGGAGGGAGAACTGTGGTGCGACCCAAAACGGTCCAAAAGATGGCCGAAGCTTCCAACGAGTGGCGAACGCTCGTCCGGTGTCAGAAACCACTGGAAATGCACTTGCAGCAAAGGAAACGGGCTGAGCTCGAGGACTTCCGGTGCTCGTCCCAAGAAAACGCGAGCGGGAATGCCCCGGACTCAGTTTTCTCGTCCTGGGGTAAAAAGCGGTCCCCCGACGGTTTCTTCCCCTTGCTCCGTATTGGTCATAGGTCTTTCGATCTTCGGGTCTCGTGCTCCGAGGACTTCAACCCACACTCCTGGCATGCTCCCTGACACGTTTTCCGGAGGTATAGGTCGGGAAGCGAGCTCGTTGGAGGGAGAACTTTGGTGCGACCCAAAACGATCCAAAAGATGGCCGAAGCTTCCAACGAGTGGCGAACGCTCGTCCGGTGTCAGAAACCACTGGAAATGCACTTGCAGCGAAGGAAAGGGGCTGAGCTCGAGGACTTCCGGTGCTCGTCCCAAGAAAACGCGAGCGGGAATGCCCCGGACTCAGTTTTCTCGTCCTGGGGTAAAAAGCGGTCCCCCGACGGTTTCTTCCCTTTGCTCCGTATTGGTCATAAGTCTTTCGATCTTCGGGTCTCGTGCTCCGAGGACTTCAACCCACACTCCTGGCATGCTCCCTGACACGTTTTCCGGAGGTATAGGTCGGGAAGCGAGCTCGTTGGAGGGAGAACTGTGGTGCGACCCAAAACGGTCCAAAAGATGGCCGAAGCTTCCAACGAGTGGCGAACGCTCGTCCGGTGTCAGAAACCACTGGAAATGCACTTGCAGCGAAGGAAACGGGCTGAGCTCGAGGACTTCCGGTGCTCGTCCCAAGAAAACGCGAGCGGGAATGCCCCGGACTCAGTTTTCTCGTCCTGGGGTAAAAAGCGGTCCCCCGACGGTTTCTTCCCTTTGCTCCGTATTGGTCATAAGTCTTTCGATCTTCGGGTCTCGTGTTCCGAGGACTTCAACCCACACTCCTGGCATGCTCCCTGACACGTTTTCCGGAGGTATAGGTCGGGAAGCGAGCTCGTTGGAGGGAGAACTGTGGTGCGACCCAAAACGGTCCAAAAGATTGCCGAAGCTTCCAACGAGTGGCGAACGCTCGTCCGGTGTCAGAAACCACTGGAAATGCACTTGCAGCGAAGGAAACGGGCTGAGCTCGAGGACTTCCGGTGCTCGTCCCAAGAAAACGCGAGCGGGAATGCCCCGGACTCAGTTTTCTCGTCCTGGGGTAAAAAGCGGTCCCCCGACGGTTTCTTCTCTTTGCTCCGTATTAGTCATAAGTCTTTCGATCTTCGGGTCTCGTGCTCCGAGGACTTCAACCCACACTCCTGGCATGCTCCCTGACACGTTTTCCGGAGGTATAGGTCGGGAAGCGAGCTCGTTGGAGGGAGAACTGTGGTGCGACCCAAAACGGTCCAAAAGATGGCCGAAGCTTCCAACGAGTGGCGAACGCTCGTCCGGTGTCAGAAACCACTGGAAATGCACTTGCAGCGAAGGAAACGGGCTGAGCTCGAGGACTTCCGGTGCTCGTCCCAAGAAAACGCGAGCGGGAATGCCCCGGACTCAGTTTTCTCGTCCTGGGGTAAAAAGCGGTCCCCCGACGGTTTCTTCCCTTTGCTCCGTATTGGTCATAAGTCTTTCGATCTTCGGGTCTCGTGCTCCGAGGACTTCAACGCACACTCCTGGCATGCTCCCTGACACGTTTTCCGGAGGTATAGGTCGGGAAGCGAGCTCGTTGGAGGGAGAACTGTGGTGCGACCCAAAACGGTCCAAAAGATGGCCGAAGCTTCCAACGAGTGGCGAACGCTCGTCCGGTGTCAGAAACCACTGGAAATGCACTTGCAGCGAAGGAAACGGGCTGAGCTCGAGGACTTCCGGTGCTCGTCCCAAGAAAACGCGAGCGGGAATGCCCCGGACTCAGTTTTCTCGTCCTGGGGTAAAAAGCGGTCCCCCGACGGTTTCTTCACTTTGCTCCGTATTGGTCATAAGTCTTTCGATCTTCGGGTCTCGTGCTCCGAGGACTTCAACCCACACTCCTGGCATGCTCCCTGACACGTTTTCCGGAGGTATAGGTCGGGAAGCGAGCTCGTTGGAGGGAGAACTTTGGTGCGACCCAAAACGGTCCAAAAGATGGCCGAAGCTTCCAACGAGTGGCGAACGCTCGTCCGGTGTCAGAAACCACTGGAAATGCACTTGCAGCGAAGGAAACGGGCTAAGCTCGAGGACTTCCGGTGCTCGTCCCAAGAAAACGCGAGCGGGAATGCCCCGGACTCAGTTTTCTCGTCCTGGGGTAAAAAGCGGTCCCCCGACGGTTTCTTCCCTTTGCTCCGTATTGGTCATAAGTCTTTCGATCTTCGGGTCTCGTGCTCCGAGGACTTCAACCCACACTCCTGGCATGCTCCCTGACACGTTTTCCGGAGGTATAGGTCGGGAAGCGAGCTCGTTGGAGGGAGAACTGTGGTGCGACCCAAAACGGTCCAAAAGATGGCCGAAGCTTCCAACGAGTGGCGAACGCTCGTTTGGTGTCAGAAACCACTGGAAATGCACTTGCAGCGAAGGAAACGGGCTGAGCTCGAGGACTTCCGGTGCTCGTCCCAAGAAAACGCGAGCGGGAATGCCCCGGACTCAGTTTTCTCGTCCTGGGGTAAAAAGCGGTCCCCCGACGGTTTCTTCCCTTTGCTCCGTATTGGTCATAAGTCTTTCGATCTTCGGGTCTCGTGCTCCGAGGACTTCAACCCACACTCTTGGCATGCTCCCTGACACGTTTTCCGGAGGTATAGGTCGGGAAGCGAGCTCGTTGGAGGGAGAACTGTGGTGCGACCCAAAACGGTCCAAAAGATGGCCGAAGCTTCCAACGAGTGGCGAACGCTCGTCCGGTGTCAGAAACCACTGGAAATGCACTTGCAGCGAAGGAAACGGGCTGAGCTCGAGGACTTCCGGTGCTCGTCCCAAGAAAACGCGAGCGGGAATGCCCCGGACTCAGTTTTCTCGTCCTGGGGTAAAAAGCGGTCCCCCGACGGTTTCTTCCCCTTGCTCCGTATTGGTCATAGGTCTTTCGATCTTCGGGTCTCGTGCTCCGAGGACTTCAACCCACACTCCTGGCATGCTCCCTGACACGTTTTCCGGAGGTATAGGTCGGGAAGCGAGCTCGTTGGAGGGAGAACTTTGGTGCGACCCAAAACGATCCAAAAGATGGCCGAAGCTTCCAACGAGTGGCGAACGCTCGTCCGGTGTCAGAAACCACTGGAAATGCACTTGCAGCGAAGGAAAGGGGCTGAGCTCGAGGACTTCCGGTGCTCGTCCCAAGAAAACGCGAGCGGGAATGCCCCGGACTCAGTTTTCTCGTCCTGGGGTAAAAAGCGGTCCCCCGACGGTTTCTTCACTTTGCTCCGTATTGGTCATAAGTCTTTCGATCTTCGGGTCTCGTGCTCCGAGGACTTCAACCCACACTCCTGGCATGCTCCCTGACACGTTTTCCGGAGGTATAGGTCGGGAAGCGAGCTCGTTGGAGGGAGAACTTTGGTGCGACCCAAAACGGTCCAAAAGATGGCCGAAGCTTCCAACGAGTGGCGAACGCTCGTCCGGTGTCAGAAACCACTGGAAATGCACTTGCAGCGAAGGAAACGGGCTAAGCTCGAGGACTTCCGGTGCTCGTCCCAAGAAAACGCGAGCGGGAATGCCCCGGACTCAGTTTTCTCGTCCTGGGGTAAAAAGCGGTCCCCCGACGGTTTCTTCCCTTTGCTCCGTATTGGTCATAAGTCTTTCGATCTTCGGGTCTCGTGCTCCGAGGACTTCAACCCACACTCCTGGCATGCTCCCTGACACGTTTTCCGGAGGTATAGGTCGGGAAGCGAGCTCGTTGGAGGGAGAACTGTGGTGCGACCCAAAACGGTCCAAAAGATGGCCGAAGCTTCCAACGAGTGGCGAACGCTCGTTTGGTGTCAGAAACCACTGGAAATGCACTTGCAGCGAAGGAAACGGGCTGAGCTCGAGGACTTCCGGTGCTCGTCCCAAGAAAACGCGAGCGGGAATGCCCCGGACTCAGTTTTCTCGTCCTGGGGTAAAAAGCGGTCCCCCGACGGTTTCTTCCCTTTGCTCCGTATTGGTCATAAGTCTTTCGATCTTCGGGTCTCGTGCTCCGAGGACTTCAACCCACACTCTTGGCATGCTCCCTGACACGTTTTCCGGAGGTATAGGTCGGGAAGCGAGCTCGTTGGAGGGAGAACTGTGGTGCGACCCAAAACGGTCCAAAAGATGGCCGAAGCTTCCAACGAGTGGCGAACGCTCGTCCGGTGTCAGAAACCACTGGAAATGCACTTGCAGCGAAGGAAACGGGCTGAGCTCGAGGACTTCCGGTGCTCGTCCCAAGAAAACGCGAGCGGGAATGCCCCGGACTCAGTTTTCTCGTCCTGGGGTAAAAAGCGGTCCCCCGACGGTTTCTTCCCCTTGCTCCGTATTGGTCATAGGTCTTTCGATCTTCGGGTCTCGTGCTCCGAGGACTTCAACCCACACTCCTGGCATGCTCCCTGACACGTTTTCCGGAGGTATAGGTCGGGAAGCGAGCTCGTTGGAGGGAGAACTTTGGTGCGACCCAAAACGATCCAAAAGATGGCCGAAGCTTCCAACGAGTGGCGAACGCTCGTCCGGTGTCAGAAACCACTGGAAATGCACTTGCAGCGAAGGAAAGGGGCTGAGCTCGAGGACTTCCGGTGCTCGTCCCAAGAAAACGCGAGCGGGAATGCCCCGGACTCAGTTTTCTCGTCCTGGGGTAAAAAGCGGTCCCCCGACGGTTTCTTCCCTTTGCTCCGTATTGGTCATAAGTCTTTCGATCTTCGGGTCTCGTGCTCCGAGGACTTCAACCCACACTCCTGGCATGCTCCCTGACACGTTTTCCGGAGGTATAGGTCGGGAAGCGAGCTCGTTGGAGGGAGAACTGTGGTGCGACCCAAAACGGTCCAAAAGATGGCCGAAGCTTCCAACGAGTGGCGAACGCTCGTCCGGTGTCAGAAACCACTGGAAATGCACTTGCAGCGAAGGAAACGGGCTGAGCTCGAGGACTTCCGGTGCTCGTCCCAAGAAAACGCGAGCGGGAATGCCCCGGACTCAGTTTTCTCGTCCTGGGGTAAAAAGCGGTCCCCCGACGGTTTCTTCCCTTTGCTCCGTATTGGTCATAAGTCTTTCGATCTTCGGGTCTCGTGTTCCGAGGACTTCAACCCACACTCCTGGCATGCTCCCTGACACGTTTTCCGGAGGTATAGGTCGGGAAGCGAGCTCGTTGGAGGGAGAACTGTGGTGCGACCCAAAACGGTCCAAAAGATTGCCGAAGCTTCCAACGAGTGGCGAACGCTCGTCCGGTGTCAGAAACCACTGGAAATGCACTTGCAGCGAAGGAAACGGGCTGAGCTCGAGGACTTCCGGTGCTCGTCCCAAGAAAACGCGAGCGGGAATGCCCCGGACTCAGTTTTCTCGTCCTGGGGTAAAAAGCGGTCCCCCGACGGTTTCTTCCCTTTGCTCCGTATTAGTCATAAGTCTTTCGATCTTCGGGTCTCGTGCTCCGAGGACTTCAACCCACACTCCTGGCATGCTCCCTGACACGTTTTCCGGAGGTATAGGTCGGGAAGCGAGCTCGTTGGAGGGAGAACTGTGGTGCGACCCAAAACGGTCCAAAAGATGGCCGAAGCTTCCAACGAGTGGCGAACGCTCGTCCGGTGTCAGAAACCACTGGAAATGCACTTGCAGCGAAGGAAACGGGCTGAGCTCGAGGACTTCCGGTGCTCGTTCAAAGAAAACGCGAGCGGGAATGCCCCGGACTCAGTTTTCTCGTCCTGGGGTAAAAAGCGGTCCCCCGACGGTTTCTTCCCTTTGCTCCGTATTGGTCATAAGTCTTTCGATCTTCGGGTCTCGTGCTCCGAGGACTTCAACGCACACTCCTGGCATGCTCCCTGACACGTTTTCCGGAGGTATAGGTCGGGAAGCGAGCTCGTTGGAGGGAGAACTGTGGTGCGACCCAAAACGGTCCAAAAGATGGCCGAAGCTTCCAACGAGTGGCGAACGCTCGTCCGGTGTCAGAAACCACTGGAAATGCACTTGCAGCGAAGGAAACGGGCTGAGCTCGAGGACTTCCGGTGCTCGTCCCAAGAAAACGCGAGCGGGAATGCCCCGGACTCAGTTTTCTCGTCCTGGGGTAAAAAGCGGTCCCCCGACGGTTTCTTCCCTTTGCTCCGTATTGGTCATAAGTCTTTCGATCTTCGGGTCTCGTGCTCCGAGGACTTCAACCCACACTCCTGGCATGCTCCCTGACACGTTTCCGGAGGTATAGGTCGGGAAGCGAGCTCGTTGGAGGGAGAACTGTGGTGCGATCCAAAACGGACCAAAAGATGGCCGAAGCTTCCAACGAGTGGCGAACGCTCGTCCGGTGTCAGAAACCACTGGAAATGCACTTGCAGCGAAGGAAACGGGCTGAGCTCGAGGACTTCCGGTGCTCGTCCCAAGAAAACTCGAGCGGGAATGCCCCGGACTCAGTTTTCTCGTCCTGGGGTAAAAAGCGGTCCCCCGACGGTTTCTTCCCTTTGCTCCGTATTGGTCATAAGTCTTTCGATCTTCGGGTCTCGTGCTCCGAGGACTTCAACCCACACTCCTGGCATGCTCCCTGACACGTTTTCCGGAGGTATAGGTCGGGAAGCGAGCTCGTTGGAGGGAGAACTGTGGTGCGACCCAAAACGGTCCAAAAGATGGCCGAAGCTTCCAACGAGTGGCGAACGCTCGTCCGGTGTCAGAAACCACTGGAAATGCACTTGCAGCGAAGGAAACGGGCTGAGCTCGAGGACTTCCGGTGCTCGTCCCAAGAAAACGCGAGCGGGAATGCCCCGGACTCAGTTTTCTCGTCCTGGGGTAAAAAGCGGTCCCCCGACGGTTTCTTCCCTTTGCTCCGTATTGGTCATAAGTCTTTCGATCTTCGGGTCTCGTGCTCCGAGGACTTCAACCCACACTCCTGGCATGCTCCCTGACACGTTTTCCGGAGGTATAGGTCGGGAAGCGAGCTCGTTGGAGGGAGAACTGTGGTGCGACCGAAAACGGTCCAAAAGATGGCCGAAGCTTCCAACGAGTGGCGAACGCTCGTCCGGTGTCAGAAACCACTGGAAATGCACTTGCAGCGAAGGAAACGGGCTGAGCTCGAGGACTTCCGGTGCCCGTCCCAAGAAAACGCGAGCGGGAATGCCCTGGACTCAGTTTTCTCGTCCTGGGGTAAAAAGCGGTCCCCCGACGGTTTCTTCCCTTTGCTCCGTATTGGTCATAAGTCTTTCGATCTTCGGGTCTCGTGCTCCGAGGACTTCAACCCACACTCCTGGCATGCTCCCTGACACGTTTTCCGGAGGTATAGGTCGGGAAGCGAGCTCGTTGGAGGGAGAACTGTGGTGCGACCCAAAACGGTCCAAAAGATGGCCGAAGCTTCCAACGAGTGGCGAACGCTCGTCCGGTGTCAGAAACCACTGGAAATGCACTTGCAGCGAAGGAAACGGGCTGAGCTCGAGGACTTCCGGTGCCCGTCCCAAGAAAACGCGAGCGGGAATGCCCCGGACTCAGTTTTCTCGTCCTGGGGTAAAAAGCGGTCCCCCGACGGTTTCTTCCCTTTGCTCCGTATTGGTCATAAGTCTTTCGATCTTCGGGTCTCGTGCTCCGAGGACTTCAACCCACACTCCTAGCATGCTCCCTGACACGTTTTCCGGAGGTATAGGTCGGGAAGCGAGCTCGTTGGAGGGAGAACTGTGGTGCGACCCAAAACGGTCCAAAAGATGGCCGAAGCTTCCAACGAGTGGCAAACGCTCGTCCGGTGTCAGAAACCACTGGAAATGCACTTGCAGCGAAGGAAACGGGCTGAGCTCGAAGACTTCCGGTGCTCGTCCCAAGAAAACGCGAGCGGGAATGCCCCGGACTCAGTTTTCTCGTCCTGGGGTAAAAAGCGGTCCCCCGACGGTTTCTTCCCTTTGCTCCGTATTGGTCATAAGTCTTTCGATCTTCGGGTCTCGTGCTCCGAGGACTTCAACCCACAGTCCTGGCATGCTCCCTGACACGTTTTCCGGAGGTATAGGTCGGGAAGCGAGCTCGTTGGAGGGAGAACTGTGGTGCGACCCAAAACGGTCCAAAAGATGGCCGAAGCTTCCAACGAGTGGCGAACGCTCGTCCGGTGTCAGAAACCACTGGAAATGCACTTGCAGCGAAGGAAACGGGCTGAGCTCGAGGACTTCCGGTGCTCGTCCCAAGAAAACGCGAGCGGGAATGCCCCGGACTCAGTTTTCTCGTCCTGGGGTAAAAAGCGGTCCCCCGACGGTTTCTTCACTTTGCTCCGTATTGGTCATAAGTCTTTCGATCCTCGGGTCTCGTGCTCCGAGGACTTCAACCCACACTCCTGGCATGCTCCCTGACACGTTTTCCGGAGGTATAGGTCGGGAAGCGAGCTCGTTGGAGGGAGAACTGTGGTGCGACCCAAAACGGTCCAAAAGATGGCCGAAGCTTCCAACGAGTGGCGAACGCTCGTCCGGTGTCAGAAACCACTGGAAATGCACTTGCAGCGAAGGAAACGGGCTGAGCTCGAGGACTTCCGGTGCCCGTCCCAAGAAAACGCGAGCGGGAATGCCCCGGACTCAGTTTTCTCGTCCTGGGGTAAAAAGCGGTCCCCCGACGGTTTCTTCCCTTTGCTCCGTATTGGTCATAAGTCTTTCGATCTTCGGGTCTCGTGCTCCGAGGACTTCAACCCACACTCCTGGCATGCTCCCTGACACGTTTTCCGGAGGTATAGGTCGGGAAGCGAGCTCGTTGGAGGGAGAACTGTGGTGCGACCCAAAACGGTCCAAAAGATGGCCGAAGCTTCCAACGAGTGGCGAACGCTCGTCCGGTGTCAGAAACCACTGGAAATGCACTTGCAGCGAAGGAAACGGGCTGAGCTCGAGGACTTCCGGTGCTCGTCCCAAGAAAACGCGAGCGGGAATGCCCCGGACTCAGTTTTCTCGTCCTGGGGTAAAAAGCGGTCCCCCGACGGTTTCTTCCCTTTGCTCCGTATTGGTCATAAGTCTTTCGATCTTCGGGTCTCGTGCTCCGAGGACTTCAACCCACACTCCTGGCATGCTCCCTGACACGTTTTCCGGAGGTATAGGTCGGGAAGCGAGCTCGTTGGAGGGAGAACTGTGGTACGACCCAAAACGGTCCAAAAGATGGCCGAAGCTTCCAACGAGTGGCGAAAGCTCGTCCGGTGTCAGAAACCACTGGAAATGCACTTGCAGCGAAGGAAATGGGCTGAGCTCGAGGACTTCCGGTGCTCGTCCCAAGAAAACGCGAGCGGGAATGCCCCGGACTCAGTTTTCTCGTCCTGGGGTAAAAAGCGGTCCCCCGACGGTTTCTTCCCTTTGCTCCGTATTGGTCATAAGTCTTTCGATCTTCGGGTCTCGTGCTCCGAGGACTTCAACCCACACTCCTGGCATGCTCCCTGACACGTTTCCGGAGGTATAGGTCGGGAAGCGAGCTCGTTGGAGGGAGAACTGTGGTGCGATCCAAAACGGACCAAAAGATGGCCGAAGCTTCCAACGAGTGGCGAACGCTCGTCCGGTGTCAGAAACCACTGGAAATGCACTTGCAGCGAAGGAAACGGGCTGAGCTCGAGGACTTCCGGTGCTCGTCCCAAGAAAACTCGAGCGGGAATGCCCCGGACTCAGTTTTCTCGTCCTGGGGTAAAAAGCGGTCCCCCGACGGTTTCTTCCCTTTGCTCCGTATTGGTCATAAGTCTTTCGATCTTCGGGTCTCGTGCTCCGAGGACTTCAACCCACACTCCTGGCATGCTCCCTGACACGTTTTCCGGAGGTATAGGTCGGGAAGCGAGCTCGTTGGAGGGAGAACTGTGGTGCGACCCAAAACGGTCCAAAAGATGGCCGAAGCTTCCAACGAGTGGCGAACGCTCGTCCGGTGTCAGAAACCACTGGAAATGCACTTGCAGCGAAGGAAACGGGCTGAGCTCGAGGACTTCCGGTGCTCGTCCCAAGAAAACGCGAGCGGGAATGCCCCGGACTCAGTTTTCTCGTCCTGGGGTAAAAAGCGGTCCCCCGACGGTTTCTTCCCTTTGCTCCGTATTGGTCATAAGTCTTTCGATCTTCGGGTCTCGTGCTCCGAGGACTTCAACCCACACTCCTGGCATGCTCCCTGACACGTTTTCCGGAGGTATAGGTCGGGAAGCGAGCTCGTTGGAGGGAGAACTGTGGTGCGACCCAAAACGGTCCAAAAGATGGCCGAAGCTTCCAACGAGTGGCGAACGCTCGTCCGGTGTCAGAAACCACTGGAAATGCACTTGCAGCGAAGGAAACGGGCTGAGCTCGAGGACTTCCGGTGCCCGTCCCAAGAAAACGCGAGCGGGAATGCCCTGGACTCAGTTTTCTCGTCCTGGGGTAAAAAGCGGTCCCCCGACGGTTTCTTCCCTTTGCTCCGTATTGGTCATAAGTCTTTCGATCTTCGGGTCTCGTGCTCCGAGGACTTCAACCCACACTCCTGGCATGCTCCCTGACACGTTTTCCGGAGGTATAGGTCGGGAAGCGAGCTCGTTGGAGGGAGAACTGTGGTGCGACCCAAAACGGTCCAAAAGATGGCCGAAGCTTCCAACGAGTGGCGAACGCTCGTCCGGTGTCAGAAACCACTGGAAATGCACTTGCAGCGAAGGAAACGGGCTGAGCTCGAGGACTTCCGGTGCCCGTCCCAAGAAAACGCGAGCGGGAATGCCCCGGACTCAGTTTTCTCGTCCTGGGGTAAAAAGCGGTCCCCCGACGGTTTCTTCCCTTTGCTCCGTATTGGTCATAAGTCTTTCGATCTTCGGGTCTCGTGCTCCGAGGACTTCAACCCACACTCCTAGCATGCTCCCTGACACGTTTTCCGGAGGTATAGGTCGGGAAGCGAGCTCGTTGGAGGGAGAACTGTGGTGCGACCCAAAACGGTCCAAAAGATGGCCGAAGCTTCCAACGAGTGGCAAACGCTCGTCCGGTGTCAGAAACCACTGGAAATGCACTTGCAGCGAAGGAAACGGGCTGAGCTCGAAGACTTCCGGTGCTCGTCCCAAGAAAACGCGAGCGGGAATGCCCCGGACTCAGTTTTCTCGTCCTGGGGTAAAAAGCGGTCCCCCGACGGTTTCTTCCCTTTGCTCCGTATTGGTCATAAGTCTTTCGATCTTCGGGTCTCGTGCTCCGAGGACTTCAACCCACAGTCCTGGCATGCTCCCTGACACGTTTTCCGGAGGTATAGGTCGGGAAGCGAGCTCGTTGGAGGGAGAACTGTGGTGCGACCCAAAACGGTCCAAAAGATGGCCGAAGCTTCCAACGAGTGGCGAACGCTCGTCCGGTGTCAGAAACCACTGGAAATGCACTTGCAGCGAAGGAAACGGGCTGAGCTCGAGGACTTCCGGTGCTCGTCCCAAGAAAACGCGAGCGGGAATGCCCCGGACTCAGTTTTCTCGTCCTGGGGTAAAAAGCGGTCCCCCGACGGTTTCTTCACTTTGCTCCGTATTGGTCATAAGTCTTTCGATCCTCGGGTCTCGTGCTCCGAGGACTTCAACCCACACTCCTGGCATGCTCCCTGACACGTTTTCCGGAGGTATAGGTCGGGAAGCGAGCTCGTTGGAGGGAGAACTGTGGTGCGACCCAAAACGGTCCAAAAGATGGCCGAAGCTTCCAACGAGTGGCGAACGCTCGTCCGGTGTCAGAAACCACTGGAAATGCACTTGCAGCGAAGGAAACGGGCTGAGCTCGAGGACTTCCGGTGCCCGTCCCAAGAAAACGCGAGCGGGAATGCCCCGGACTCAGTTTTCTCGTCCTGGGGTAAAAAGCGGTCCCCCGACGGTTTCTTCCCTTTGCTCCGTATTGGTCATAAGTCTTTCGATCTTCGGGTCTCGTGCTCCGAGGACTTCAACCCACACTCCTGGCATGCTCCCTGACACGTTTTCCGGAGGTATAGGTCGGGAAGCGAGCTCGTTGGAGGGAGAACTGTGGTGCGACCCAAAACGGTCCAAAAGATGGCCGAAGCTTCCAACGAGTGGCGAACGCTCGTCCGGTGTCAGAAACCACTGGAAATGCACTTGCAGCGAAGGAAACGGGCTGAGCTCGAGGACTTCCGGTGCTCGTCCCAAGAAAACGCGAGCGGGAATGCCCCGGACTCAGTTTTCTCGTCCTGGGGTAAAAAGCGGTCCCCCGACGGTTTCTTCCCTTTGCTCCGTATTGGTCATAAGTCTTTCGATCTTCGGGTCTCGTGCTCCGAGGACTTCAACCCACACTCCTGGCATGCTCCCTGACACGTTTTCCGGAGGTATAGGTCGGGAAGCGAGCTCGTTGGAGGGAGAACTGTGGTACGACCCAAAACGGTCCAAAAGATGGCCGAAGCTTCCAACGAGTGGCGAAAGCTCGTCCGGTGTCAGAAACCACTGGAAATGCACTTGCAGCGAAGGAAATGGGCTGAGCTCGAGGACTTCCGGTGCTCGTCCCAAGAAAACGCGAGCGGGAATGCCCCGGACTCAGTTTTCTCGTCCTGGGGTAAAAAGCGGTCCCCCGACGGTTTCTTCCCTTTGCTCCGTATTGGTCATAAGTCTTTCGATCTTCGGGTCTCGTGCTCCGAGGACTTCAACCCACACTCCTGGCATGCTCCCTGACACGTTTTCCGGAGGTATAGGTCGGGAAGCGAGCTCGTTGGAGGGAGAACTGTGGTGCGACCCAAAACGGTCCAAAAGATGGCCGAAGCTTCCAACGAGTGGCGAACGCTCGTCCGGTGTCAGAAACCACTGGAAATGCACTTGCAGCGAAGGAAACGGGCTGAGCTCGAGGACTTCCGGTGCCCGTCCCAAGAAAACGCGAGCGGGAATGCCCCGGACTCAGTTTTCTCGTCCTGGGGTAAAAAGCGGTCCCCCGACGGTTTCTTCCCTTTGCTCCGTATTGGTCATAAGTCTTTCGATCTTCGGGTCTCGTGCTCCGAGGACTTCAACCCACACTCCTGGCATGCTCCCTGACACGTTTTCCGGAGGTATAGGTCGGGAAGCGAGCTCGTTGGAGGGAGAACTGTGGTGCGACCCAAAACGGTCCAAAAGATGGCCGAAGCTTCCAACGAGTGGCGAACGCTCGTCCGGTGTCAGAAACCACTGGAAATGCACTTGCAGCGAAGGAAACGGGCTGAGCTCGAGGACTTCCGGTGCCCGTCCCAAGAAAACGCGAGCGGGAATGCCCTGGACTCAGTTTTCTCGTCCTGGGGTAAAAAGCGGTCCCCCGACGGTTTCTTCCCTTTGCTCCGTATTGGTCATAAGTCTTTCGATCTTCGGGTCTCGTGCTCCGAGGACTTCAACCCACACTCCTGGCATGCTCCCTGACACGTTTTCCGGAGGTATAGGTCGGGAAGCGAGCTCGTTGGAGGGAGAACTGTGGTGCGACCCAAAACGGTCCAAAAGATGGCCGAAGCTTCCAACGAGTGGCGAACGCTCGTCCGGTGTCAGAAACCACTGGAAATGCACTTGCAGCGAAGGAAACGGGCTGAGCTCGAGGACTTCCGGTGCCCGTCCCAAGAAAACGCGAGCGGGAATGCCCCGGACTCAGTTTTCTCGTCCTGGGGTAAAAAGCGGTCCCCCGACGGTTTCTTCCCTTTGCTCCGTATTGGTCATAAGTCTTTCGATCTTCGGGTCTCGTGCTCCGAGGACTTCAACCCACACTCCTGGCATGCTCCCTGACACGTTTTCCGGAGGTATAGGTCGGGAAGCGAGCTCGTTGGAGGGAGAACTGTGGTGCGACCCAAAACGGTCCAAAAGATGGCCGAAGCTTCCAACGAGTGGCGAACGCTCGTCCGGTGTCAGAAACCACTGGAAATGCACTTGCAGCGAAGGAAACGGGTTGAGCTCGAGGACTTCCGGTGCTCGTCCCAAGAAAACGCGAGCGGGAATGCCCCGGACTCAGTTTTCTCGTCCTGGGGTAAAAAGCGGTCCCCCGACGGTTTCTTCCCTTTGCTCCGTATTGGTCATAAGTCTTTCGATCTTCGGGTCTCGTGCTCCGAGGACTTCAACCCACACTCCTGGCATGCTCCCTGACACGTTTTCCGGAGGTATAGGTCGGGAAGCGAGCTCGTTGGAGGGAGAACTGTGGTGCGACCCAAAACGGTCCAAAAGATGGCCGAAGCTTCCAACGAGTGGCGAACGCTCGTCCGGTGTCAGAAACCACTGGAAATGCACTTGCAGCGAAGGAAACGGGCTGAGCTCGAGGACTTCCGGTGCTCGTCCCAAGAAAACGCGAGCGGGAATGCCCCGGACTCAGTTTTCTCGTCCTGGGGTAAAAAGCGGTCCCCCGACGGTTTCTTCCCTTTGCTCCGTATTGGTCATAAGTCTTTCGATCTTCGGGTCTCGTGCTCCGAGGACTTCAACCCACACTCCTGGCATGCTCCCTGACACGTTTTCCGGAGGTATAGGTCGGGAAGCGAGCTCGTTGGAGGGAGAACTGTGGTGCGACCCAAAACGGTCCAAAAGATGGCCGAAGCTTCCAACGAGTGGCGAACGCTCGTCCGGTGTCAGAAACCACTGGAAATGCACTTGCAGCGAAGGAAACGGGCTGAGCTCGAGGACTTCCGGTGCCCGTCCCAAGAAAACGCGAGCGGGAATGCCCCGGACTCAGTTTTCTCGTCCTGGGGTAAAAAGCGGTCCCCCGACGGTTTCTTCCCTTTGCTCCGTATTGGTCATAAGTCTTTCGATCTTCGGGTCTCGTGCTCCGAGGACTTCAACCCACACTCCTGGCATGCTCCCTGACACGTTTTCCGGAGGTATAGGTCGGGAAGCGAGCTCGTTGGAGGGAGAACTGTGGTGCGACCCAAAACGGTCCAAAAGATGGCCGAAGCTTCCAACGAGTGGCGAACGCTCGTCCGGTGTCAGAAACCACTGGAAATGCACTTGCAGCGAAGGAAACGGGCTGAGCTCGAGGACTTCCGGTGCCCGTCCCAAGAAAACGCGAGCGGGAATGCCCCGGACTCAGTTTTCTCGTCCTGGGGTAAGAAGCGGTCCCCCGACGGTTTCTTCCCTTTGCTCCGTATTGGTCATAAGTCTTTCGATCTTCGGGTCTCGTGCTCCGAGGACTTCAACCCACACTCCTGGCATGCTCCCTGACACGTTTTCCGGAGGTATAGGTCGGGAAGCGAGCTCGTTGGAGGGAGAACTGTGGTGCGACCCAAAACGGTCCAAAAGATGGCCGAAGCATCCAACGAGTGGCGAACGCTCGTCCGGTGTCAGAAACCACTGGAAATGCACTTGCAGCGAAGGAAACGGGCTGAGCTCGAGGACTTCCGGTGCTCGTCCCAAGAAAACGCGAGCGGGAATGCCCCGGACTCAGTTTTCTCGTCCTGGGGTAAAAAGCGGTCCCCCGACGGTTTCTTCCCTTTGCTCCGTATTGGTCATAAGTCTTTCGATCTTCGGGTCTCGTGCTCCGAGGACTTCAACCCACACTCCTGGCATGCTCCCTGACACGTTTTCCGGAGGTATAGGTCGGGAAGCGAGCTCGTTGGAGGGAGAACTGTGGTGCGACCCAAAACGGTCCAAAAGATGGCCGAAGCTTCCAACGAGTGGCGAACGCTCGTCCGGTGTCAGAAACCACTGGAAATGCACTTGCAGCGAAGGAAACGGGCTGAGCTCGAGGACTTCCGGTGCTCGTCCCAAGAAAACGCGAGCGGGAATGCCCCGGACTCAGTTTTCTCGTCCTGGGGTAAAAAGCGGTCCCCCGACGGTTTCTTCCCTTTGCTCCGTATTGGTCATAAGTCTTTCGATCTTCGGGTCTCGTGCTCCGAGGACTTCAACCCACACTCCTGGCATGCTCCCTGACACGTTTTCCGGAGGTCTAGGTCGGGAAGCGAGCTCGTTGGAGGGAGAACTGTGGTGCGACCCAAAACGGTCCAAAAGATGGCCGAAGCTTCCAACGAGTGGCGAAAGCTCGTCCGGTGTCAGAAACCACTGGAAATGCACTTGCAGCGAAGGAAACGGGCTGAGCTCGAGGACTTCCGGTGCTTGTCCCAAGAAAACGCGAGCGGGAATGCCCCGGACTCAGTTTTCTCGTCCTGGGGTAAAAAGCGGTCCCCCGACGGTTTCTTCCCTTTGCTCCGTATTGGTCATAAGTCTTTCGATCTTCGGGTCTCGTGCTCCGAGGACTTCAACCCACACTCCTGGCATGCTCCCTGACACGTTTTCCGGAGGTATAGGTCGGGAAGCGAGCTCGTTGGAGGGAGAACTGTGGTGCGACCCAAAACGGTCCAAAAGATGGCCGAAGCTTCCAACGAGTGGCGAACGCTCGTCCGGTGTCAGAAACCACTGGAAATGCACTTGCAGCGAAGGAAACGGGCTGAGCTCGAGGACTTCCGGTGCTCGTCCCAAGAAAACGCGAGCGGGAATGCCCCGGACTCAGTTTTCTCGTCCTGGGGTAAAAAGCGGTCCCCCGACGGTTTCTTCCCTTTGCTCCGTATTGGTCATAAGTCTTTCGATCTTCGGGTCTCGTGCTCCGAGGACTTCAACCCACACTCCTGGCATGCTCCCTGACACGTTTTCCGGAGGTCTAGGTCGGGAAGCGAGCTCGTTGGAGGGAGAACTGTGGTGCGACCCAAAACGGTCCAAAAGATGGCCGAAGCTTCCAACGAGTGGCGAAAGCTCGTCCGGTGTCAGAAACCACTGGAAATGCACTTGCAGCGAAGGAAACGGGCTGAGCTCGAGGACTTCCGGTGCTTGTCCCAAGAAAACGCGAGCGGGAATGCCCCGGACTCAGTTTTCTCGTCCTGGGGTAAAAAGCGGTCCCCCGACGGTTTCTTCCCTTTGCTCCGTATTGGTCATAAGTCTTTCGATCTTCGGGTCTCGTGCTCCGAGGACTTCAACCCACACTCCTGGCATGCTCCCTGACACGTTTTCCGGAGGTATAGGTCGGGAAGCGAGCTCGTTGGAGGGAGAACTGTGGTGCGACCCAAAACGGTCCAAAAGATGGCCGAAGCTTCCAACGAGTGGCGAACGCTCGTCCGGTGTCAGAAACCACTGGAAATGCACTTGCAGCGAAGGAAACGGGCTGAGCTCGAGGACTTCCGGTGCTCGTCCCAAGAAAACGCGAGCGGGAATGCCCCGGACTCAGTTTTCTCGTCCTGGGGTAAAAAGCGGTCCCCCGACGGTTTCTTCACTTTGCTCCGTATTGGTCATAAGTCTTTCGATCCTCGGGTCTCGTGCTCCGAGGACTTCAACCCACACTCCTGGCATGCTCCCTGACACGTTTTCCGGAGGTATAGGTCGGGAAGCGAGCTCGTTGGAGGGAGAACTGTGGTGCGACCCAAAACGGTCCAAAAGATGGCCGAAGCTTCCAACGAGTGGCGAACGCTCGTCCGGTGTCAGAAACCACTGGAAATGCACTTGCAGCGAAGGAAACGGGCTGAGCTCGAGGACTTCCGGTGCTCGTTCCAAGAAAACGCGAGCGGGAATGCCCCGGACTCAGTTTTCTCGTCCTGGGGTAAAAAGCGG
Organism: Cucumis melo; assembly: GCF_025177605.1. Lineage (NCBI taxonomy): Eukaryota > Viridiplantae > Streptophyta > Magnoliopsida > Cucurbitales > Cucurbitaceae > Cucumis > Cucumis melo. The sequence continues at coordinate 27,968,489 of NC_066857.1, forward strand.
TCCCCCGACGGTTTCTTCCCTTTGCTCCGTATTGGTCATAAGTCTTTCGATCTTCGGGTCTCGTGCTCCGAGGACTTCAACCCACACTCCTGGCATGCTCCCTGACACGTTTTCCGGAGGTATAGGTCGGGAAGCGAGCTCGTTGGAGGGAGAACTGTGGTGCGACCCAAAACGGTCCAAAAGATGGCGGAAGCTTCCAACGAGTGGCGAACGCTCATCCGGTGTCAGAAACCACTGGAAATGCACTTGCAGCGAAGGAAACGGGCTGAGCTCGAGGACTTCCGGTGCTCGTCCCAAGAAAACGCGAGCGGGAATGCCCCGGACTCAGTTTTCTCGTCCTGGGGTAAAAAGCGGTCCCCCGACGGTTTCTTCCCTTTGCTCCGTATTGGTCATAAGTCTTTCGATCTTCGGGTCTCGTGCTCCGAGGACTTCAACCCACACTCCTGGCATGCTCCCTGACACGTTTTCCGGAGGTATAGGTCGGGAAGCGAGCTCGTTGGAGGGAGAACTGTGGTGCGACCCAAAACGGTCCAAAAGATGGCCGAAGCTTCCAACGAGTGGCGAACGCTCGTCCGGTGTCAGAAACCACTGGAAATGTACTTGCAGCGAAGGAAACGGGCTGAGCTCGAGGACTTCCGGTGCTCGTCCCAAGAAAACGCGAGCGGGAATGCCCCGGACTCAGTTTTCTCGTCCTGGGGTAAAAAGCGGTCCCCCGACGGTTTCTTCACTTTGCTCCGTATTGGTCATAAGTCTTTCGATCCTCGGGTCTCGTGCTCCGAGGACTTCAACCCACACTCCTGGCATGCTCCCTGACACGTTTTCCGGAGGTATAGGTCGGGAAGCGAGCTCGTTGGAGGGAGAACTGTGGTGCGACCCAAAACGGTCCAAAAGATGGCCGAAGCTTCCAACGAGTGGCGAACGCTCGTCCGGTGTCAGAAACCACTGGAAATGCACTTGCAGCGAAGGAAACGGGCTGAGCTTGAGGACTTCCGGTGCTCGTTCCAAGAAAACGCGAGCGGGAATGCCCCGGACTCAGTTTTCTCGTCCTGGGGTAAAAAGCGGTCCCCCGACGGTTTCTTCCCTTTGCTCCGTATTGGTCATAAGTCTTTCGATCTTCGGGTCTCGTGCTCCGAGGACTTCAACCCACACTCCTGGCATGCTCCCTGACACGTTTTCCGGAGGTATAGGTCGGGAAGCGAGCTCGTTGGAGGGAGAACTGTGGTGCGACCCAAAACGGTCCAAAAGATGGCGGAAGCTTCCAACGAGTGGCGAACGCTCATCCGGTGTCAGAAACCACTGGAAATGCACTTGCAGCGAAGGAAACGGGCTGAGCTCGAGGACTTCCGGTGCTCGTCCCAAGAAAACGCGAGCGGGAATGCCCCGGACTCAGTTTTCTCGTCCTGGGGTAAAAAGCGGTCCCCCGACGGTTTCTTCCCTTTGCTCCGTATTGGTCATAAGTCTTTCGATCTTCGGGTCTCGTGCTCCGAGGACTTCAACCCACACTCCTGGCATGCTCCCTGACACGTTTTCCGGAGGTATAGGTCGGGAAGCGAGCTCGTTGGAGGGAGAACTGTGGTGCGACCCAAAACGGTCCAAAAGATGGCCGAAGCTTCCAACGAGTGGCGAACGCTCGTCCGGTGTCAGAAACCACTGGAAATGCACTTGCAGCGAAGGAAACGGGCTGAGCTCGAGGACTTCCGGTGCTCGTCCCAAGAAAACGCGAGCGGGAATGCCCCGGACTCAGTTTTCTCGTCCTGGGGTAAAAAGCGGTCCCCCGACGGTTTCTTCACTTTGCTCCGTATTGGTCATAAGTCTTTCGATCCTCGGGTCTCGTGCTCCGAGGACTTCAACCCACACTCCTGGCATGCTCCCTGACACGTTTTCCGGAGGTATAGGTCGGGAAGCGAGCTCGTTGGAGGGAGAACTGTGGTGCGACCCAAAACGGTCCAAAAGATGGCCGAAGCTTCCAACGAGTGGCGAACGCTCGTCCGGTGTCAGAAACCACTGGAAATGCACTTGCAGCGAAGGAAACGGGCTGAGCTCGAGGACTTCCGGTGCCCGTCCCAAGAAAACGCGAGCGGGAATGCCCCGGACTCAGTTTTCTCGTCCTGGGGTAAAAAGCGGTCCCCCGACGGTTTCTTCCCTTTGCTCCGTATTGGTCATAAGTCTTTCGATCTTCGGGTCTCGTGCTCCGAGGACTTCAACCCACACTCCTGGCATGCTCCCTGACACGTTTTCCGGAGGTATAGGTCGGGAAGCGAGCTCGTTGGAGGGAGAACTGTGGTGCGACCCAAAACGGTCCAAAAGATGGCCGAAGCTTCCAACGAGTGGCGAACGCTCGTCCGGTGTCAGAAACCACTGGAAATGCACTTGCAGCGAAGGAAACGGGCTGAGCTCGAGGACTTCCGGTGCTCGTCCCAAGAAAACGCGAGCGGGAATGCCCCGGACTCAGTTTTCTCGTCCTGGGGTAAAAAGCGGTCCCCCGACGGTTTCTTCCCTTTGCTCCGTATTGGTCATAAGTCTTTCGATCTTCGGGTCTCGTGCTCCGAGGACTTCAACCCACACTCCTGGCATGCTCCCTGACACGTTTTCCGGAGGTATAGGTCGGGAAGCGAGCTCGTTGGAGGGAGAACTGTGGTGCGACCCAAAACGGTCCAAAAGATGGCCGAAGCTTCCAACGAGTGGCGAAAGCTCGTCCGGTGTCAGAAACCACTGGAAATGCACTTGCAGCGAAGGAAATGGGCTGAGCTCGAGGACTTCCGGTGCTCGTCCCAAGAAAACGCGAGCGGGAATGCCCCGGACTCAGTTTTCTCGTCCTGGGGTAAAAAGCGGTCCCCCGACGGTTTCTTCCCTTTGCTCCGTATTGGTCATAAGTCTTTCGATCTTCGGGTCTCGTGCTCCGAGGACTTCAACCCACACTCCTGGCATGCTCCCTGACACGTTTTCCGGAGGTATAGGTCGGGAAGCGAGCTCGTTGGAGGGAGAACTGTGGTGCGACCCAAAACGGTCCAAAAGATGGCCGAAGCTTCCAACGAGTGGCGAACGCTCGTCCGGTGTCAGAAACCACTGGAAATGCACTTGCAGCGAAGGAAACGGGCTGAGCTCGAGGACTTCCGGTGCCCGTCCCAAGAAAACGCGAGCGGGAATGCCCCGGACTCAGTTTTCTCGTCCTGGGGTAAAAAGCGGTCCCCCGACGGTTTCTTCCCTTTGCTCCGTATTGGTCATAAGTCTTTCGATCTTCGGGTCTCGTGCTCCGAGGACTTCAACCCACACTCCTGGCATGCTCCCTGACACGTTTTCCGGAGGTATAGGTCGGGAAGCGAGCTCGTTGGAGGGAGAACTGTGGTGCGACCCAAAACGGTCCAAAAGATGGCCGAAGCTTCCAACGAGTGGCGAACGCTCGTCCGGTGTCAGAAACCACTGGAAATGCACTTGCAGCGAAGGAAACGGGCTGAGCTCGAGGACTTCCGGTGCTCGTCCCAAGAAAACGCGAGCGGGAATGCCCCGGACTCAGTTTTCTCGTCCTGGGGTAAAAAGCGGTCCCCCGACGGTTTCTTCCCTTTGCTCCGTATTGGTCATAAGTCTTTCGATCTTCGGGTCTCGTGCTCCGAGGACTTCAACCCACACTCCTGGCATGCTCCCTGACACGTTTTCCCGGAGGTATAGGTCGGGAAGCGAGCTCGTTGGAGGGAGAACTGTGGTGCGACCCAAAACGGTCCAAAAGATGGCCGAAGCTTCCAACGAGTGGCGAACGCTCGTCCGGTGTCAGAAACCACTGGAAATGCACTTGCAGCGAAGGAAACGGGCTGAGCTCGAGGACTTCCGGTGCCCGTCCCAAGAAAACGCGAGCGGGAATGCCCCGGACTCAGTTTTCTCGTCCTGGGGTAAAAAGCGGTCCCCCGACGGTTTCTTCCCTTTGCTCCGTATTGGTCATAAGTCTTTCGATCTTCGGGTCTCGTGCTCCGAGGACTTCAACCCACACTCCTGGCATGCTCCCTGACACGTTTTCCGGAGGTATAGGTCGGGAAGCGAGCTCGTTGGAGGGAGAACTGTGGTGCGACCCAAAACGGTCAAAAAGATGGCCGAAGCTTCCAACGAGTGGCGAACGCTCGTCCGGTGTCAGAAACCACTGGAAATGCACTTGCAGCGAAGGAAACGGGCTGAGCTCGAGGACTTCCGGTGCCCGTCCCAAGAAAACGCGAGCGGGAATGCCCCGGACTCAGTTTTCTCGTCCTGGGGTAAAAAGCGGTCCCCCGACGGTTTCTTCCCTTTGCTCCGTATTGGTCATAAGTCTTTCGATCTTCGGGTCTCGTGCTCCGAGGACTTCAACCCACACTCCTGGCATGCTCCCTGACACGTTTTCCGGAGGTATAGGTCGGGAAGCGAGCTCGTTGGAGGGAGAACTGTGGTGCGACCCAAAACGGTCCAAAAGATGGCCGAAGCTTCCAACGAGTGGCGAACGCTCGTCCGGTGTCAGAAACCACTGGAAATGCACTTGCAGCGAAGGAAACGGGCTGAGCTCGAGGACTTCCGGTGCCCGTCCCAAGAAAACGCGAGCGGGAATGCCCCGGACTCAGTTTTCTCGTCCTGGGGTAAGAAGCGGTCCCCCGACGGTTTCTTCCCTTTGCTCCGTATTGGTCATAAGTCTTTCGATCTTCGGGTCTCGTGCTCCGAGGACTTCAACCCACACTCCTGGCATGCTCCCTGACACGTTTTCCGGAGGTATAGGTCGGGAAGCGAGCTCGTTGGAGGGAGAACTGTGGTGCGACCCAAAACGGTCCAAAAGATGGCCGAAGCATCCAACGAGTGGCGAACGCTCGTCCGGTGTCAGAAACCACTGGAAATGCACTTGCAGCGAAGGAAACGGGCTGAGCTCGAGGACTTCCGGTGCTCGTCCCAAGAAAACGCGAGCGGGAATGCCCCGGACTCAGTTTTCTCGTCCTGGGGTAAAAAGCGGTCCCCCGACGGTTTCTTCCCTTTGCTCCGTATTGGTCATAAGTCTTTCGATCTTCGGGTCTCGTGCTCCGAGGACTTCAACCCACACTCCTGGCATGCTCCCTGACACGTTTTCCGGAGGTATAGGTCGGGAAGCGAGCTCGTTGGAGGGAGAACTGTGGTGCGACCCAAAACGGTCCAAAAGATGGCCGAAGCTTCCAACGAGTGGCGAACGCTCGTCCGGTGTCAGAAACCACTGGAAATGCACTTGCAGCGAAGGAAACGGGCTGAGCTCGAGGACTTCCGGTGCTCGTCCCAAGAAAACGCGAGCGGGAATGCCCCGGACTCAGTTTTCTCGTCCTGGGGTAAAAAGCGGTCCCCCGACGGTTTCTTCCCTTTGCTCCGTATTGGTCATAAGTCTTTCGATCTTCGGGTCTCGTGCTCCGAGGACTTCAACCCACACTCCTGGCATGCTCCCTGACACGTTTTCCGGAGGTATAGGTCGGGAAGCGAGCTCGTTGGAGGGAGAACTGTGGTGCGACCCAAAACGGTCCAAAAGATGGCCGAAGCTTCCAACGAGTGGCGAACGCTCGTCCGGTGTCAGAAACCACTGGAAATGCACTTGCAGCGAAGGAAACGGGCTGAGCTCGAGGACTTCCGGTGCCCGTCCCAAGAAAACGCGAGCGGGAATGCCCCGGACTCAGTTTTCTCGTCCTGGGGTAAAAAGCGGTCCCCCGACGGTTTCTTCCCTTTGCTCCGTATTGGTCATAAGTCTTTCGATCTTCGGGTCTCGTGCTCCGAAGACTTCAACCCACACTCCTGGCATGCTCCCTGACACGTTTTCCGGAGGTATAGGTCGGGAAGCGAGCTCGTTGGAGGGAGAACTGTGGTGCGACCCAAAACGGTCAAAAAGATGGCCGAAGCTTCCAACGAGTGGCGAACGCTCGTCCGGTGTCAGAAACCACTGGAAATGCACTTGCAGCGAAGGAAACGGGCTGAGCTCGAGGACTTCCGGTGCCCGTCCCAAGAAAACGCGAGCGGGAATGCCCCGGACTCAGTTTTCTCGTCCTGGGGTAAAAAGCGGTCCCCCGACGGTTTCTTCCCTTTGCTCCGTATTGGTCATAAGTCTTTCGATCTTCGGGTCTCGTGCTCCGAGGACTTCAACCCACACTCCTGGCATGCTCCCTGACACGTTTTCCGGAGGTATAGGTCGGGAAGCGAGCTCGTTGGAGGGAGAACTGTGGTGCGACCCAAAACGGTCCAAAAGATGGCCGAAGCTTCCAACGAGTGGCGAACGCTCGTCCGGTGTCAGAAACCACTGGAAATGCACTTGCAGCGAAGGAAACGGGCTGAGCTCGAGGACTTCCGGTGCCCGTCCCAAGAAAACGCGAGCGGGAATGCCCCGGACTCAGTTTTCTCGTCCTGGGGTAAGAAGCGGTCCCCCGACGGTTTCTTCCCTTTGCTCCGTATTGGTCATAAGTCTTTCGATCTTCGGGTCTCGTGCTCCGAGGACTTCAACCCACACTCCTGGCATGCTCCCTGACACGTTTTCCGGAGGTATAGGTCGGGAAGCGAGCTCGTTGGAGGGAGAACTGTGGTGCGACCCAAAACGGTCCAAAAGATGGCCGAAGCATCCAACGAGTGGCGAACGCTCGTCCGGTGTCAGAAACCACTGGAAATGCACTTGCAGCGAAGGAAACGGGCTGAGCTCGAGGACTTCCGGTGCTCGTCCCAAGAAAACGCGAGCGGGAATGCCCCGGACTCAGTTTTCTCGTCCTGGGGTAAAAAGCGGTCCCCCCGACGGTTTCTTCCCTTTGCTCCGTATTGGTCATAAGTCTTTCGATCTTCGGGTCTCGTGCTCCGAGGACTTCAACCCACACTCCTGGCATGCTCCCTGACACGTTTTCCGGAGGTATAGGTCGGGAAGCTAGCTCGTTGGAGGGAGAACTGTGGTGCGACCCAAAACGGTCCAAAAGATGGCCGAAGCTTCCAACGAGTGGCGAACGCTCGTCCGGTGTCAGAAACCACTGGAAATGCACTTGCAGCGAAGGAAACGGGCTGAGCTCGAGGACTTCCGGTGCTCGTCCCAAGAAAACGCGAGCGGGAATGCCCCGGACTCAGTTTTCTCGTCCTGGGGTAAAAAGCGGTCCCCCGACGGTTTCTTCCCTTTGCTCCGTATTGGTCATAAGTCTTTCGATCTTCGGGTCTCGTGCTCCGAGGACTTCAACCCACACTCCTGGCATGCTGCCTGACACGTTTTCCGGAGGTATAGGTCGGGAAGCGAGCTCGTTGGAGGGAGAACTGTGGTGCGACCCAAAACGGTCCAAAAGATGGCCGAAGCTTCCAACGAGTGGCGAACGCTCGTCCGGTGTCAGAAACCACTGGAAATGCACTTGCAGCGAAGGAAACGGGCTGAGCTCGAGGACTTCCGGTGCTCGTCCCAAGAGAACGCGAGCGGGAATGCCCCGAACTCAGTTTTCTCGTCCTGGGGTAAAAAGCGGTCCCCCGACGGTTTCTTCCCTTTGCTCCGTATTGGTCATAAGTCTTTCGATCTTCGGGTCTCGTGCTCCGAGGACTTCAACCCACACTCCTGGCATGCTCCCTGACACGTTTTCTGGAGGTATAGGTCGGGAAGCCAGCTCGTTGGAGGGAGAACTGTGGTGCGACCCAAAACGGTCCAAAAGATGGCCGAAGCTTCCAACGAGTGGCGAACGCTCGTCCGGTGTCAGAAACCACTGGAAATGCACTTGCAGCGAAGGAAACAGGCTGAGCTCGAGGACTTCCGGTGCTCGTCCCAAGAAAACGCGAGCGGGAATGCCCCGGACTCAGTTTTCTCGTCCTGGGGTAAAAAGCGGTCACCCGACGGTTTCTTCCCTTTGCTCCGTATTCGTCATAAGTCTTTCGATCTTCGGGTCTCGTGCTCCGAGGACTTCAACCCACACTCCTGGCATGCTCCCTGACACGTTTTCCGGAGGTATAGGTCGGGAAGCGAGCTCGTTGGAGGGAGAACTGTGGTGCGACCCAAAACGGTCCAAAAGATGGCCGAAGCTTCCAACGAGTGGCGAACGCTCGTCCGGTGTCAGAAACCACTGGAAATGCACTTGCAGCGAAGGAAACGGGCTGAGCTCGAGGACTTCCGGTGCTCGTCCCAAGAAAACGCGAGCGGGAATGCCCCGGACTCAGTTTTCTCGTCCTGGGGTAAAAAGCGGTCCCCCGACGGTTTCTTCCCTTTGCTCCGTATTGGTCATAAGTCTTTCGATCTTCGGGTCTCGTGCTCCGAGGACTTCAACCCACACTCCTGGCATGCTCCCTGACACGTTTTCCGGAGGTATAGGTCGGGAAGCGAGCTCGTTGGAGGGAGAACTGTGGTGCGACCCAAAACGGTCCAAAAGATGGCCGAAGCTTCCAACGAGTGGCGAACGCTCGTCCGGTGTCAGAAACCACTGGAAATGCACTTGCAGCGAAGGAAACGGGCTGAGCTCGAGGACTTCCGGTGCTCGTCCCAAGAAAACACGAGCGGGAATGCCCCGGACTCAGTTTTCTCGTCCTGGGGTAAAAAGCGGTCCCCCGACGGTTTCTTCCCTTTGCTCCGTATTGGTCATAAGTCTTTCGATCTTCGGGTCTCGTGCTCCGAGGACTTCAACCCACTCTCCTGGCATGCTCCCTGACACGTTTTATGGAGGTATAGGTCGGGAAGCGAGCTCGTTGGAGGGAGAACTGTGGTGCGACCCAAAACGGTCCAAAAGATGGCCGAAGCTTCCAACGAGTGGCGAACGCTCGTCCGGTGTCAGAAACCACTGGAAATGCACTTGCAGCGAAGGAAACGGGCTGAGCTCGAGGACTTCTGGTGCTCGTCCCAAGAAAACACGAGCGGGAATGCCCCGGACTCAGTTTTCTCGTCCTGGGGTAAAAAGCGGTCCCCCGACGGTTTCTTCCCTTTGCTCCGTATTGGTCATAAGTCTTTCGATCTTCGGGTCTCGTGCTCCGAGGACTTCAACCCACACTCCTGGCATGCTCCCTGACACGTTTTATGGAGGTATAGGTCGGGAAGCGAGCTCGTTGGAGGGAGAACTGTGGTGCGACCCAAAACGGTCCAAAAGATGGCCGAAGCTTCCAACGAGTGGCGAACGCTCGTCCGGTGTCAGAAACCACTGGAAATGCACTTGCAGCGAAGGAAACGGGCTGAGCTCGAGGACTTCCGGTGCTCGTCCCAAGAAAACACGAGCGGGAATGCCCCGGACTCAGTTTTCTCGTCCTGGGGTAAAAAGCGGTCCCCCGACGGTTTCTTCCCTTTGCTCCGTATTGGTCATAAGTCTTTCGATCTTCGGGTCTCGTGCTCCGAGGACTTCAACCCACACTCCTGGCATGCTGCCTGACACGTTTTCCGGAGGTATAGGTCGGGAAGCGAGCTCGTTGGAGGGAGAACTGTGGTGCGACCCAAAACGGTCCAAAAGATGGCCGAAGCTTCCAACAAGTGGCGAACGCTCGTCCGGTGTCAGAAACCACTGGAAATGCACTTGCAGCGAAGGAAACGGGCTGAGCTCGAGGACTTCCGGTGCTCGTCCCAAGAGAACGCGAGCGGGAATGCCCCGGACTCAGTTTTCTCGTCCTGGGGTAAAAAGCGGTCCCCCGACGGTTTCTTCCCTTTGCTCCGTATTGGTCGTAGGTCTTTCGATCTTCGGGTCTCGTGCTCCGAGGACTTCAACCCACACTCCTGGCATGCTCCCTGACACGTTTTCCGGAGGTATAGGTCGGGAAGCGAGCTCGTTGGAGGGAGAACTGTGGTGCGACCCAAAACGGTCCAAAAGATGGCCGAAGCTTCCAACGAGTGGCGAACGCTCGTCCGGTGTCAGAAACCACTGGAAATGCACTTGCAGCGAAGGAAACGGGCTGAGCTCGAGGACTTCCGGTGCCCGTCCCAAGAAAACGCGAGCGGGAATGCCCCGGACTCAGTTTTCTCGTCCTGGGGTAAAAAGCGGTCCCCCGACGGTTTCTTCCCTTTGCTCCGTATTGGTCGTAGGTCTTTCGATCTTCGGGTCTCGTGCTCCGAGGACTTCAACCCACACTCCTGGCATGCTCCCTGACACGTTTTCCGGAGGTATAGGTCGGGAAGCGAGCTCGTTGGAGGGAGAACTGTGGTGCGACCCAAAACGGTCCAAAAGATGGCCGAAGCTTCCAACGAGTGGCGAACGCTCGTCCGGTCTCAGAAACCACTGGAAATGCACTTGCAGCGAAGGAAACTGGCTGAGCTCGAGGACTTCCGGTGCTCGTCCCAAGAAAACGCGAGCGGGAATGCCCCGGACTCAGTTTTCTCGTCCTGGGGTAAAAAGCGGTCCCCCGACGGTTTCTTCCCTTTGCTCCGTATTGGTCATAGGTCTTTCGATCTTCGGGTCTCGTGCTCCGAGGACTTCAACCCACACTCCTGGCATGCTCCCTGACACGTTTTCCGGAGGTATAGGTCGGGAAGCGAGCTCGTTGGAGGGAGAACTGTGGTGCGACCCAAAACGGTCCAAAAGATGGCTGAAGCTTCCAACGAGTGGCGAACGCTCGTCCGGTGTCAGAAACCACTGGAAATGCACTTGCAGCGAAGGAAACGGGCTGAGCTCGAGGACTTCCGGTGCTCGTCCCAAGAAAACGCGAGCGGGAATGCCCCGGACTCAGTTTTCTCGTCCTGGGGTAAAAAGCGGTCCCCCGACGGTTTCTTCCCTTTGCTCCGTATTGGTCATAAGTCTTTCCATCTTCGGGTCTCGTGCTCCGAGGACTTCAACCCACACTCCTGGCATGCTCCCTGACACGTTTTCCGGAGGTATAGGTCGGGAAGCGAGCTCGTTGGAGGGAGAACTGTGGTGCGACCCAAAACGGTCCAAAAGATGGCCGAAGCTTCCAACGAGTGGCGAACGCTCGTCCGGTGTCAGAAACCACTGGAAATGCACTTGCAGCGAAGGAAACGGGCTCAGCTCGAGGACTTTCAGTGCTCGTCCCAAGAAAACGCGAGCGGGAATGCCCCGGACTCAGTTTTCTCGTCCTGGGGTAAAAAGCGGTCCCCCGACGGTTTCTTCCCTTTGCTCCGTATTGGTCGTAGGTCTTTCGATCTTCGGGTCTCGTGCTCCGAGGACTTCAACCCACACTCCTGGCATGCTCCCTGACACGTTTTCCGGAGGTATAGGTCGGGAAGCGAGCTCGTTGGAGGGAGAACTGTGGTGCGACCCAAAACGGTCCAAAAGATGGCCGAAGCTTCCAACGAGTGGCGAACGCTAGTCCGGTGTCAGAAACCACTGGAAATGCACTTGCAGCGAAGGAAACGGGCTGAGCTCGAGGACTTCGGGTGCTCGTCCCAAGAAAACGCGAGCGGGAATGCCCCGGACTCAGTTTTCTCGTCCTGGGGTAAAAAGCGGTCCGCCGACGGTTTCTTCCCTTTGCTCCGTATTGGTCGTAGGTCTTTCGATCTTCGGGTCTCGTGCTCCGAGGACTTCAACCCACACTCCTGGCATGCTCCCTGACACGTTTTCCGGAGGTATAGGTCGGGAAGCGAGCTCGTTGGAGGGAGAACTGTGGTGCGACCCAAAACGGTCCAAAAGATGGCCGAAGCTTCCAACGAGTGGCGAACGCTCGTCCGGTCTCAGAAACCACTGGAAATGCACTTGCAGCGAAGGAAACTGGCTGAGCTCGAGGACTTCCGGTGCTCGTCCCAAGAAAACGCGAGCGGGAATGCCCCGGACTCAGTTTTCTCGTCCTGGGGTAAAAAGCGGTCCCCCGACGGTTTCTTCCCTTTGCTCCGTATTGGTCATAGGTCTTTCGATCTTCGGGTCTCGTGCTCCGAGGAATTCAACCCACACTCCTGGCATGCTCCCTGACACGTTTTCCGGAGGTATAGGTCGGGAAGCGAGCTCGTTGGAGGGAGAACTGTGGTGCGACCCAAAACGGTCCAAAAGATGGCCGAAGCTTCCAACGAGTGGCGAACGCTCGTCCGGTGTCAGAAACCACTGGAAATGCACTTGCAGCGAAGGAAACGGGCTGAGCTCGAGGACTTCCGGTGCTCGTCCCAAGAAAACGCGAGCGGGAATGCCCCGGACTCAGTTTTCTCGTCCGGGGGTAAAAAGCGGTCCCCCGACGATTTCTTCCCTTTGCTCCGTATTGGTCATAGGTCTTTCCATCTTCGGGTCTCGTGCTCCGAGGACTTCAACCCACACTCCTGGCATGCTCCCACAGGTTTTCCGGAGGTATAGGTCGGGAAGCGAGCTCGTTGGAGGGAGAACTGTGGTGCGACCCAAAACGGTCCAAAAGATGGCCGAAGCTTCCAACGAGTGGCGAACGCTCGTCCGGTGTCAGAAACCACTGGAAATGCACTTGCAGCGAAGGAAACGGGCTGAGCTCGAGGACTTCCGGTGCTCGTCCCAAGAAAACGCGAGCGGGAATGCCCCGGACTCAGTTTTCTCGTCCGGGGGTAAAAAGCGGTCCCCCGATGGTTTCTTCCCTTTGCTCCGTATTGGTCATAGGTCTTTCGATCTTCGGGTCTCGTGCTCCGAGGACTTCAACCCACACTCCTGGCATGCTCCCTGACACGTTTTCCGGAGGTATAGGTCGGGAAGCGAGCTCGTTGGAGGGAGAACTGTGGTGCGACCCAAAACGGTCCAAAAGATGGCCGAAGCTTCCAACGAGTGGCGAACGCTCGTCCGGTGTCAGAAACCACTGGAAATGCACTTGCAGCGAAGGAAACGGGCTGAGCTCGATGACTTTCAGTGCTCGTCCCAAGAAAACGCGAGCGGGAATGCCCCGGACGCAGTTTTCTCGTCCTGGGGTAAAAAGCGGTCCCCCGACGGTTTCTTCCCTTTGCTCCGTATTGGTCATAGGTCTTTCGATCTTCGGGTCTCGTGCTCCGAGGACTTCAACCCACACTCCTGGCATGCTCCCCGACACGTTTTCCGGAGGTATAGGTCGGGAAGCGAGCTCGTTGGAGGGAGAACTGTGGTGCGACCCAAAACGGTCCAAAAGATGGCCGAAGCTTCCAACGAGTGGCGAACGCTCGTCCGGTGTCAGAAACCACTGGAAATGCACTTGCAGCGAAGAAAACGGGCTGAGCTCGAGGACTTCCGGTGCTCGTCCCAAGAAAACGCGAGCGGGAATGCCCCGGACTCAGTTTTCTCGTCCTGGGGTAAAAAGCGGTCCCCCGACGGTTTCTTCCCTTTGCTCCGTATTGGTCGTAGGTCTTTCGATCTTCGGGTCTCGTGCTCCGAGGACTTCAACCCACACTCCTGGCATGCTCCCTGACACGTTTTTCGGAGGTATAGGTCGGGAAGCGAGCTCGTTGGAGGGAGAACTGTGGTGCGACCCAAAACGGTCCAAAAGATGGCCGAAGCTTCCAACGAGTGGCGAACGCTCGTCCGGTGTCAGAAACCACTGGAAATGCACTTGCAGCGAAGGAAACGGGCTGAGCTCGAGGACTTCCGGTGCTCGTCCCAAGAAAACGCGAGCGGGAATGCCCCGGACTCAGTTTTCTCGTCCTGGGGTAAAAAGCGGTCCCCCGACGGTTTCTTCCCTTCGCTCCGTATTGGTCATAGGTCTTTCGATCTTCGGGTCTCGTGCTCCGAGGACTTCAACCCACACTCCTGGCATGCTCCCTGACACGTTTTCCGGAGGTATAGGTCGGGAAGCGAGCTCGTTGGAGGGAGAACTGTGGTGCGACCCAAAACGGTCCAAAAGATGGCCGAAGCTTCCAACGAGTGGCGAACGCTCGTCCGGTGTCAGAAACCACTGGAAATGCACTTGCAGCGAAGGAAACGGGCTGAGCTCGAGGACTTCCGGTGCTCGTCCCAAGAAAACGCGAGCGGGAATGCCCTGGACTCAGTTTTCTCGTCCTGGGGTAAAAAGCGGTCCCCCGACGGTTTCTTCCCTTTGCTCCGTATTGGTCATAAGTCTTTCGATCTTCGGGTCTCGTGCTCCGAGGACTTCAACCCACACTCCTGGCATGCTCCCTGACACGTTTTCCGGAGGTATAGGTCGGGAAGCGAGCTCGTTGGAGGGAGAACTGTGGTGCGACCCAAAACGGTCCAAAAGATGGCCGAAGCTTCCAACGAGTGGCGAACGCTCGTCCGGTGTCAGAAACCACTGGAAATGCACTTGCAGCGAAGGAAACGGGCTGAGCTCGAGGACTTCCGGTGCTCGTCCCAAGAAAACGCGAGCGGGAATGCCCCGGACTCAGTTTTCTCGTCCTGGGGTAAAAAGCGGTCCCCCGACGGTTTCTTCCCTTTGCTCCGTATTGGTCATAGGTCTTTCGATCTTCGGGTCTCGTGCTCCGAGGACTTCAACCCACACTCCTGGCATGCTCCCTGACACGTTTTCCGGAGGTATAGGTCGGGAAGCGAGCTCGTTGGAGGGAGAACTGTGGTGTGACCCAAAACGGTCCAAAAGATGGCCGAAGCATCCAACGAGTGGCGAACGCTCGTCCGGTGTCAGAAACCACTGGAAATGCACTTGCAGCGAAGGAAACGGGCTGAGCTCGAGGACTTTCGGTGCTCGTCCCAAGAAAACGCGAGCGGGAATGCCCCGGACTCAGTTTTCTCGTCCTGGGGTAAAAAGCGGTCCCCCGACGGTTTCTTCCCTTTGCTCCGTATTGGTCATAGGTCTTTCGATCTTCGGGTCTCGTGCTCCGAGGACTTCAACCCACACTCCTGGCATGCTCCCTGACACGTTTTCCGGAGGTATAGGTCGGGAAGCGAGCTCGTTGGAGGGAGAACTGTGGTGCGACCCAAAACGGTCCAAAAGATGGCCGAAGCTTCCAACGAGTGGCGAACGCTCGTCCGGTGTCAGAAACCACTGGAAATGCACTTGCAGCGAAGGAAACAGGCTGAGCTCGAGGACTTCCGGTGCTCGTCCCAAGAAAACGCGAGCGGGAATGCCCCGGACTCAGTTTTCTCGTCCTGGGGTAAAAAGCGGTCCCCCGACGGTTTCTTCCCTTTGCTCCGTATTGGTCATAAGTCTTTCGATCTTCGGGTCTCGTGCTCCGAGGACTTCAACCCACACTCCTGGCATGCTCCCTGACACGTTTTCCGGAGGTATAGGTCGGGAAGCGAGCTCGTTGGAGGGAGAACTGTGGTGCGACCCAAAACGGTCCAAAAGATGGCCGAAGCTTCCAACGAGTGGCGAACGCTCGTCCGGTGTCAGAAACCACTGGAAATGCACTTGCAGCGAAGGAAACGGGCTGAGCTCGAGGACTTCCGGTGCTCGTCCCAAGAAAACACGAGCGGGAATGCCCCGGACTCAGTTTTCTCGTCCTGGGGTAAAAAGCGGTCCCCCGACGGTTTCTTCCCTTTGCTCCGTATTGGTCATAAGTCTTTCGATCTTCGGGTCTCGTGCTCCGAGGACTTCAACTCACACTCCTAGCATGCTCCCTGACACGTTTTCCGGAGGTATAGGTCGGGAAGCGAGCTCGTTGGAGGGAGAACTGTGGTGCGACCCAAAACGGTCCAAAAGATGGCCGAAGCTTCCAACGAGTGGCGAACGCTCGTCCGGTGTCAGAAACCACTGGAAATGCACTTGCAGCGAAGGAAACGGGCTGAGCTCGAGGACTTCCGGTGCTCGTCCCAAGAAAACGCGAGCGGGAATGCCCCGGACTCAGTTTTCTCGTCCTGGGGTAAAAAGCGGTCCCCCCGACGGTTTCTTCCCTTTGCTCCGTATTGGTCATAAGTCTTTCGATCTTCGGGTCTCGTGCTCCGAGGACTTCAACCCACACTCCTAGCATGCTCCCTGACACGTTTTCCGGAGGTATAGGTCGGGAAGCGAGCTCGTTGGAGGGAGAACTGTGGTGCGACCCAAAACGGTCCAAAAGATGGCCGAAGCTTCCAACGAGTGGCGAACGCTCGTCCGGTGTCAGAAACCACTGGAAATGCACTTGCAGCGAAGGAAAGGGGCTGAGCTCGAGGACTTCCGGTGCTCGTCCCAAGAAAACGCGAGCGGGAATGCCCCGGACTCAGTTTTCTCGTCCTGGGGTAAAAAGCGGTCCCCCGACGGTTTCTTCCCTTTGCTCCGTATTGGTCATAAGTCTTTCGATCTTCGGGTCTCGTGCTCCGAGGACTTCAACCCACACTCCTGGCATGCTCCCTGACACGTTTTCCGGAGGTATAGGTTGGGAAGCGAGCTCGTTGGAGGGAGAACTGTGGTGCGACCCAAAACGGTCCAAAAGATGGCCGAAGCTTCCAACGAGTGGCGAACGCTCGTCCGGTGTCAGAAACCACTGGAAATGCACTTGCAGCGAAGGAAACAGGCTGAGCTCGAGGACTTCCGGTGCTCGTCCCAAGAAAACGCGAGCGGGAATGCCCCGGACTCAGTTTTCTCGTCCTGGGGTAAAAAGCGGTCCCCCGACGGTTTCTTCCCTTTGCTCCGTATTGGTCATAAGTCTTTCGATCTTCGGGTCTCGTGCTCCGAGGACTTCAACCCACACTCCTGGCATGCTCCCTGACACGTTTTCCGGAGGTATAGGTCGGGAAGCGAGCTCGTTGGAGGGAGAACTGTGGTGCGACCCAAAACGGTCCAAAAGATGGCCGAAGCTTCCAACGAGTGGCGAACGCTCGTCCGGTGTCAGAAACCACTGGAAATGCACTTGCAGCGAAGGAAACGGGCTGAGCTCGAGGACTTCCGGTGCTCGTCCCAAGAAAACACGAGCGGGAATGCCCCGGACTCAGTTTTCTCGTCCTGGGGTAAAAAGCGGTCCCCCGACGGTTTCTTCCCTTTGCTCCGTATTGGTCATAAGTCTTTCGATCTTCGGGTCTCGTGCTCCGAGGACTTCAACTCACACTCCTAGCATGCTCCCTGACACGTTTTCCGGAGGTATAGGTCGGGAAGCGAGCTCGTTGGAGGGAGAACTGTGGTGCGACCCAAAACGGTCCAAAAGATGGCCGAAGCTTCCAACGAGTGGCGAACGCTCGTCCGGTGTCAGAAACCACTGGAAATGCACTTGCAGCGAAGGAAACGGGCTGAGCTCGAGGACTTCCGGTGCTCGTCCCAAGAAAACGCGAGCGGGAATGCCCCGGACTCAGTTTTCTCGTCCTGGGGTAAAAAGCGGTCCCCCGACGGTTTCTTCCCTTTGCTCCGTATTGGTCATAAGTCTTTCGATCTTCGGGTCTCGTGCTCCGAGGACTTCAACCCACACTCCTAGCATGCTCCCTGACACGTTTTCCGGAGGTATAGGTCGGGAAGCGAGCTCGTTGGAGGGAGAACTGTGGTGCGACCCAAAACGGTCCAAAAGATGGCCGAAGCTTCCAACGAGTGGCGAACGCTCGTCCGGTGTCAGAAACCACTGGAAATGCACTTGCAGCGAAGGAAAGGGGCTGAGCTCGAGGACTTCCGGTGCTCGTCCCAAGAAAACGCGAGCGGGAATGCCCCGGACTCAGTTTTCTCGTCCTGGGGTAAAAAGCGGTCCCCCGACGGTTTCTTCCCTTTGCTCCGTATTGGTCATAAGTCTTTCGATCTTCGGGTCTCGTGCTCCGAGGACTTCAACCCACACTCCTGGCATGCTCCCTGACACGTTTTCCGGAGGTATAGGTTGGGAAGCGAGCTCGTTGGAGGGAGAACTGTGGTGCGACCCAAAACGGTCCAAAAGATGGCCGAAGCTTCCAACGAGTGGCGAACGCTCGTCCGGTGTCAGAAACCACTGGAAATGCACTTGCAGCGAAGGAAACGGGCTGAGCTCGAGGACTTCCGGTGCTCGTCCCAAGAAAACGCGAGCGGGAATGCCCCGGACTCAGTTTTCTCGTCCTGGGGTAAAAAGCGGTCCCCCGACGGTTTCTTCCCTTTGCTCCGTATTGGTCATAAGTCTTTCGATCTTCGGGTCTCGTGCTCCGAGGACTTCAACCCACACTCCTGGCATGCTCCCTGACCCGTTTTCCGGAGGTATAGGTTGGGAAGCGAGCTCGTTGGAGGGAGAACTGTGGTGCGACCCAAAACGGTCCAAAAGATGGCCGAAGCTTCCAACGAGTGGCGAACGCTCGTCCGGTGTCAGAAACCACTGGAAATGCACTTGCAGCGAAGGAAACGGGCTGAGCTCGAGGACTTCCGGTGCTCGTCCCAAGAAAACGCGAGCGGGAATGCCCCGGACTCAGTTTTCTCGTCCTGGGGTAAAAAGCGGTCCCCCGACGGTTTCTTCCCTTCGCTCCGTATTGGTCATAGGTCTTTCGATCTTCGGGTCTCGTGCTCCGAGGACTTCAACCCACACTCCTGGCATGCTCCCTGACACGTTTTCCGGAGGTATAGGTCGGGAAGCGAGCTCGTTGGAGGGAGAACTGTGGTGCGACCCAAAACGGTCCAAAAGATGGCCGAAGCTTCCAACGAGTGGCGAACGCTCGTCCGGTGTCAGAAACCACTGGAAATGCACTTGCAGCGAAGGAAACGGGCTGAGCTCGAGGACTTCCGGTGCTCGTCCCAAGAAAACGCGAGCGGGAATGCCCTGGACTCAGTTTTCTCGTCCTGGGGTAAAAAGCGGTCCCCCGACGGTTTCTTCCCTTTGCTCCGTATTGGTCATAAGTCTTTCGATCTTCGGGTCTCGTGCTCCGAGGACTTCAACCCACACTCCTGGCATGCTCCCTGACACGTTTTCCGGAGGTATAGGTCGGGAAGCGAGCTCGTTGGAGGGAGAACTGTGGTGCGACCCAAAACGGTCCAAAAGATGGCCGAAGCTTCCAACGAGTGGCGAACGCTCGTCCGGTGTCAGAAACCACTGGAAATGCACTTGCAGCGAAGGAAACGGGCTGAGCTCGAGGACTTCCGGTGCTCGTCCCAAGAAAACGCGAGCGGGAATGCCCCGGACTCAGTTTTCTCGTCCTGGGGTAAAAAGCGGTCCCCCCGACGGTTTCTTCCCTTTGCTCCGTATTGGTCATAGGTCTTTCGATCTTCGGGTCTCGTGCTCCGAGGACTTCAACCCACACTCCTGGCATGCTCCCTGACACGTTTTCCGGAGGTATAGGTCGGGAAGCGAGCTCGTTGGAGGGAGAACTGTGGTGTGACCCAAAACGGTCCAAAAGATGGCCGAAGCATCCAACGAGTGGCGAACGCTCGTCCGGTGTCAGAAACCACTGGAAATGCACTTGCAGCGAAGGAAACGGGCTGAGCTCGAGGACTTCCGGTGCTCGTCCCAAGAAAACGCGAGCGGGAATGCCCCGGACTCAGTTTTCTCGTCCTGGGGTAAAAAGCGGTTCCCCGACGGTTTCTTCCCTTTGCTCCGTATTGGTCATAGGTCTTTCGATCTTCGGGTCTCGTGCTCCGAGGACTTCAACCCACACTCCTGGCATGCTCCCTGACACGTTTTCCGGAGGTATAGGTCGGGAAGCGAGCTCGTTGGAGGGAGAACTGTGGTGCGACCCAAAACGGTCCAAAAGATGGCCGAAGCTTCCAACGAGTGGCGAACGCTCGTCCGGTGTCAGAAACCACTGGAAATGCACTTGCAGCGAAGGAAACAGGCTGAGCTCGAGGACTTCCGGTGCTCGTCCCAAGAAAACGCGAGCGGGAATGCCCCGGACTCAGTTTTCTCGTCCTGGGGTAAAAAGCGGTCCCCCGACGGTTTCTTCCCTTTGCTCCGTATTGGTCATAAGTCTTTCGATCTTCGGGTCTCGTGCTCCGAGGACTTCAACCCACACTCCTGGCATGCTCCCTGACACGTTTTCCGGAGGTATAGGTCGGGAAGCGAGCTCGTTGGAGGGAGAACTGTGGTGCGACCCAAAACGGTCCAAAAGATGGCCGAAGCTTCCAACGAGTGGCGAACGCTCGTCCGGTGTCAGAAACCACTGGAAATGCACTTGCAGCGAAGGAAACGGGCTGAGCTCGAGGACTTCCGGTGCTCGTCCCAAGAAAACACGAGCGGGAATGCCCCGGACTCAGTTTTCTCGTCCTGGGGTAAAAAGCGGTCCCCCGACGGTTTCTTCCCTTTGCTCCGTATTGGTCATAAGTCTTTCGATCTTCGGGTCTCGTGCTCCGAGGACTTCAACTCACACTCCTAGCATGCTCCCTGACACGTTTTCCGGAGGTATAGGTCGGGAAGCGAGCTCGTTGGAGGGAGAACTGTGGTGCGACCCAAAACGGTCCAAAAGATGGCCGAAGCTTCCAACGAGTGGCGAACGCTCGTCCGGTGTCAGAAACCACTGGAAATGCACTTGCAGCGAAGGAAACGGGCTGAGCTCGAGGACTTCCGGTGCTCGTCCCAAGAAAACGCGAGCGGGAATGCCCCGGACTCAGTTTTCTCGTCCTGGGGTAAAAAGCGGTCCCCCGACGGTTTCTTCCCTTTTCTCCGTATTGGTCATAAGTCTTTCGATCTTCGGGTCTCGTGCTCCGAGGACTTCAACCCACACTCCTAGCATGCTCCCTGACACGTTTTCCGGAGGTATAGGTCGGGAAGCGAGCTCGTTGGAGGGAGAACTGTGGTGCGACCCAAAACGGTCCAAAAGATGGCCGAAGCTTCCAACGAGTGGCGAACGCTCGTCCGGTGTCAGAAACCACTGGAAATGCACTTGCAGCGAAGGAAAGGGGCTGAGCTCGAGGACTTCCGGTGCTCGTCCCAAGAAAACGCGAGCGGGAATGCCCCGGACTCAGTTTTCTCGTCCTGGGGTAAAAAGCGGTCCCCCGACGGTTTCTTCCCTTTGCTCCGTATTGGTCATAAGTCTTTCGATCTTCGGGTCTCGTGCTCCGAGGACTTCAACCCACACTCCTGGCATGCTCCCTGACACGTTTTCCGGAGGTATAGGTTGGGAAGCGAGCTCGTTGGAGGGAGAACTGTGGTGCGACCCAAAACGGTCCAAAAGATGGCCGAAGCTTCCAACGAGTGGCGAACGCTCGTCCGGTGTCAGAAACCACTGGAAATGCACTTGCAGCGAAGGAAACAGGCTGAGCTCGAGGACTTCCGGTGCTCGTCCCAAGAAAACGCGAGCGGGAATGCCCCGGACTCAGTTTTCTCGTCCTGGGGTAAAAAGCGGTCCCCCGACGGTTTCTTCCCTTTGCTCCGTATTGGTCATAAGTCTTTCGATCTTCGGGTCTCGTGCTCCGAGGACTTCAACCCACACTCCTGGCATGCTCCCTGACACGTTTTCCGGAGGTATAGGTCGGGAAGCGAGCTCGTTGGAGGGAGAACTGTGGTGCGACCCAAAACGGTCCAAAAGATGGCCGAAGCTTCCAACGAGTGGCGAACGCTCGTCCGGTGTCAGAAACCACTGGAAATGCACTTGCAGCGAAGGAAACGGGCTGAGCTCGAGGACTTCCGGTGCTCGTCCCAAGAAAACACGAGCGGGAATGCCCCGGACTCAGTTTTCTCGTCCTGGGGTAAAAAGCGGTCCCCCGACGGTTTCTTCCCTTTGCTCCGTATTGGTCATAAGTCTTTCGATCTTCGGGTCTCGTGCTCCGAGGACTTCAACTCACACTCCTAGCATGCTCCCTGACACGTTTTCCGGAGGTATAGGTCGGGAAGCGAGCTCGTTGGAGGGAGAACTGTGGTGCGACCCAAAACGGTCCAAAAGATGGCCGAAGCTTCCAACGAGTGGCGAACGCTCGTCCGGTGTCAGAAACCACTGGAAATGCACTTGCAGCGAAGGAAACGGGCTGAGCTCGAGGACTTCCGGTGCTCGTCCCAAGAAAACGCGAGCGGGAATGCCCCGGACTCAGTTTTCTCGTCCTGGGGTAAAAAGCGGTCCCCCGACGGTTTCTTCCCTTTGCTCCGTATTGGTCATAAGTCTTTCGATCTTCGGGTCTCGTGCTCCGAGGACTTCAACCCACACTCCTAGCATGCTCCCTGACACGTTTTCCGGAGGTATAGGTCGGGAAGCGAGCTCGTTGGAGGGAGAACTGTGGTGCGACCCAAAACGGTCCAAAAGATGGCCGAAGCTTCCAACGAGTGGCGAACGCTCGTCCGGTGTCAGAAACCACTGGAAATGCACTTGCAGCGAAGGAAAGGGGCTGAGCTCGAGGACTTCCGGTGCTCGTCCCAAGAAAACGCGAGCGGGAATGCCCCGGACTCAGTTTTCTCGTCCTGGGGTAAAAAGCGGTCCCCCGACGGTTTCTTCCCTTTGCTCCGTATTGGTCATAAGTCTTTCGATCTTCGAGTCTCGTGCTCCGAGGACTTCAACCCACACTCCTGGCATGCTCCCTGACACGTTTTCCGGAGGTATAGGTTGGGAAGCGAGCTCGTTGGAGGGGAGAACTGTGGTGCGACCCAAAACGGTCCAAAAGATGGCCGAAGCTTCCAACGAGTGGCGAACGCTCGTCCGGTGTCAGAAACCACTGGAAATGCACTTGCAGCGAAGGAAACGGGCTGAGCTCGAGGACTTCCGGTGCTCGTCCCAAGAAAACGCGAGCGGGAATGCCCCGGACTCAGTTTTCTCGTCCTGGGGTAAAAAGCGGTCCCCCGACGGTTTCTTCCCTTCGCTCCGTATTGGTCATAGGTCTTTCGATCTTCGGGTCTCGTGCTCCGAGGACTTCAACCCACACTCCTGGCATGCTCCCTGACACGTTTTCCGGAGGTATAGGTCGGGAAGCGAGCTCGTTGGAGGGAGAACTGTGGTGCGACCCAAAACGGTCCAAAAGATGGCCGAAGCTTCCAACGAGTGGCGAACGCTCGTCCGGTGTCAGAAACCACTGGAAATGCACTTGCAGCGAAGGAAACGGGCTGAGCTCGAGGACTTCCGGTGCTCGTCCCAAGAAAACGCGAGCGGGAATGCCCTGGACTCAGTTTTCTCGTCCTGGGGTAAAAAGCGGTCCCCCGACGGTTTCTTCCCTTTGCTCCGTATTGGTCATAAGTCTTTCGATCTTCGGGTCTCGTGCTCCGAGGACTTCAACCCACACTCCTGGCATGCTCCCTGACACGTTTTCCGGAGGTATAGGTCGGGAAGCGAGCTCGTTGGAGGGAGAACTGTGGTGCGACCCAAAACGGTCCAAAAGATGGCCGAAGCTTCCAACGAGTGGCGAACGCTCGTCCGGTGTCAGAAACCACTGGAAATGCACTTGCAGCGAAGGAAACGGGCTGAGCTCGAGGACTTCCGGTGCTCGTCCCAAGAAAACGCGAGCGGGAATGCCCCGGACTCAGTTTTCTCGTCCTGGGGTAAAAAGCGGTCCCCCGACGGTTTCTTCCCTTTGCTCCGTATTGGTCATAGGTCTTTCGATCTTCGGGTCTCGTGCTCCGAGGACTTCAACCCACACTCCTGGCATGC
Organism: Cucumis melo; assembly: GCF_025177605.1. Classification (NCBI taxonomy): domain Eukaryota; kingdom Viridiplantae; phylum Streptophyta; class Magnoliopsida; order Cucurbitales; family Cucurbitaceae; genus Cucumis; species Cucumis melo. The sequence continues at coordinate 27,991,600 of NC_066857.1, forward strand.
TCCCTGACACGTTTTCCGGAGGTATAGGTCGGGAAGCGAGCTCGTTGGAGGGAGAACTGTGGTGTGACCCAAAACGGTCCAAAAGATGGCCGAAGCATCCAACGAGTGGCGAACGCTCGTCCGGTGTCAGAAACCACTGGAAATGCACTTGCAGCGAAGGAAACGGGCTGAGCTCGAGGACTTCCGGTGCTCGTCCCAAGAAAACGCGAGCGGGAATGCCCCGGACTCAGTTTTCTCGTCCTGGGGTAAAAAGCGGTCCCCCCGACGGTTTCTTCCCTTTGCTCCGTATTGGTCATAGGTCTTTCGATCTTCGGGTCTCGTGCTCCGAGGACTTCAACCCACACTCCTGGCATGCTCCCTGACACGTTTTCCGGAGGTATAGGTCGGGAAGCGAGCTCGTTGGAGGGAGAACTGTGGTGCGACCCAAAACGGTCCAAAAGATGGCCGAAGCTTTCAACGAGTGGCGAACGCTCGTCCGGTGTCAGAAACCACTGGAAATGCACTTGCAGCGAAGGAAACAGGCTGAGCTCGAGGACTTCCGGTGCTCGTCCCAAGAAAACGCGAGCGGGAATGCCCCGGACTCAGTTTTCTCGTCCTGGGGTAAAAAGCGGTCCCCCGACGGTTTCTTCCCTTTGCTCCGTATTGGTCATAAGTCTTTCGATCTTCGGGTCTCGTGCTCCGAGGACTTCAACCCACACTCCTGGCATGCTCCCTGACACGTTTTCCGGAGGTATAGGTCGGGAAGCGAGCTCGTTGGAGGGAGAACTGTGGTGCGACCCAAAACGGTCCAAAAGATGGCCGAAGCTTCCAACGAGTGGCGAACGCTCGTCCGGTGTCAGAAACCACTGGAAATGCACTTGCAGCGAAGGAAACGGGCTGAGCTCGAGGACTTCCGGTGCTCGTCCCAAGAAAACGCGAGCGGGAATGCCCCGGACTCAGTTTTCTCGTCCTGGGGTAAAAAGCGGTCCCCCGACGGTTTCTTCCCTTTGCTCCGTATTGGTCATAAGTCTTTCGATCTTCGGGTCTCGTGCTCCGAGGACTTCAACTCACACTCCTAGCATGCTCCCTGACACGTTTTCCGGAGGTATAGGTCGGGAAGCGAGCTCGTTGGAGGGAGAACTGTGGTGCGACCCAAAACGGTCCAAAAGATGGCCGAAGCTTCCAACGAGTGGCGAACGCTCGTCCGGTGTCAGAAACCACTGGAAATGCACTTGCAGCGAAGGAAACGGGCTGAGCTCGAGGACTTCCGGTGCTCGTCCCAAGAAAACACGAGCGGGAATGCCCCGGACTCAGTTTTCTCGTCCTGGGGTAAAAAGCGGTCCCCCGACGGTTTCTTCCCTTTGCTCCGTATTGGTCATAAGTCTTTCGATCTTCGGGTCTCGTGCTCCGAGGACTTCAACTCACACTCCTAGCATGCTCCCTGACACGTTTTCCGGAGGTATAGGTCGGGAAGCGAGCTCGTTGGAGGGAGAACTGTGGTGCGACCCAAAACGGTCCAAAAGATGGCCGAAGCTTCCAACGAGTGGCGAACGCTCGTCCGGTGTCAGAAACCACTGGAAATGCACTTGCAGCGAAGGAAACGGGCTGAGCTCGAGGACTTCCGGTGCTCGTCCCAAGAAAACGCGAGCGGGAATGCCCCGGACTCAGTTTTCTCGTCCTGGGGTAAAAAGCGGTCCCCCGACGGTTTCTTCCCTTTGCTCCGTATTGGTCATAAGTCTTTCGATCTTCGGGTCTCGTGCTCCGAGGACTTCAACCCACACTCCTAGCATGCTCCCTGACACGTTTTCCGGAGGTATAGGTCGGGAAGCGAGCTCGTTGGAGGGAGAACTGTGGTGCGACCCAAAACGGTCCAAAAGATGGCCGAAGCTTCCAACGAGTGGCGAACGCTCGTCCGGTGTCAGAAACCACTGGAAATGCACTTGCAGCGAAGGAAAGGGGCTGAGCTCGAGGACTTCCGGTGCTCGTCCCAAGAAAACGCGAGCGGGAATGCCCCGGACTCAGTTTTCTCGTCCTGGGGTAAAAAGCGGTCCCCCGACGGTTTCTTCCCTTTGCTCCGTATTGGTCATAAGTCTTTCGATCTTCGAGTCTCGTGCTCCGAGGACTTCAACCCACACTCCTGGCATGCTCCCTGACACGTTTTCCGGAGGTATAGGTTGGGAAGCGAGCTCGTTGGAGGGAGAACTGTGGTGCGACCCAAAACGGTCCAAAAGATGGCCGAAGCTTCCAACGAGTGGCGAACGCTCGTCCGGTGTCAGAAACCACTGGAAATGCACTTGCAGCGAAGGAAACGGGCTGAGCTCGAGGACTTCCGGTGCTCGTCCCAAGAAAACGCGAGCGGGAATGCCCCGGACTCAGTTTTCTCGTCCTGGGGTAAAAAGCGGTCCCCCGACGGTTTCTTCCCTTCGCTCCGTATTGGTCATAGGTCTTTCGATCTTCGGGTCTCGTGCTCCGAGGACTTCAACCCACACTCCTGGCATGCTCCCTGACACGTTTTCCGGAGGTATAGGTCGGGAAGCGAGCTCGTTGGAGGGAGAACTGTGGTGCGACCCAAAACGGTCCAAAAGATGGCCGAAGCTTCCAACGAGTGGCGAACGCTCGTCCGGTGTCAGAAACCACTGGAAATGCACTTGCAGCGAAGGAAACGGGCTGAGCTCGAGGACTTCCGGTGCTCGTCCCAAGAAAACGCGAGCGGGAATGCCCTGGACTCAGTTTTCTCGTCCTGGGGTAAAAAGCGGTCCCCCGACGGTTTCTTCCCTTTGCTCCGTATTGGTCATAAGTCTTTCGATCTTCGGGTCTCGTGCTCCGAGGACTTCAACCCACACTCCTGGCATGCTCCCTGACACGTTTTCCGGAGGTATAGGTCGGGAAGCGAGCTCGTTGGAGGGAGAACTGTGGTGCGACCCAAAACGGTCCAAAAGATGGCCGAAGCTTCCAACGAGTGGCGAACGCTCGTCCGGTGTCAGAAACCACTGGAAATGCACTTGTAGCGAAGGAAACGGGCTGAGCTCGAGGACTTCCGGTGCTCGTCCCAAGAAAACGCGAGCGGGAATGCCCCGGACTCAGTTTTCTCGTCCTGGGGTAAAAAGCGGTCCCCCGACGGTTTCTTCCCTTTGCTCCGTATTGGTCATAAGTCTTTCGATCTTCGGGTCTCGTGCTCCGAGGACTTCAACCCACACTCCTGGCATGCTCCCTGACACGTTTTCCGGAGGTATAGGTCGGGAAGCGAGCTCGTTGGAGGGAGAACTGTGGTGCGACCCAAAACGGTCCAAAAGATGGCCGAAGCTTCCAACGAGTGGCGAACGCTCGTCCGGTGTCAGAAACCACTGGAAATGCACTTGCAGCGAAGGAAACGGGCTGAGCTCGAGGACTTCCGGTGCTCGTCCCAAGAAAACGCGAGCGGGAATGCCCTGGACTCAGTTTTCTCGTCCTGGGGTAAAAAGCGGTCCCCCGACGGTTTCTTCCCTTTGCTCCGTATTGGTCATAAGTCTTTCGATCTTCGGGTCTCGTGCTCCGAGGACTTCAACCCACACTCCTGGCATGCTCCCTGACACGTTTTCCGGAGGTATAGGTCGGGAAGCGAGCTCGTTGGAGGGAGAACTGTGGTGCGACCCAAAACGGTCCAAAAGATGGCCGAAGCTTCCAACGAGTGGCGAACGCTCGTCCGGTGTCAGAAACCACTGGAAATGCACTTGCAGCGAAGGAAACGGGCTGAGCTCGAGGACTTCCGGTGCTCGTCCCAAGAAAACGCGAGCGGGAATGCCCCGGACTCAGTTTTCTCGTCCTGGGGTAAAAAGCGGTCCCCCGACGGTTTCTTCCCTTTGCTCCGTATTGGTCATAAGTCTTTCGATCTTCGGGTCTCGTGCTCCGAGGACTTCAACCCACACTCCTGGCATGCTCCCTGACACGTTTTCCGGAGGTATAGGTCGGGAAGCGAGCTCGTTGGAGGGAGAACTGTGGTGCGACCCAAAACGGTCCAAAAGATGGCCGAAGCTTCCAACGAGTGGCGAACGCTCGTCCGGTGTCAGAAACCACTGGAAATGCACTTGCAGCGAAGGAAACGGGCTGAGCTCGAGGACTTCCGGTGCTCGTCCCAAGAAAACGCGAGCGGGAATGCCCCGGACTCAGTTTTCTCGTCCTGGGGTAAAAAGCGGTCCCCCGACGGTTTCTTCCCTTTGCTCCGTATTGGTCATAAGTCTTTCGATCTTCGGGTCTCGTGCTCCGAGGACTTCAACCCACACTCCTGGCATGCTCCCTGACACGTTTTCCGGAGGTATAGGTCGGGAAGCGAGCTCGTTGGAGGGAGAACTGTGGTGCGACCCAAAACGGTCCAAAAGATGGCCGAAGCTTCCAACGAGTGGCGAACGCTCGTCCGGTGTCAGAAACCACTGGAAATGCACTTGCAGCGAAGGAAACGGGCTGAGCTCGAGGACTTCCGGTGCTCGTCCCAAGAAAACGCGAGCGGGAATGCCCTGGACTCAGTTTTCTCGTCCTGGGGTAAAAAGCGGTCCCCCGACGGTTTCTTCCCTTTGCTCCGTATTGGTCATAAGTCTTTCGATCTTCGGGTCTCGTGCTCCGAGGACTTCAACCCACACTCCTGGCATGCTCCCTGACACGTTTTCCGGAGGTATAGGTCGGGAAGCGAGCTCGTTGGAGGGAGAACTGTGGTGCGACCCAAAACGGTCCAAAAGATGGCCGAAGCTTCCAACGAGTGGCGAACGCTCGTCCGGTGTCAGAAACCACTGGAAATGCACTTGCAGCGAAGGAAACGGGCTGAGCTCGAGGACTTCCGGTGCTCGTCCCAAGAAAACGCGAGCGGGAATGCCCCGGACTCAGTTTTCTCGTCCTGGGGTAAAAAGCGGTCCCCCGACGGTTTCTTCCCTTTGCTCCGTATTGGTCATAAGTCTTTCGATCTTCGGGTCTCGTGCTCCGAGGACTTCAACCCACACTCCTGGCATGCTCCCTGACACGTTTTCCGGAGGTATAGGTCGGGAAGCGAGCTCGTTGGAGGGAGAACTGTGGTGCGACCCAAAACGGTCCAAAAGATGGCCGAAGCTTCCAACGAGTGGCGAACGCTCGTCCGGTGTCAGAAACCACTGGAAATGCACTTGTAGCGAAGGAAACGGGCTGAGCTCGAGGACTTCCGGTGCTCGTCCCAAGAAAACGCGAGCGGGAATGCCCCGGACTCAGTTTTCTCGTCCTGGGGTAAAAAGCGGTCCCCCGACGGTTTCTTCCCTTTGCTCCGTATTGGTCATAAGTCTTTCGATCTTCGGGTCTCGTGCTCCGAGGACTTCAACCCACACTCCTGGCATGCTCCCTGACACGTTTTCCGGAGGTATAGGTCGGGAAGCGAGCTCGTTGGAGGGAGAACTGTGGTGCGACCCAAAACGGTCCAAAAGATGGCCGAAGCTTCCAACGAGTGGCGAACGCTCGTCCGGTGTCAGAAACCACTGGAAATGCACTTGCAGCGAAGGAAACGGGCTGAGCTCGAGGACTTCCGGTGCTCGTCCCAAGAAAACGCGAGCGGGAATGCCCTGGACTCAGTTTTCTCGTCCTGGGGTAAAAAGCGGTCCCCCGACGGTTTCTTCCCTTTGCTCCGTATTGGTCATAAGTCTTTCGATCTTCGGGTCTCGTGCTCCGAGGACTTCAACCCACACTCCTGGCATGCTCCCTGACACGTTTTCCGGAGGTATAGGTCGGGAAGCGAGCTCGTTGGAGGGAGAACTGTGGTGCGACCCAAAACGGTCCAAAAGATGGCCGAAGCTTCCAACGAGTGGCGAACGCTCGTCCGGTGTCAGAAACCACTGGAAATGCACTTGCAGCGAAGGAAACGGGCTGAGCTCGAGGACTTCCGGTGCTCGTCCCAAGAAAACGCGAGCGGGAATGCCCCGGACTCAGTTTTCTCGTCCTGGGGTAAAAAGCGGTCCCCCGACGGTTTCTTCCCTTTGCTCCGTATTGGTCATAAGTCTTTCGATCTTCGGGTCTCGTGCTCCGAGGACTTCAACCCACACTCCTGGCATGCTCCCTGACACGTTTTCCGGAGGTATAGGTCGGGAAGCGAGCTCGTTGGAGGGAGAACTGTGGTGCGACCCAAAACGGTCCAAAAGATGGCCGAAGCTTCCAACGAGTGGCGAACGCTCGTCCGGTGTCAGAAACCACTGGAAATGCACTTGCAGCGAAGGAAACGGGCTGAGCTCGAGGACTTCCGGTGCTCGTCCCAAGAAAACGCGAGCGGGAATGCCCCGGACTCAGTTTTCTCGTCCTGGGGTAAAAAGCGGTCCCCCGACGGTTTCTTCCCTTTGCTCCGTATTGGTCATAAGTCTTTCGATCTTCGGGTCTCGTGCTCCGAGGACTTCAACCCACACTCCTGGCATGCTCCCTGACACGTTTTCCGGAGGTATAGGTCGGGAAGCGAGCTCGTTGGAGGGAGAACTGTGGTGCGACCCAAAACGGTCCAAAAGATGGCCGAAGCTTCCAACGAGTGGCGAACGCTCGTCCGGTGTCAGAAACCACTGGAAATGCACTTGCAGCGAAGGAAACGGGCTGAGCTCGAGGACTTCCGGTGCTCGTCCCAAGAAAACGCGAGCGGGAATGCCCTGGACTCAGTTTTCTCGTCCTGGGGTAAAAAGCGGTCCCCCGACGGTTTCTTCCCTTTGCTCCGTATTGGTCATAAGTCTTTCGATCTTCGGGTCTCGTGCTCCGAGGACTTCAACCCACACTCCTGGCATGCTCCCTGATACGTTTTCCGGAGGTATAGGTCGGGAAGCGAGCTCGTTGGAGGGAGAACTGTGGTGCGACCCAAAACGGTCCAAAAGATGGCCGAAGCTTCCAACGAGTGGCGAACGCTCGTCCGGTGTCAGAAACCACTGGAAATGCACTTGCAGCGAAGGAAACGGGCTGAGCTCGAGGACTTCCGGTGCTCGTCCCAAGAAAACGCGAGCGGGAATGCCCCGGACTCAGTTTTCTCGTCCTGGGGTAAAAAGCGGTCCCCCGACGGTTTCTTCCCTTTGCTCCGTATTGGTCATAAGTCTTTCGATCTTCGGGTCTCGTGCTCCGAGGACTTCAACCCACACTCCTGGCATGCTCCCTGACACGTTTTCCGGAGGTATAGGTCGGGAAGCGAGCTCGTTGGAGGGAGAACTGTGGTGCGACCCAAAACGGTCCAAAAGATGGCCGAAGCTTCCAACGAGTGGCGAACGCTCGTCCGGTGTCAGAAACCACTGGAAATGCACTTGCAGCGAAGGAAACGGGCTGAGCTCGAGGACTTCCGGTGCTCGTCCCAAGAAAACGAGAGCGGGAATGCCCCGGACTCAGTTTTCTCGTCCTGGGGTAAAAAGCGGTTCCCCGACGGTTTCTTCCCTTTGCTCCGTATTGGTCATAAGTCTTTCGATCTTCGGGTCTCGTGCTCCGAGGACTTCAACCCACACTCCTGGCATGCTCCCTGACACGTTTTCCGGAGGTATAGGTCGGGAAGCGAGCTCGTTGGAGGGAGAACTGTGGTGCGACCCAAAACGGTCCAAAAGATGGCCGAAGCTTCCAACGAGTGGCGAACGCTCGTCCGGTGTCAGAAACCACTGGAAATGCACTTGCAGCGAAGGAAACGGGCTGAGCTCGAGGACTTCCGGTGCTCGTCCCAAGAAAACGCTAGCGGGAATGCCCCGGACTCAGTTTTCTCGTCCTGGGGTAAAAAGCGGTCCCCCGACGGTTTCTTCCCTTTGCTCCGTATTGGTCATAAGTCTTTCGATCTTCGGGTCTCGTGCTCCGAGGACTTCAACCCACTTTCCTGGCATGCTCCCTGACACGTTTTCCGGAGGTATAGGTCGGGAAGCGAGCTCGTTGGAGGGAGAACTGTGGTGCGACCCAAAACGGTCCAAAAGATGGCCGAAGCTTCCAACGAGTGGCGAACGCTCGTCCGGTGTCGGAAACCACTGGAAATGCACTTGCAGCGAAGGAAACGGGCTGAGCTCGAGGACTTCCGGTGCTCGTCCCAAGAAAACGCGAGCGGGAATGCCCCGGACTCAGTTTTCTCGTCCTGGGGTAAAAAGCGGTCCCCCGACGGTTTCTTCCCTTTGCTCCGTATTGGTCATAAGTCTTTCGATCTTCGGGTCTCGTGCTCCGAGGACTTCAACCCACACTCCTGGCATGCTCCCTGACACGTTTTCCGGAGGTATAGGTCGGGAAGCGAGCTCGTTGGAGGGAGAACTGTGGTGCGACCCAAAACGGTCCAAAAGATGGCCGAAGCTTCCAACGAGTGGCGAACGCTCGTCCGGTGTCAGAAACCACTGGAAATGCACTTGCAGCGAAGGAAACGGGCTGAGCTCGAGGACTTCCGGTGCTCGTCCCAAGAAAACGCGAGCGGGAATGCCCCGGACTCAGTTTTCTCGTCCTGGGGTAAAAAGCGGTCCCCCGACGGTTTCTTCCCTTTGCTCCGTATTGGTCATAAGTCTTTCGATCTTCGGGTCTCGTGCTCCGAGGACTTCAACTCACACTCCTGGCATGCTCCCTGAAACGTTTTCCGGAGTTATAGGTCGGGAAGCGAGCTCGTTGGAGGGAGAACTGTGGTGCGACCCAAAACGGTCCAAAAGATGGCCGAAGCTTCCAACGAGTGGCGAACGCTCGTCCGGTGTCAGAAACCACTGGAAATGCACTTGCAGCGAAGGAAACGGGCTGAGCTCGAGGACTTCCGGTGCTCGTCCCAAGAAAACGCGAGCGGGAATGCCCCGGACTCAGTTTTCTCGTCCTGGGGTAAAAAGCGGTCCCCCGACGGTTTCTTCCCTTTGCTACGTATTGGTCATAAGTCTTTCGATCTTTGGGTCTCGTGCTCCGAGGACTTCAACCCACACTCCTGACATGCTCCCTGACACGTTTTCCGGAGGTATAGGTCGGGAAGCGAGCTCGTTGGAGGGAGAACTGTGGTGCGACCCAAAACGGTCCAAAAGATGGCCGAAGCTTCCAACGAGTGGCGAACGCTCGTCCGGTGCCAGAAACCACTGGAAATGCACTTGCAGCAAAGGAAACGGGCTGAGCTCGAGGACTTCCGGTGCTCGTCCCAAGAAAACGCGAGCGGGAATGCCCCGGACTCAGTTTTCTCGTCCTGGGGTAAAAAGCGGTCCCCCGACGGTTTCTTTCCTTTGCTACGTATTGGTCATAAGTCTTTCGATCTTCGGGTCTCGGGCTCCGATGACTTCAACCCACACTCCTGGCATGCTCCCTGACACGTTTTCCGGAGGTATAGGTCGGGAAGCGAGCTCGTTGGAGGGAGAACTGTGGTGCGACCCAAAACGGTCCAAAAGATGGCCGAAGCTTCCAACGAGTGGCGAACGCTCGTCCGGTGTCAGAAACCACTGGAAATGCACTTGCAGCGAAGGAAACGGGCTGAGCTCGAGGACTTCCGGTGCTCGTCCCAAGAAAACGCGAGCGGGAATGCCCCGGACTCAGTTTTCTCGTCCTGGGGTAAAAAGCGGTCCCCCGACGGTTTCTTCCCTTTGCTCCGTATTGGTCATAAGTCTTTCGATCTTCGGGTCTCGTGCTCCGAGGACTTCAACCCACACTCCTGGCATGCTCCCTGACACGTTTTCCGGAGGTATAGGTCGGGAAGCGAGCTCGTTGGAGGGAGAACTGTGGTGCGACCCAAAACGGTCCAAAAGATGGCCGAAGCTTCCAACGAGTGGCGAACGCTCGTCCGGTGCCAGAAACCACTGGAAATGCACTTGCAGCGAAGGAAACGGGCTGAGCTCGAGGACTTCCGGTGCTCGTCCCAAGAAAACGCTAGCGGGAATGCCCCGGACTCAGTTTTCTCGTCCTGGGGTAAAAAGCGGTCCCCCGACGGTTTCTTCCCTTTGCTCCGTATTGGTCATAAGTCTTTCGATCTTCGGGTCTCGTGCTCCGAGGACTTCAACCCACTTTCCTGGCATGCTCCCTGACACGTTTTCCGGAGGTATAGGTCGGGAAGCGAGCTCGTTGGAGGGAGAACTGTGGTGCGACCCAAAACGGTCCAAAAGATGGCCGAAGCTTCCAACGAGTGGCGAACGCTCGTCCGGTGTCGGAAACCACTGGAAATGCACTTGCAGCGAAGGAAACGGGCTGAGCTCGAGGACTTCCGGTGCTCGTCCCAAGAAAACGCGAGCGGGAATGCCCCGGACTCAGTTTTCTCGTCCTGGGGTAAAAAGCGGTCCCCCGACGGTTTCTTCCCTTTGCTCCGTATTGGTCATAAGTCTTTCGATCTTCGGGTCTCGTGCTCCGAGGACTTCAACCCACACTCCTGGCATGCTCCCTGACACGTTTTCCGGAGGTATAGGTCGGGAAGCGAGCTCGTTGGAGGGAGAACTGTGGTGCGACCCAAAACGGTCCAAAAGATGGCCGAAGCTTCCAACGAGTGGCGAACGCTCGTCCGGTGTCAGAAACCACTGGAAATGCACTTGCAGCGAAGGAAACGGGCTGAGCTCGAGGACTTCCGGTGCTCGTCCCAAGAAAACGCGAGCGGGAATGCCCCGGACTCAGTTTTCTCGTCCTGGGGTAAAAAGCGGTCCCCCGACGGTTTCTTCCCTTTGCTCCGTATTGGTCATAAGTCTTTCGATCTTCGGGTCTCGTGCTCCGAGGACTTCAACCCACACTCCTGGCATGCTCCCTGAAACGTTTTCCGGAGTTATAGGTCGGGAAGCGAGCTCGTTGGAGGGAGAACTGTGGTGCGACCCAAAACGGTCCAAAAGATGGCCGAAGCTTCCAACGAGTGGCGAACGCTCGTCCGGTGTCAGAAACCACTGGAAATGCACTTGCAGCGAAGGAAACGGGCTGAGCTCGAGGACTTCCGGTGCTCGTCCCAAGAAAACGCGAGCGGGAATGCCCCGGACTCAGTTTTCTCGTCCTGGGGTAAAAAGCGGTCCCCCGACGGTTTCTTCCCTTTGCTACGTATTGGTCATAAGTCTTTCGATCTTTGGGTCTCGTGCTCCGAGGACTTCAACCCACACTCCTGACATGCTCCCTGACACGTTTTCCGGAGGTATAGGTCGGGAAGCGAGCTCGTTGGAGGGAGAACTGTGGTGCGACCCAAAACGGTCCAAAAGATGGCCGAAGCTTCCAACGAGTGGCGAACGCTCGTCCGGTGCCAGAAACAACTGGAAATGCACTTGCAGCAAAGGAAACGGGCTGAGCTCGAGGACTTCCGGTGCTCGTCCCAAGAAAACGCGAGCGGGAATGCCCCGGACTCAGTTTTCTCGTCCTGGGGTAAAAAGCGGTCCCCCGACGGTTTCTTTCCTTTGCTACGTATTGGTCATAAGTCTTTCGATCTTCGGGTCTCGGGCTCCGATGACTTCAACCCACACTCCTGGCATGCTCCCTGACACGTTTTCCGGAGGTATAGGTCGGGAAGCGAGCTCGTTGGAGGGAGAACTGTGGTGCGACCCAAAACGGTCCAAAAGATGGCCGAAGCTTCCAACGAGTGGCGAACGCTCGTCCGGTGTCAGAAACCACTGGAAATACACTTGCAGCGAAGGAAACGGGCTGAGCTCGAGGACTTCCGGTGCTCGTCCCAAGAAAACGCGAGCGGGAATGCCCCGGACTCAGTTTTCTCGTCCTGGGGTAAAAAGCGGTCCCCCGACGGTTTCTTCCCTTTGCTCCGTATTGGTCATAAGTCTTTCGATCTTCGGGTCTCGTGCTCCGAGGACTTCAACCCACACTCCTGGCATGCTCCCTGACACGTTTTCCGGAGGTATAGGTCGGGAAGCGAGCTCGTTGGAGGGAGAACTGTGGTGCGACCCAAAACGGTCCAAAAGATGGCCGAAGCTTCCAACGAGTGGCGAACGCTCGTCCGGTGCCAGAAACCACTGGAAATGCACTTGCAGCGAAGGAAACGGGCTGAGCTCGAGGACTTTCGGTGCTCGTCCCAAGAAAACGCGAGCGGGAATGCCCCGGACTCAGTTTTCTCTTCTTGGGGTAAAAAGCGGTCTCCCGACGGTTTCTTTCCTTTGCTTCGTATTGGTCATAAGTCTTTCGATCTTCGGGTCTCGTGCTCCGAGGACTTCAACCCACACTCCTGCATGCTCCCTGACACGTTTTCCGGAGGTATAGGTCGGGAAGCGAGCTCGTTGGAGGGAGAACTGTGGTGCGACCCAAAACGGTCCAAAAGATGGCCGAAGCTTCCAACGAGTGGCGAACGCTCGTCCGGTGTCAGAAACCACTGGAAATGCACTTGCAGCGAAGGAAACGGGCTGAGCTCGAGGACTTCCGGTGCTCGTCCCAAGAAAACGCGAGCGGGAATGCCCTGGACTCAGTTTTCTCGTCCTGGGGTAAAAAGCGGTCCCCCGACGGTTTCTTCCCTTTGCTCCGTATTGGTCATAAGTCTTTCGATCTTCGGGTCTCGTGCTCCGAGGACTTCAACCCACACTCCTGGCATGCTCCCTGACACGTTTTCCGGAGGTATAGGTCGGGAAGCGAGCTCGTTGGAGGGAGAACTGTGGTGCGACCCAAAACGGTCCAAAAGATGGCCGAAGCTTCCAACGAGTGGCGAACGCTCGTCCGGTGCCAGAAACCACTGGAAATGCACTTGCAGCGAAGGAAACGGGCTGAGCTCGAGGACTTTCGGTGCTCGTCCCAAGAAAACGCGAGCGGGAATGCCCCGGACTCAGTTTTCTCTTCTTGGGGTAAAAAGCGGTCTCCCGACGGTTTCTTTCCTTTGCTTCGTATTGGTCATAAGTCTTTCGATCTTCGGGTCTCGTGCTCCGAGGACTTCAACCCACACTCCTGCATGCTCCCTGACACGTTTTCCGGAGGTATAGGTCGGGAAGCGAGCTCGTTGGAGGGAGAACTGTGGTGCGACCCAAAACGGTCCAAAAGATGGCCGAAGCTTCCAACGAGTGGCGAACGCTCGTCCGGTGTCAGAAACCACTGGAAATGCACTTGCAGCGAAGGAAACGGGCTGAGCTCGAGGACTTCCGGTGCTCGTCCCAAGAAAACGCGAGCGGGAATGCCCCGGACTCAGTTTTCTCGTCCTGGGGTAAAAAGCGGTCCCCCGACGGTTTCTTTCCTTTGCTACGTATTGGTCATAAGTCTTTCGATCTTCGGGTCTCGTGCTCCGAGGACTTCAACCCACACTCCTGGCATGCTCCCTGAAACGTTTTCCGGAGTTATAGGTCGGGAAGCGAGCTCGTTGGAGGGAGAACTGTGGTGCGACCCAAAACGGTCCAAAAGATGGCCGAAGCTTCCAACGAGTGGCGAACGCTCGTCCGGTGTCAGAAACCACTGGAAATGCACTTGCAGCGAAGGAAACGGGCTGAGCTCGAGGACTTCCGGTGCTCGTCCCAAGAAAACGCGAGCGGGAATGCCCCGGACTCAGTTTTCTCGTCCTGGGGTAAAAAGCGGTCCCCCGACGGTTTCTTCCCTTTGCTCCGTATTGGTCATAAGTCTTTCGATCTTCGGGTCTCGTGCTCCGAGCACTTCAACCCACACTCCTGGCATGCTCCCTGACACGTTTTCCGGAGGTATAGGTCGGGAAGCGAGCTCGTAGGAGGGAGAACTGTGGTGCGACCCAAAACGGTCCAAAAGATGGCCGAAGCTTCCAACGAGTGGCGAACGCTCGTCCGGTGTCAGAAACCACTGGAAATGCACTTGCAGCGAAGGAAACGGGCTGAGCTCGAGGACTTCCGGTGCTCGTCCCAAGAAAACGCGAGCGGGAATGCCCCGGACTCAGTTTTCTCGTCCTGCGGTAAAAAGCGGTCCCCCGACGGTTTCTTCCCTTTGCTCCGTATTGGTCATAAGTCTTTCGATCTTCGGGTCTCGTGCTCCGAGGACTTCAACCCACACTCCTGGCATGCTCCGTGACACGTTTTCCGGAGGTATAGGTCGGGAAGCGAGCTCGTTGGAGGGAGAACTGTGGTGCGACCCAAAACGGTCCAAAAGAGGGCCGAAGCTTCCAACGAGTGGCGAACGCTCGTCCGGTGTCAGAAACCACTGGAAATGCACTTGCAGCGAAGGAAACGGGCTGAGCTCGAGGACTTCCGGTGCTCGTCCCAAGAAAACGCGAGCGGGAATGCCCCGGACTCAGTTTTCTCGTCCTGGGGTAAAAAGCGGTCCCCCGACGGTTTCTTCCCTTTGCTCCGTATTGGTCATAAGTCTTTCGATCATCGGGTCTCGTGCTCCGAGGACTTCAACCCACACTCCTGGCATGCTCCCTGACACGTTTTCCGGAGGTATAGGTCGGGAAGCGAGCTCGTTGGAGGGAGAACTGTGGTGCGACCCAAAACGGTCCAAAAGATGGCCGAAGCTTCCAACGAGTGGCGAACGCTCGTCCGGTGTCAGAAACCACTGGAAATGCACTTGCAGGGAAGGAAACGGGCTGAGCTCGAGGACTTCCGGTGCTCGTCCCAAGAAAACGCGAGCGGGAATGCCCCGGACTCAGTTTTCTCGTCCTGGGGTAAAAAGCGGTCCCCCGACGGTTTCTTCCCTTTGCTCCGTATTGGTCATAAGTCTTTCGATCTTCGGGTCTCGTGCTCCGAGGTCTTCAACCCACACTCCTGGCATGCTCCCTGACACGTTTTCCGGAGGTATAGGTCGGGAAGCGAGCTCGTTGGAGGGAGAACTGTGGTGCGACCCAAAACGGTCAAAAAGATGGCCGAAGCTTCCAACGAGTGGCGAACGCTCGTCCGGTGTCAGAAACCACTGGAAATGCACTTGCAGCGAAGGAAACGGGCTGAGCTCGAGGACTTTCGGTGCTCGTCCCAAGAAAACGCGAGCGGGAATGCCCCGGACTCAGTTTTCTCTTCTTGGGGTAAAAAGCGGTCTCCCGACGGTTTCTTTCCTTTGCTTCGTATTGGTCATAAGTCTTTCGATCTTCGGGTCTCGTGCTCCGAGGACTTCAACCCACACTCCTGCATGCTCCCTGACACGTTTTCCGGAGGTATAGGTCGGGAAGCGAGCTCGTTGGAGGGAGAACTGTGGTGCGACCCAAAACGGTCCAAAAGATGGCCGAAGCTTCCAACGAGTGGCGAACGCTCGTCCGGTGTCAGAAACCACTGGAAATGCACTTGCAGCGAAGGAAACGGGCTGAGCTCGAGGACTTCCGGTGCTCGTCCCAAGAAAACGCGAGCGGGAATGCCCCGGACTCAGTTTTCTCGTCCTGGGGTAAAAAGCGGTCCCCCGACGGTTTCTTTCCTTTGCTACGTATTGGTCATAAGTCTTTCGATCTTCGGGTCTCGTGCTCCGAGGACTTCAACCCACACTCCTGGCATGCTCCCTGAAACGTTTTCCGGAGTTATAGGTCGGGAAGCGAGCTCGTTGGAGGGAGAACTGTGGTGCGACCCAAAACGGTCCAAAAGATGGCCGAAGCTTCCAACGAGTGGCGAACGCTCGTCCGGTGTCAGAAACCACTGGAAATGCACTTGCAGCGAAGGAAACGGGCTGAGCTCGAGGACTTCCGGTGCTCGTCCCAGGAAAACGCGAGCGGGAATGCCCCGGACTCAGTTTTCTCGTCCTGGGGTAAAAAGCAGTCCCCCGACGGTTTCTTCCCTTTGCTCCGTATTGGTCATAAGTCTTTCGATCTTCGGGTCTCGTGCTCCGAGCACTTCAACCCACACTCCTGGCATGCTCCCTGACACGTTTTCCGGAGGTATAGGTCGGGAAGCGAGCTCGTAGGAGGGAGAACTGTGGTGCGACCCAAAACGGTCCAAAAGATGGCCGAAGCTTCCAACGAGTGGCGAACGCTCGTCCGGTGTCAGAAACCACTGGAAATGCACTTGCAGCGAAGGAAACGGGCTGAGCTCGAGGACTTCCGGTGCTCGTCCCAAGAAAACGCGAGCGGGAATGCCCCGGACTCAGTTTTCTCGTCCTGCGGTAAAAAGCGGTCCCCCGACGGTTTCTTCCCTTTGCTCCGTATTGGTCATAAGTCTTTCGATCTTCGGGTCTCGTGCTCCGAGGACTTCAACCCACACTCCTGGCATGCTCCGTGACACGTTTTCCGGAGGTATAGGTCGGGAAGCGAGCTCGTTGGAGGGAGAACTGTGGTGCGACCCAAAACGGTCCAAAAGAGGGCCGAAGCTTCCAACGAGTGGCGAACGCTCGTCCGGTGTCAGAAACCACTGGAAATGCACTTGCAGCGAAGGAAACGGGCTGAGCTCGAGGACTTCCGGTGCTCGTCCCAAGAAAACGCGAGCGGGAATGCCCCGGACTCAGTTTTCTCGTCCTGGGGTAAAAAGCGGTCCCCCGACGGTTTCTTCCCTTTGCTCCGTATTGGTCATAAGTCTTTCGATCTTCGGGTCTCGTGCTCCGAGGACTTCAACCCACACTCCTGGCATGCTCCCTGACACGTTTTCCGGAGGTATAGGTCGGGAAGCGAGCTCGTTGGAGGGAGAACTGTGGTGCGACCCAAAACGGTCCAAAAGATGGCCGAAGCTTCCAACGAGTGGCGAACGCTCGTCCGGTGTCAGAAACCACTGGAAATGCACTTGCAGGGAAGGAAACGGGCTGAGCTCGAGGACTTCCGGTGCTCGTCCCAAGAAAACGCGAGCGGGAATGCCCCGGACTCAGTTTTCTCGTCCTGGGGTAAAAAGCGGTCCCCCGACGGTTTCTTCCCTTTGCTCCGTATTGGTCATAAGTCTTTCGATCTTCGGGTCTCGTGCTCCGAGGTCTTCAACCCACACTCCTGGCATGCTCCCTGACACGTTTTCCGGAGGTATAGGTCGGGAAGCGAGCTCGTTGGAGGGAGAACTGTGGTGCGACCCAAAACGGTCAAAAAGATGGCCGAAGCTTCCAACGAGTGGCGAACGCTCGTCCGGTGTCAGAAACCACTGGAAATGCACTTGCAGCGAAGGAAACGGGCTGAGCTCGAGGACTTCCGGTGCTCGTCCCAAGAAAACGCGAGCGGGAATGCCCCGGACTCAGTTTTCTCGTCCTGGGGTAAAAAGCGGTCCCCCGACGGTTTCTTCCCTTTGCTCCGTATTGGTCATAAGTCTTTCGATCTTCGGGTCTCGTGCTCCGAGGACTTCAACCCACACTCCTGGCATGCTCCCTGACACGTTTTTCGGAGGTATAGGTCGAGAAGCGAGCTCGTTGGAGGGAGAACTGTGGTGCGACCCAAAACGGTCCAAAAGATGGCCGAAGCTTCCAACGAGTGGCGAACGCTCGTCCGGTGTCAGAAACCACTGGAAATGCACTTGCAGCGAAGGAAACGGGCTGAGCTCGAGGACTTCCGGTGCTTGTCCCAAGAAAACGCGAGCGGGAATGCCCCGGACTCAGTTTTCTCGTCCTGGGGTAAAAAGCGGTCCCCCGACGGTTTCTTCCCTTTGCTCCGTATTGGTCATAAGTCTTTCGATCTTCGGGTCTCGTGCTCCGAGGACTTCAACCCACACTCCTGGCATGCTCCCTGACACGTTTTCCGGAGGTATAGGTCGGGAAGCGAGCTCGTTGGAGGGAGAACTGTGGTGCGACCCAAAACGGTCCAAAAGATGGCCGAAGCTTCCAACGAGTGGCGAACGCTCGTCCGGTGTCAGAAACCACTGGAAATGCACTTGCAGCGAAGGAAACGGGCTGAGCTCGAGGACTTCCGGTGCTCGTCCCAAGAAAACGCGAGCGGGAATGCCCCGGACTCAGTTTTCTCGTCCTGGGGTAAAAAGCGGTCCCCCGACGGTTTCTTCCCTTTGCTCCGTATTGGTCATAAGTCTTTCGATCTTCGGGTCTCGTGCTCCGAGGACTTCAACCCACACTCCTGGCATGCTCCCTGACACGTTTTCCGGAGGTATAGGTCGGGAAGCGAGCTCGTTGGAGGGAGAACTGTGGTGCGACCCAAAACGGTCCAAAAGATGGCCGAAGCTTCCAACGAGTGGCGAACGCTCGTCCGGTGTCAGAAACCACTGGAAATGCACTTGCAGCGAAAGAAACGGGCTGAGCTCGAGGACTTCCGGTGCTCGTCCCAAGAAAACGCGAGCGGGAATGACCCGGACTCAGTTTTCTCGTCCTGGGGTAAAAAGCGGTCCCCCGACGGTTTCTTCCCTTTGCTCCGTATTGGTCATAAGTCTTTCGATCTTCGGGTCTCGTGCTCCGAGGACTTCAACCCACACTCCTGGCATGCTCCCTGACACGTTTTCCGGAGGTATAGGTCGGGAAGCGAGCTCGTTGGAGGGAGAACTGTGGTGCGACCCAAAACAGTCCAAAAGATGGCCGAAGCTTCCAACGAGTGGCGAACGCTCGTCCGGTGTCAGAAACCACTGGAAATGCACTTGCAGCGAAGGAAACGGGCTGAGCTCGAGGACTTCCGGTGCTCGTCCCAAGAAAACGCGAGCGGGAATGCCCCGGACTCAGTTTTCTCGTCCTGGGGTAAAAAGCGGTCCCCCGACGGTTTCTTCCCTTTGCTCCGTATTGGTCATAAGTCTTTCGATCTTCGGGTCTCGTGCTCCGAGGACTTCAACCCACACTCCTGGCATGCTCCCTGACACGTTTTCCGGAGGTATAGGTCGGGAAGCGAGCTCGTTGGAGGGAGAACTGTGGTGCGACCCAAAACGGTCCAAAAGATGGCCGAAGCTTCCAACGAGTGGCGAACGCTCGTCCGGTGTCAGAAACCACTGGAAATGCACTTGCAGCGAAGGAAACGGGCTGAGCTCGAGGACTTCCGGTGCTCGTCCCAAGAAAACGCGAGCGGCAATGCCCCGGACTCAGTTTTCTCGTCCTGGGGTAAAAAGCGGTCCCCCGACGGTTTCTTCTCTTTGCTCCGTATTGGTCATAAGTCTTTCGATCTTCGGGTCTCGTGCTCCGAGGACTTCAACCCACACTCCTGGCATGCTCCCTGACACGTTTTCCGGAGGTATAGGTCGGGAAGCGAGCTCGTTGGAGGGAGAACTGTGGTGCGACCCAAAACGGTCCAAAAGATGGCCGAAGCTTCCAACGAGTGGCGAACGCTCGTCCGGTGTCAGAAACCACTGGAAATGCACTTGCAGCGAAGGAAACGGGCTGAGCTCGAGGACTTCCGGTGCTCGTCCCAAGAAAACGCGAGCGGGAATGCCCCGGACTCAATTTTCTCGTCCTGGGGTAAAAAGCGGTCCCCCGACGGTTTCTTCCCTTTGCTCCGTATTGGTCATAAGTCTTTCGATCTTCGGGTCTCGTGCTCCGAGGACTTCAACCCACACTCCTGGCATGCTCCCTGACACGTTTTCCGGAGGTATAGGTCGGGAAGCGAGCTCGTTGGAGGGAGAACTGTGGTGCGACCCAAAACGGTCCAAAAGATGGCCGAAGCTTCCAACGAGTGGCGAACGCTCGTCCGGTGTCAGAAACCACTGGAAATGCACTTGCAGCAAAGGAAACGGGCTGAGCTCGAGGACTTCCGGTGCTCGTCCCATGAAAACGCGAGCGGGAATGCCCCGGACTCAGTTTTCTCGTCCTTGGGTAAAAAGCGGTCCCCCGACGGTTTCTTCCCTTTGCACCGTATTGGTCATAAGTCTTTCGATCTTCGGGTCTCGTGCTCCGAGGACTTCAACCCACACTCCTGGCATGCTCCCTGACACTTTTTCCGGAGGTATAGGTCGGGAAGCGAGCTCGTTGGAGGGAGAACTGTGGTGCGACCCAAAACGGTCCAAAAGATGGCCGAAGCTTCCAACGAGTGGCGAACGCTCGTCCGGTGTCAGAAACCACTGGAAATGCACTTGCAGCGAAGGAAACGGGCTGAGCTCGAGGACTTCCGGTGCTCGTCCCAAGAAAACGCGAGCGGGAATGCCCCGGACTCAGTTTTCTCGTCCTGGGGTAAAAAGCGGTCCCCCGACGGTTTCTTCCCTTTGCTCCGTATTGGTCATAAGTCTTTCGATCTTCGGGTCTCGTGCTCCGAGGACTTCAACCCACACTCCTGGCATGCTCCCTGACACGTTTTCCGGAGGTATAGGTCGGGAAGCGAGCTCGTTGGAGGGAGAACTGTGGTGCGACCCAAAACGGTCCAAAAGATGGCCGAAGCTTCCAACGAGTGGCGAACGCTCGTCCGGTGTCAGAAACCACTGGAAATGCACTTGCAGCGAAGGAAACGGGCTGAGCTCGAGGACTTCCGGTGCTCGTCCCAAGAAAACGCGAGCGGGAATGCCCCGGACTCAGTTTTCTCGTCCTGGGGTAAAAAGCGGACCCCCGACGGTTTCTTCCCTTTGCTCCGTATTGGTCATAAGTCTTTCGATCTTCGGGTCTCGTGCTCCAAGGACTTCAACCCACACTCCTGGCATGCTCCCTGACACGTTTTCCGGAGGTATAGGTCGGAAAGCGAGCTCGTTGGAGGGAGAACTGTGGTGCGACCCAAAACGGTCCAAAAGACGGCCGAAGCTTCCAACGAGTGGCGAACGCTCGTCCGGTGTCAGAAACCACTGGAAATGCACTTGCAGCGAAGGAAACGGGCTGAGCTCGAGGACTTCCGGTGCTCGTCCCAAGAAAACGCGAGCGGGAATGCCCTGGACTCAGTTTTCTCGTCCTGGGGTAAAAAGCGGTCCCCCGACGGTTTCTTCCCTTTGCTCCGTATTGGTCGTAAGTCTTTCGATCTTCGGGTCTCGTGCTCCGAGGACTTCAACCCACACTCCTGGCATGCTCCCTGACACGTTTTCCGGAGGTATAGGTCGGGAAGCGAGCTCGTTGGAGGGAGAACTGTGGTGCGACCCAAAACGGTCCAAAAGACGGCCGAAGCTTCCAACGAGTGACGAACGCTCGTCCGGTGTCAGAAACCACTGGAAATGCACTTGCAGCGAAGGAAACGGGCGGAGCTCGAGGACTTCCGGTGCTCGTCCCAAGAAAACGCGAGCGGGAATGCCCCGGACTCAGTTTTCTCGTCCTGGGGTAAAAAGCGGTCCCCCGACGGTTTCTTCCCTTTGCTCCGTATTGGTCATAAGTCTTTCGATCTTCGGGTCTCGTGCTCCGAGGACTTCAACACACACTCCTGGCATGCTCCCTGACACGTTTTCCGGAGGTATAGGTCGGGAAGCGAGCTCGTTGGAGGGAGAACTGTGGTGCGACCCAAAACGGTCGAAAAGATGGCCGAAGCTTCCAACGAGTGGCGAACGCTCGTCCGGTGTCAGAAACCACTGGAAATGCACTTGCAGCGAAGGAAACGGGCTGAGCTCGAGGACTTCCGGTGCTCGTCCCAAGAAAACGCGAGCGGGAATGCCCCGGACTCAGTTATCTCGTCCTGGGGTAAAAAGCGGTCCCCCGACGGTTTCTTCCCTTTGCTCCGTATTGGTCATAAGTCTTTCGATCTTCGGGTCTCGTGCTCCGAGGACTTCAACCCACACTCCTGGCATGCTCCCTGACACGTTTTCCGGAGGTATAGGTCGGGAAGCGAGCTCGTTGGAGGGAGAACTGTGGTGCGACCCAAAACGGTCCAAAAGATGGCCGAAGCTTCCAACGAGTGGCGAACGCTCGTCCGTTGTCAGAAACCACTGGAAATGCACTTGCAGCGAAGGAAACAGGCTGAGCTCGAGGACTTCCGGTGCTCGTCCCAAGAAAACGCGAGCGGGAATGCCCCGGACTCAGTTTTCTCGTCCTGGGGTAAAAAGCGGTCCCCCGACGGTTTCTTCCCTTTGCTCCGTATTGGTCATAAGTCTTTCGATCTTCGGGTCTCGTGCTCCGAGGACTTCAACCCACACTCCTGGCATGCTCCCTGACACGTTTTCCGGAGGTATAGGTCGGGAAGCGAGCTCGTTGGAGGGAGAACTGTGGTGCGACCCAAAACGGTCCAAAAGATGGCCGAAGCTTCCAACGAGTGGCGAACGCTCGTCCGGTGTCAGAAACCACTGGAAATGCATTTGCAGCGAAGGAAACGGGCTGAGCTCGAGGACTTCCGGTGCTCGTCCCAAGAAAACGCGAGCAGGAATGCCCCGGACTCAGTTTTCTCGTCCTGGGGTAAAAAGCGGTCCCCCGACGGTTTCTTCCCTTTGCTCCGTATTGGTCATAAGTCTTTCGATCTTCGGGTCTCGTGCTCCGACGACTTCAACCCACACTCCTGGCATGCTCCCTGACACGTTTTCCGGAGGTATAGGTCGGTAAGCGAGCTCGTTGGAGGGAGAACTGTGGTGCGACCCGAAACGGTCCAAAAGATGGCCGAAGCTTCCAACGAGTGGCGAACGCTCGTCCGGTGTCAGAAACCACTGGAAATGCACTTGCAGCGAAGGAAACGGGCTGAGCTCGAGGACTTCCGGTGCTGGTCCCAAGAAAACGCGAGCGGGAATGCCCCGGACTCAGTTTTCTCGTCCTGGGGTAAAAAGCGGTCCCCCGACGGTTTCTTCCCTTTGCTCCGTATTGGTCATAAGTCTTTCGATCTTCGGGTCTCGTGCTCCGAGGACTTCAACCCACACTCCTGGCATGCTCCCTGACACGTTTTCCGGAGGTATAGGTCGGGAAGCGAGCTCGTTGGAGGGAGAACTGTGGTGCGACCCAAAACGGTCCAAAAGATGGCCGAAGCTTCCAACGAGTGGCGAACGCTCGTCCGGTGTCAGAAACCACTGGAAGTGCACTTGCAGCGAAGGAAACGGGCTGAGCTCGAGGACTTCCGGTGCTCGTCCCAAGAAAACGCGAGCGGGAATGCCCCGGACTCAGTTTTCTCGTCCTGGGGTAAAAAGCGGTCCCCCGACGGTTTCTTCCCTTTGCTCCGTATTGGTCATAAGTCTTTCGATCTTCGGGTCTCGTGCTCCGAGGACTTCAACCCACACTCCTGGCATGCTCCCTGACACGTTTTCCGGAGGTATAGGTCGGGAAGGAGCTCGTTGGAGGGAGAACTGTGGTGCGACCCAAAACGGTCCAAAAGATGGCCGAAGCTTCCAACGAGTGGCGAACGTTCGTCCGGTGTCAGAAACCGCTGGAAATGCACTTGCAGCGAAGGAAACGGGCTGAGCTCGAGGACTTCCGGTGCTCGTCCCAAGAAAACGCGAGCGGGAATGCCCCGGACTCAGTTATCTCGTCCTGGGGTAAAAAGCGGTCCCCCGACGGTTTCTTCCCTTTGCTCCGTATTGGTCATAAGTCTTTCGATCTTCGGGTCTCGTGCTCCGAGGACTTCAACCCACACTCCTGGCATGCTCCCTGACACGTTTTCCGGAGGTATAGGTCGGGAAGCGAGCTCGTTGGAGGGAGAACTGTGGTGCGACCCAAAACGGTCCAAAAGATGGCCGAAGCTTCCAACGAGTGGCGAACGCTCGTCCGGTGTCAGAAACCACTGGAAATGCACTTGCAGCGAAGGAAACGGGCTGAGCTCGAGGACTTCCGGTGCTCGTCCCAAGAAAACGCGAGCGGGAATGCCCCGGACTCAGTTTTCTCATCCTGGGGTAAAAAGCGGTCCCCCGACGGTTTCTTCCCTTTGCTCCGTATTGGTCATAAGTCTTTCGATCTTCGGGTCTCGTGCTCCGAGGACTTCAACCCAAACTCCTGGCATGCTCCCTGACACGTTTTCCGGAGGTATAGGTCGGGAAGCGAGCTCGTTGGAGGGAGAACTGTGGTGCGACCCAAAACGGTCCAAAAGACGGCCGAAGCTTCCAACGAGTGGCGAACGCTCGTCTGGTGTCAGAAACCACTGGAAATGCACTTGCAGCGAAGGAAACGGGCTGAGCTCGAGGACTTCCGGTGCTCGTCCCAAGAAAACGCGAGCGGGAATGCCCCGGACTCAGTTTTCTCGTCCTGGGGTAAAAAGCGGTCCCCCGACGGTTTCTTCCCTTTGCTCCGTATTGGTCATAAGTCTTTCGATCTTCGGGTCTCGTGCTCCGAGGACTTCAACCCACACTCCTGGCATGCTCCCTGACACGTTTCCCGGAGGTATAGGTCGGGAAGCGAGCTCGTTGGAGGGAGAACTGTGGTGCGACCCAAAACGGTCCAAAAGATGGCCGAAGCTTCCAACGAGTGGCGAACGTTCGTCCGGTGTCAGAAACCACTGGAAATGCACTTGCAGCGAAGGAAACGGGCTGAGCTCGAGGACTTCCGGTGCTCGTCCCAAGAAAACGCGTGCGGGAATGCCCCGGACTCAGTTATCTCGTCCTGGGGTAAAAAGCGGTCCCCCGACGGTTTCTTCCCTTTGCTCCGTATTGGTCATAAGTCTTTCGATCTTCGGGTCTCGTGCTCCGAGGACTTCAACCCACACTCCTGGCATGCTCCCTGACACGTTTTCCGGAGGTATAGGTCGGGAAGCGAGCTCGTTGGAGGGAGAACTGTGGTGCGACCCAAAACGGTCCAAAAGATGGCCGAAGCTTCCAACGAGTGGCGAACGCGTGTCCGTTGTCAGAAACCACTGGAAATGCACTTGCAGCGAAGGAAACAGGCTGAGCTCGAGGACTTCCGGTGCTCGTCCCAAGAAAACGCGAGCGGGAATGCCCCGGACTCAGTTTTCTCGTCCTGGGGTAAAAAGCGGTCCCCCGACGGTTTCTTCCCTTTGCTCCGTATTGGTCATAAGTCTTTCGATCTTCGGGTCTCGTGCTCCGAGGACTTCAACCCACACTCCTGGCATGCTCCCTGACACGTTTTCCGGAGGTATACGTCGGGAAGCGAGCTCGTTGGAGGGAGAACTGTGGTGCGACCCAAAACGGTCCAAAAGATGGCCGAAGCTTCCAACGAGTGGCGAACGCTCGTCCGGTGTCAGAAACCACTGGAAATGCACTTGCAGCGAAGGAAACGGGCTGAGCTCGAGGACTTCCGGTGCTCGTCCCAAGAAAACGCGAGCAGGAATGCCCCGGACTCAGTTTTCTCGTCCTGGGGTAAAAAGCGGTCCCCCGACGGTTTCTTCCCTTTGCTCCGTATTGGTCATAAGTCTTTCGATCTTCGGGTCTCGTGCTCCGACGACTTCAACCCACACTCCTGGCATGCTCCCTGACACGTTTTCCGGAGG
Source organism: Cucumis melo (assembly GCF_025177605.1). Classification (NCBI taxonomy): domain Eukaryota; kingdom Viridiplantae; phylum Streptophyta; class Magnoliopsida; order Cucurbitales; family Cucurbitaceae; genus Cucumis; species Cucumis melo. The sequence goes on from NC_066857.1 coordinate 28,016,399, forward strand.
TATAGGTCGGGAAGCGAGCTCGTTGGAGGGAGAACTGTGGTGCGACCCGAAACGGTCCAAAAGATGGCCGAAGCTTCCAACGAGTGGCGAACGCTCGTCCGTTGTCAGAAACCACTGGAAATGCACTTGCAGCGAAGGAAACGGGCTGAGCTCGAGGACTTCCGGTGCTGGTCCCAACAAAACGCGAGCGGGAATGCCCCGGACTCAGTTTTCTCGTCCTGGGGTAAAAAGCGGTCCCCCGACGGTTTCTTCCCTTTGCTCCGTATTGGTCATAAGTCTTTCGATCTTCGGGTCTCGTGCTCCGAGGACTTCAACCCACACTCCTGGCATGCTCCCTGACACGTTTTCCGGAGGTATAGGTCGGGAAGCGAGCTCGTTGGAGGTAGAACTGTGGTGCGACCCAAAACGGTCCAAAAGATGGCCGAAGCTTCCAACGAGTGGCGAACGCTCGTCCGGTGTCAGAAACCACTGGAAATGCACTTGCAGCGAAGGAAACGGGCTGAGCTCGAGGACTTCCGGTGCTCGTCCCAAGAAAACGCGAGCGGGAATGCCCCGGACTCAGTTTTCTCGTCCTGGGGTAAAAAGCGGTCCCCCGACGGTTTCTTCCCTTTGCTCCGTATTGGTCATAAGTCTTTCGATCTTCGGGTCTCGTGCTCCGAGGACTTCAACCCACACTCCTGGCATGCTCCCTGACACGTTTTCCGGAGGTATAGGTCGGGAAGGAGCTCGTTGGAGGGAGAACTGTGGTGCGACCCAAAACGGTCCAAAAGATGGCCGAAGCTTCCAACGAGTGGCGAACGTTCGTCCGGTGTCAGAAACCACTGGAAATGCACTTGCAGCGAAGGAAACAGGCTGAGCTCGAGGACTTCCGGTGCTCGTCCCAAGAAAACGTGAGCGGGAATGCCCCGGACTCAGTTATCTCGTCCTGGGGTAAAAAGCGGTCCCCCGACGGTTTCTTCCCTTTGCTCCGTATTGGTCATAAGTCTTTCGATCTTCGGGTCTCGTGCTCCGAGGACTTCAACCCACACTCCTGGCATGCTCCCTGACACGTTTTCCGGAGGTATAGGTCGGGAAGCGAGCTCGTTGGAGGGAGAACTGTGGTGCGACCCAAAACGGTCCAAAAGATGGCCGAAATTTCCAACGAGTGGCGAACGCTCGTCCGGTGTCAGAAACCACTGGAAATGCACTTGCAGCGAAGGAAACGGGCTGAGCTCGAGGACTTCCGGTGCTCGTCCCAAGAAAACGCGAGCGGGAATGCCCCGGACTCAGTTTTCTCGTCCTGGGGTAAAAAGCGGTCCCCTGACGGTTTCTTCTCTTTGCTCCGTATTGGTCATAAGTCTTTCGATCTTCGGGTCTTGTGCTCCGAGGACTTCAACCCACACTCCTGGCATGCTCCCTGACACGTTTTCCGGAGGTATAGGTCGGGAAGCGAGCTCGTTGGAGGGAGAACTGTGGTGCGACCCAAAACGGTCCAAAAGATGGCCGAAGCTTCCAACGAGGCGAACGCTCGTCCGGTGTCAGAAACCACTGGAAATGCACTTGCAGCGAAGGAAACGGGCTGAGCTCGAGGACTTCCGGTGCTCGTCCCAAGAAGAGGCGAGCGGGAATGCCCCGGACTCAGTTTTCTCGTCCTGGGGTAAAAAGCGGTCCCCCGACGGTTTCTTCCCTTTGCTCCGTATTGGTCATAAGTCTTTCGATCTTCGGGTCTCGTGCTCCGAGGACTTCAACCCACACTCCTGGCATGCTCCCTGACACGTTTTCCGGAGGTATAGGTCGGGAAGGAGCTCGTTGGAGGGAGAACTGTGGTGCGACCCAAAACGGTCCAAAAGATGGCCGAAGCTTCCAACGAGTGGCGAACGTTCGTCCGGTGTCAGAAACCGCTGGAAATGCACTTGCAGCGAAGGAAACGGGCTGAGCTCGAGGACTTCCGGTGCTCGTCCCAAGAAAACGCGAGCGGGAATGCCCCGGACTCAGTTATCTCGTCCTGGGGTAAAAAGCGGTCCCCCGACGGTTTCTTCCCTTTGCTCCGTATTGGTCATAAGTCTTTCGATCTTCGGGTCTCGTGCTCCGAGGACTTCAACCCACACTCCTGGCATGCTCCCTGACACGTTTTCCGGAGGTATAGGTCGGGAAGCGAGCTCGTTGGAGGGAGAACTGTGGTGCGACCCAAAACGGTCCAAAAGATGGCCGAAGCTTCCAACGAGTGGCGAACGCTCGTCCGGTGTCAGAAATCACTGGAAATGCACTTGCAGCGAAGGAAACGGGCTGAGCTCGAGGACTTCCGGTGCTCGTCCCAAGAAAACGCGAGCGGGAATGCCCCGGACTCAGTTTTCTCGTCCTGGGGTAAAAAGCGGTCCCCCGACGGTTTCTTCCCTTTGCTCCGTATTGGTCATAAGTCTTTCGATCTTCGGGTCTCGTGCTCCGAGGACTTCAACCCACACTCCTGGCATGCTCCCTGACACGTTTTCCGGAGGTATAGGTCGGGAAGCGAGCTCGTTGGAGGGAGAACTGTGGTGCGACCCAAAACGGTCCAAAAGACGGCCGAAGCTTCCAACGAGTGGCGAACGCTCGTCCGGTGTCAGAAACCACTGGAAATGCACTTGCAGCGAAGGAAACGGGCTGAGCTCGAGGACTTCCGGTGCTCGTCCCAAGAAAACGCGAGCGGGAATGCCCCGGACTCAGTTTTCTCGTCCTGGGGTAAAAAGCGGTCCCCCGACGGTTTCTTCCCTTTGCTCCGTATTGGTCATAAGTCTTTCGATCTTCGGGTCTCGTGCTCCGAGGACTTCAACCCACACTCCTGGCATGCTCCCTGACACGTTTTCCGGAGGTATAGGTCGGGAAGGAGCTCGTTGGAGGGAGAACTGTGGTGCGACCCAAAACGGTCCAAAAGATGGCCGAAGCTTCCAACGAGTGGCGAACGTTCGTCCGGTGTCAGAAACCACTGGAAATGCACTTGCAGCGAAGGAAACGGGCTGAGCTCGAGGACTTCCGGTGCTCGTCCCAAGAAAACGCGAGCGGGAATGCCCCGGACTCAGTTATCTCGTCCTGGGGTAAAAAGCGGTCCCCCGACGGTTTCTTCCCTTTGCTCCGTATTGGTCATAAGTCTTTCGATCTTCGGGTCTCGTGCTCCGAGGACTTCAACCCACACTCCTGGCATGCTCCCTGAGACGTTTTCCGGAGGTATAGGTCGGGAAGCGAGCTCGTTGGAGGGAGAACTGTGGTGCGACCCAAAACGGTCCAAAAGATGGCCGAAGCTTCCAACGAGTGGCGAACGCTCGTTCGGTGTCAGAAACCACTGGAAATGCACTTGCAGCGAAGGAAACGGGCTGAGCTCGAGGACTTCCGGTGCTCGTCCCAAGAAAACGCGAGCGGGAATGCCCCGGACTCAGTTTTCTCGTCCTGGGGTAAAAAGCGGTCCCCCGACGGTTTCTTCCCTTTGCTCCGTATTGGTCATAAGTCTTTCGATCTTCGGGTCTCGTGCTCCGAGGACTTCAACCCACACTCCTGGCATGCTCCCTGAGACGTTTTCCGGAGGTATAGGTCGGGAAGCGAGCTCGTTGGAGGGAGAACTGTGGTGCGACCCAAAACGGTCCAAAAGATGGCCGAAGCTTCCAACGAGTGGCGAACGCTCGTCCGGTGTCAGAAACCACTGGAAATGCACTTGCAGCGAAGGAAACGGGCTGAGCTCGAGGACTTCCGGTGCTCGTCCCAAGAAGAGGCGAGCGGGAATGCCCCGGACTCAGTTTTCTCGTCCTGGGGTAAAAAGCGGTCCCCCGACGGTTTCTTCCCTTTGCTCCGTATTGGTCATAAGTCTTTCGATCTTCGGGTCTCGTGCTCCGAGGACTTCAACCCACACTCCTGGCATGCTCCCGGACACGTTTTCCGGAGGTATAGGTCGGGAAGCGAGCTCGTTGGAGGGAGAACTGTGGTGCGACCCAAAACGGTCCAAAAGATGGCCGAAGCTTCCAACGAGTGGCGAACGCTCGTCCGGTGTCAGAAACCACTGGAAATGCACTTGCAGCGAAGGAAACGGGCTGAGCTCGAGGACTTCCGGTGCTCGTCCCAAGAAAACGCGAGCGGGAATGCCCCGGACTCAGTTTTCTCGTCCTGGGGTAAAAAGCGGTCCCCCGACGGTTTCTTCCCTTTGCTCCGTATTGGTCATAAGTCTTTCGATCTTCGGGTCTCGTGCTCCGAGGACTTCAACCCACACTCCTGGGATGCTCCCTGACACGTTTTCCGGAGGTATAGGTCGGGAAGCGAGCTCGTTGGAGGGAGAACTGTGGTGCGACCCAAAACGGTCCAAAAGATGGCCGAAGCTTCCAACGAGTGGCGAACGCTCGTCCGGTGTCAGAAACCACTGGAAATGCACTTGCAGCGAAGGAAACGGGCTGAGCTCGAGGACTTCCGGTGCTCGTCCCAAGAAGACGCGAGCGGGAATGCCCCGGACTCAGTTTTCTCGTCCTGGGGTAAAAAGCGGTCCCCCGACGGTTTCTTCCCTTTGCTCCGTATTGGTCATAAGTCTTTCGATCTTCGGGTCTCGTGCTCCGACGACTTCAACCCACACTCCTGGCATGCTCCCTGACACGTTTTCCGGAGGTATAGGTCGGGAAGCGAGCTCGTTGGAGGGAGAACTGTGGTGCGACCCGAAACGGTCCAAAAGATGGCCGAAGCTTCCAACGAGTGGCGAACGCTCGTCCGTTGTCAGAAACCACTGGAAATGCACTTGCAGCGAAGGAAACGGGCTGAGCTCGAGGACTTCCGGTGCTGGTCCCAACAAAACGCGAGCGGGAATGCCCCGGACTCAGTTTTCTCGTCCTGGGGTAAAAAGCGGTCCCCCGACGGTTTCTTCCCTTTGCTCCGTATTGGTCATAAGTCTTTCGATCTTCGGGTCTCGTGCTCCGAGGACTTCAACCCACACTCCTGGCATGCTCCCTGACACGTTTTCCGGAGGTATAGGTCGGGAAGGAGCTCGTTGGAGGGAGAACTGTGGTGCGACCCAAAACGGTCCAAAAGATGGCCGAAGCTTCCAACGAGTGGCGAACGTTCGTCCGGTGTCAGAAACCACTGGAAATGCACTTGCAGCGAAGGAAACAGGCTGAGCTCGAGGACTTCCGGTGCTCGTCCCAAGAAAACGTGAGCGGGAATGCCCCGGACTCAGTTATCTCGTCCTGGGGTAAAAAGCGGTCCCCCGACGGTTTCTTCCCTTTGCTCCGTATTGGTCATAAGTCTTTCGATCTTCGGGTCTCGTGCTCCGAGGACTTCAACCCACACTCCTGGCATGCTCCCTGACACGTTTTCCGGAGGTATAGGTCGGGAAGCGAGCTCGTTGGAGGGAGAACTGTGGTGCGACCCAAAACGGTCCAAAAGATGGCCGAAATTTCCAACGAGTGGCGAACGCTCGTCCGGTGTCAGAAACCACTGGAAATGCACTTGCAGCGAAGGAAACGGGCTGAGCTCGAGGACTTCCGGTGCTCGTCCCAAGAAAACGCGAGCGGGAATGCCCCGGACTCAGTTTTCTCGTCCTGGGGTAAAAAGCGGTCCCCTGACGGTTTCTTCTCTTTGCTCCGTATTGGTCATAAGTCTTTCGATCTTCGGGTCTTGTGCTCCGAGGACTTCAACCCACACTCCTGGCATGCTCCCTGACACGTTTTCCGGAGGTATAGGTCGGGAAGCGAGCTCGTTGGAGGGAGAACTGTGGTGCGACCCAAAACGGTCCAAAAGATGGCCGAAGCTTCCAACGAGGCGAACGCTCGTCCGGTGTCAGAAACCACTGGAAATGCACTTGCAGCGAAGGAAACGGGCTGAGCTCGAGGACTTCCGGTGCTCGTCCCAAGAAGAGGCGAGCGGGAATGCCCCGGACTCAGTTTTCTCGTCCTGGGGTAAAAAGCGGTCCCCCGACGGTTTCTTCCCTTTGCTCCGTATTGGTCATAAGTCTTTCGATCTTCGGGTCTCGTGCTCCGAGGACTTCAACCCACACTCCTGGCATGCTCCCTGACACGTTTTCCGGAGGTATAGGTCGGGAAGGAGCTCGTTGGAGGGAGAACTGTGGTGCGACCCAAAACGGTCCAAAAGATGGCCGAAGCTTCCAACGAGTGGCGAACGTTCGTCCGGTGTCAGAAACCGCTGGAAATGCACTTGCAGCGAAGGAAACGGGCTGAGCTCGAGGACTTCCGGTGCTCGTCCCAAGAAAACGCGAGCGGGAATGCCCCGGACTCAGTTTTCTCGTCCTGGGGTAAAAAGCGGTCCCCCGACGGTTTCTTCCCTTTGCTCCGTATTGGTCATAAGTCTTTCGATCTTCGGGTCTCGTGCTCCGAGGACTTCAACCCACACTCCTGGCATGCTCCCTGACACGTTTTCCGGAGGTATAGGTCGGGAAGCGAGCTCGTTGGAGGGAGAACTGTGGTGCGACCCAAAACGGTCCAAAAGACGGCCGAAGCTTCCAACGAGTGGCGAACGCTCGTCCGGTGTCAGAAACCACTGGAAATGCACTTGCAGCGAAGGAAACGGGCTGAGCTCGAGGACTTCCGGTGCTCGTCCCAAGAAAACGCGAGCGGGAATGCCCCGGACTCAGTTTTCTCGTCCTGGGGTAAAAAGCGGTCCCCCGACGGTTTCTTCCCTTTGCTCCGTATTGGTCATAAGTCTTTCGATCTTCGGGTCTCGTGCTCCGAGGACTTCAACCCACACTCCTGGCATGCTCCCTGACACGTTTTCCGGAGGTATAGGTCGGGAAGGAGCTCGTTGGAGGGAGAACTGTGGTGCGACCCAAAACGGTCCAAAAGATGGCCGAAGCTTCCAACGAGTGGCGAACGTTCGTCCGGTGTCAGAAACCACTGGAAATGCACTTGCAGCGAAGGAAACGGGCTGAGCTCGAGGACTTCCGGTGCTCGTCCCAAGAAAACGCGAGCGGGAATGCCCCGGACTCAGTTATCTCGTCCTGGGGTAAAAAGCGGTCCCCCGACGGTTTCTTCCCTTTGCTCCGTATTGGTCATAAGTCTTTCGATCTTCGGGTCTCGTGCTCCGAGGACTTCAACCCACACTCCTGGCATGCTCCCTGACACGTTTTCCGGAGGTATAGGTCGGGAAGCGAGCTCGTTGGAGGGAGAACTGTGGTGCGACCCAAAACGGTCCAAAAGATGGCCGAAGCTTCCAACGAGTGGCGAACGCTCGTCCGGTGTCAGAAACCACTGGAAATGCACTTGCAGCGAAGGAAACGGGCTGAGCTCGAGGACTTCCGGTGCTCGTCCCAAGAAGAGGCGAGCGGGAATGCCCCGGACTCAGTTTTCTCGTCCTGGGGTAAAAAGCGGTCCCCCGACGGTTTCTTCCCTTTGCTCCGTATTGGTCATAAGTCTTTCGATCTTCGGGTCTCGTGCTCCGAGGACTTCAACCCACACTCCTGGCATGCTCCCTGACACGTTTTCCGGAGGTATAGGTCGGGAAGGAGCTCGTTGGAGGGAGAACTGTGGTGCGACCCAAAACGGTCCAAAAGATGGCCGAAGCTTCCAACGAGTGGCGAACGTTCGTCCGGTGTCAGAAACCGCTGGAAATGCACTTGCAGCGAAGGAAACGGGCTGAGCTCGAGGACTTCCGGTGCTCGTCCCAAGAAAACGCGAGCGGGAATGCCCCGGACTCAGTTATCTCGTCCTGGGGTAAAAAGCGGTCCCCCGACGGTTTCTTCCCTTTGCTCCGTATTGGTCATAAGTCTTTCGATCTTCGGGTCTCGTGCTCCGAGGACTTCAACCCACACTCCTGGCATGCTCCCTGACACGTTTTCCGGAGGTATAGGTCGGGAAGCGAGCTCGTTGGAGGGAGAACTGTGGTGCGACCCAAAACGGTCCAAAAGATGGCCGAAGCTTCCAACGAGTGGCGAACGCTCGTCCGGTGTCAGAAATCACTGGAAATGCACTTGCAGCGAAGGAAACGGGCTGAGCTCGAGGACTTCCGGTGCTCGTCCCAAGAAAACGCGAGCGGGAATGCCCCGGACTCAGTTTTCTCGTCCTGGGGTAAAAAGCGGTCCCCCGACGGTTTCTTCCCTTTGCTCCGTATTGGTCATAAGTCTTTCGATCTTCGGGTCTCGTGCTCCGAGGACTTCAACCCACACTCCTGGCATGCTCCCTGACACGTTTTCCGGAGGTATAGGTCGGGAAGCGAGCTCGTTGGAGGGAGAACTGTGGTGCGACCCAAAACGGTCCAAAAGACGGCCGAAGCTTCCAACGAGTGGCGAACGCTCGTCCGGTGTCAGAAACCACTGGAAATGCACTTGCAGCGAAGGAAACGGGCTGAGCTCGAGGACTTCCGGTGCTCGTCCCAAGAAAACGCGAGCGGGAATGCCCCGGACTCAGTTTTCTCGTCCTGGGGTAAAAAGCGGTCCCCCGACGGTTTCTTCCCTTTGCTCCGTATTGGTCATAAGTCTTTCGATCTTCGGGTCTCGTGCTCCGAGGACTTCAACCCACACTCCTGGCATGCTCCCTGACACGTTTTCCGGAGGTATAGGTCGGGAAGGAGCTCGTTGGAGGGAGAACTGTGGTGCGACCCAAAACGGTCCAAAAGATGGCCGAAGCTTCCAACGAGTGGCGAACGTTCGTCCGGTGTCAGAAACCACTGGAAATGCACTTGCAGCGAAGGAAACGGGCTGAGCTCGAGGACTTCCGGTGCTCGTCCCAAGAAAACGCGAGCGGGAATGCCCCGGACTCAGTTATCTCGTCCTGGGGTAAAAAGCGGTCCCCCGACGGTTTCTTCCCTTTGCTCCGTATTGGTCATAAGTCTTTCGATCTTCGGGTCTCGTGCTCCGAGGACTTCAACCCACACTCCTGGCATGCTCCCTGACACGTTTTCCGGAGGTATAGGTCGGGAAGCGAGCTCGTTGGAGGGAGAACTGTGGTGCGACCCAAAACGGTCCAAAAGATGGCCGAAGCTTCCAACGAGTGGCGAACGCTCGTCCGGTGTCAGAAACCACTGGAAATGCACTTGCAGCGAAGGAAACGGGCTGAGCTCGAGGACTTCCGGTGCTCGTCCCAAGAAAACGCGAGCGGGAATGCCCCGGACTCAGTTTTCTCGTCCTGGGGTAAAAAGCGGTCCCCCGACGGTTTCTTCCCTTTGCTCCGTATTGGTCATAAGTCTTTCGATCTTCGGGTCTCGTGCTCCGAGGACTTCAACCCACACTCCTGGCATGCTCCCTGACACGTTTTCCGGAGGTATAGGTGGGGAAGCGAGCTCGTTAGAGGGAGAACTGTGGTACGACCCAAAACGGTCCAAAAGATGGCCGAAGCTTCCAACGAGTGGCGAACGCTCGTCCGGTGTCAGAAACCACTGGAAATGCACTTGCAGCGAAGGAAACGGGCTGAGCTCGAGGACTTCCGGTGCTCGTCCCAAGAAAACGCGAGCGGGAATGGCCCGGACTCAGTTTTCTCGTCCTGGGGTAAAAAGCGGTCCCCCGACGGTTTCTTCCCTTTGCTCCGTATTGGTCATAAGTCTTTCGATCTTCGGGTCTCGTGCTCCGAGGACTTCAACCCACACTCCTGGCATGCTCCCTGAGACGTTTTCCGGAGGTATAGGTCGGGAAGCGAGCTCGTTGGAGGGAGAACTGTGGTGCGACCCAAAACGGTCCAAAAGATGGCCGAAGCTTCCAACGAGTGGCGAACGCTCGTTCGGTGTCAGAAACCACTGGAAATGCACTTGCAGCGAAGGAAACGGGCTGAGCTCGAGGACTTCCGGTGCTCGTCCCAAGAAAACGCGAGCGGGAATGCCCCGGACTCAGTTTTCTCGTCCTGGGGTAAAAAGCGGTCCCCCGACGGTTTCTTCCCTTTGCTCCGTATTGGTCATAAGTCTTTCGATCTTCGGGTCTCGTGCTCCGAGGACTTCAACCCACACTCCTGGCATGCTCCCTGAGACGTTTTCCGGAGGTATAGGTCGGGAAGCGAGCTCGTTGGAGGGAGAACTGTGGTGCGACCCAAAACGGTCCAAAAGATGGCCGAAGCTTCCAACGAGTGGCGAACGCTCGTCCGGTGTCAGAAACCACTGGAAATGCACTTGCAGCGAAGGAAACGGGCTGAGCTCGAGGACTTCCGGTGCTCGTCCCAAGAAGAGGCGAGCGGGAATGCCCCGGACTCAGTTTTCTCGTCCTGGGGTAAAAAGCGGTCCCCCGACGGTTTCTTCCCTTTGCTCCGTATTGGTCATAAGTCTTTCGATCTTCGGGTCTCGTGCTCCGAGGACTTCAACCCACACTCCTGGCATGCTCCCGGACACGTTTTCCGGAGGTATAGGTCGGGAAGCGAGCTCGTTGGAGGGAGAACTGTGGTGCGACCCAAAACGGTCCAAAAGATGGCCGAAGCTTCCAACGAGTGGCGAACGCTCGTCCGGTGTCAGAAACCACTGGAAATGCACTTGCAGCGAAGGAAACGGGCTGAGCTCGAGGACTTCCGGTGCTCGTCCCAAGAAAACGCGAGCGGGAATGCCCCGGACTCAGTTTTCTCGTCCTGGGGTAAAAAGCGGTCCCCCGACGGTTTCTTCCCTTTGCTCCGTATTGGTCATAAGTCTTTCGATCTTCGGGTCTCGTGCTCCGAGGACTTCAACCCACACTCCTGGGATGCTCCCTGACACGTTTTCCGGAGGTATAGGTCGGGAAGCGAGCTCGTTGGAGGGAGAACTGTGGTGCGACCCAAAACGGTCCAAAAGATGGCCGAAGCTTCCAACGAGTGGCGAACGCTCGTCCGGTGTCAGAAACCACTGGAAATGCACTTGCAGCGAAGGAAACGGGCTGAGCTCGAGGACTTCCGGTGCTCGTCCCAAGAAGACGCGAGCGGGAATGCCCCGGACTCAGTTTTCTCGTCCTGGGGTAAAAAGCGGTCCCCCGACGGTTTCTTCCCTTTGCTCCGTATTGGTCATAAGTCTTTCGATCTTCGGGTCTCGTGCTCCGAGGACTTCAGCCCACACTCCTGGCATGCTCCCTGACACGTTTTCCGGAGGTATAGGTCGGGAAGCGAGCTCGTTGGAGGGAGAACTGTGGTGCGACCCAAAACGGTCCAAAAGATGGCCGAAGCTTCCAACGAGTGGCGAACGCTCGCCCGGTGTCAGAAACCACTGGAAATGCACTTGCAGCGAAGGAAACGGGCTGAGCTCGAGGACTTCCGGTGCTCGTCCCAAGAAAACGCGAGCGGGAATGCCCCGGACTCAGTTTTCTCGTCCTGGGGTAAAAAGCGGTCCCCCGACGGTTTCTTCCCTTTGCTCCGTATTGGTCATAAGTCTTTCGATCTTCGGGTCTCGTGCTCCGAGGACTTCAACCCACACTCCTGGCATGCTCCCTGACACGTTTTCCGGAGGTATAGGTGGGGAAGCGAGCTCGTTAGAGGGAGAACTGTGGTACGACCCAAAACGGTCCGAAAGATGGCCGAAGCTTCCAACGAGTGGCGAACGCTCGTCCGGTGTCAGAAACCACTGGAAATGCACTTGCAGCGAAGGAAACGGGCTGAGCTCGAGGACTTCCGGTGCTCGTCCCAAGAAAACGCGAGCGGGAATGGCCCGGACTCAGTTTTCTCGTCCTGGGGTAAAAAGCGGTCCCCCGACGGTTTCTTCCCTTTGCTCCGTATTGGTCATAAGTCTTTCGATCTTCGGGTCTCGTGCTCCGAGGACTTCAACCCACACTCCTGGCATGCTCCCTGAGACGTTTTCCGGAGGTATAGGTCGGGAAGCGAGCTCGTTGGAGGGAGAACTGTGGTGCGACCCAAAACGGTCCAAAAGATGGCCGAAGCTTCCAACGAGTGGCGAACGCTCGTTCGGTGTCAGAAACCACTGGAAATGCACTTGCAGCGAAGGAAACGGGCTGAGCTCGAGGACTTCCGGTGCTCGTCCCAAGAAAACGCGAGCGGGAATGCCCCGGACTCAGTTTTCTCGTCCTGGGGTAAAAAGCGGTCCCCCGACGGTTTCTTCCCTTTGCTCCGTATTGGTCATAAGTCTTTCGATCTTCGGGTCTCGTGCTCCGAGGACTTCAACCCACACTCCTGGCATGCTCCCTGAGACGTTTTCCGGAGGTATAGGTCGGGAAGCGAGCTCGTTGGAGGGAGAACTGTGGTGCGACCCAAAACGGTCCAAAAGATGGCCGAAGCTTCCAACGAGTGGCGAACGCTCGTCCGGTGTCAGAAACCACTGGAAATGCACTTGCAGCGAAGGAAACGGGCTGAGCTCGAGGACTTCCGGTGCTCGTCCCAAGAAGAGGCGAGCGGGAATGCCCCGGACTCAGTTTTCTCGTCCTGGGGTAAAAAGCGGTCCCCCGACGGTTTCTTCCCTTTGCTCCGTATTGGTCATAAGTCTTTCGATCTTCGGGTCTCGTGCTCCGAGGACTTCAACCCACACTCCTGGCATGCTCCCGGACACGTTTTCCGGAGGTATAGGTCGGGAAGCGAGCTCGTTGGAGGGAGAACTGTGGTGCGACCCAAAACGGTCCAAAAGATGGCCGAAGCTTCCAACGAGTGGCGAACGCTCGTCCGGTGTCAGAAACCACTGGAAATGCACTTGCAGCGAAGGAAACGGGCTGAGCTCGAGGACTTCCGGTGCTCGTCCCAAGAAAACGCGAGCGGGAATGCCCCGGACTCAGTTTTCTCGTCCTGGGGTAAAAAGCGGTCCCCCGACGGTTTCTTCCCTTTGCTCCGTATTGGTCATAAGTCTTTCGATCTTCGGGTCTCGTGCTCCGAGGACTTCAACCCACACTCCTGGGATGCTCCCTGACACGTTTTCCGGAGGTATAGGTCGGGAAGCGAGCTCGTTGGAGGGAGAACTGTGGTGCGACCCAAAACGGTCCAAAAGATGGCCGAAGCTTCCAACGAGTGGCGAACGCTCGTCCGGTGTCAGAAACCACTGGAAATGCACTTGCAGCGAAGGAAACGGGCTGAGCTCGAGGACTTCCGGTGCTCGTCCCAAGAAGACGCGAGCGGGAATGCCCCGGACTCAGTTTTCTCGTCCTGGGGTAAAAAGCGGTCCCCCGACGGTTTCTTCCCTTTGCTCCGTATTGGTCATAAGTCTTTCGATCTTCGGGTCTCGTGCTCCGAGGACTTCAGCCCACACTCCTGGCATGCTCCCTGACACGTTTTCCGGAGGTATAGGTCGGGAAGCGAGCTCGTTGGAGGGAGAACTGTGGTGCGACCCAAAACGGTCCAAAAGATGGCCGAAGCTTCCAACGAGTGGCGAACGCTCGTCCGGTGTCAGAAACCACTGGAAATGCACTTGCAGCGAAGGAAACGGGCTGAGCTCGAGGACTTCCGGTGCTCGTCCCAAGAAAACGCGAGCGGGAATGCCCCAGACTCAGTTTTCTCGTCCTGGGGTAAAAAGCGGTCCCCCGACGGTTTCTTCCCTTTGCTCCGTATTTGTCATAAGTCTTTCGATCTTCGGGTCTCGTGCTCCGAGGACTTCAACCCACACTCCTGGCATGCTCCCTGACACGTTTTCCGGAGGTATAGGTCGGGAAGCGAGCTCGTTGGAGGGAGAACTGTGGTGCGACCCAAAACGGTCCAAAAGATGGCCGAAGCTTCCAACGAGTGGCGAACGCTCGTCCGGTGTCAGAAACCACTGGAAATGCACTTGCAGCGAAGGAAACGGGCTGAGCTCGAGGACTTCCGGTGCTCGTCCCAAGAAGACGCGAGCGGGAATGCCCCGGACTCAGTTTTCTCGTCCTGCGGTAAAAAGCGGTCCCCCGACGGTTTCTTCCCTTTGCTCCGTATTGGTCATAAGTCTTTCGATCTTCGGGTCTCGTGCTCCGAGGACTTCAGCCCATACTCCTGGCATGCTCCCTGACACGTTTTCCGGAGGTATAGGTCGGGAAGCGAGCTCGTTGGAGGGAGAACTGTGGTGCGACCCAAAACGGTCCAAAAGATGGCCGAAGCTTCCAACGAGTGGCGAACGCTCGTCCGGTGTCAGAAACCACTGGAAATGCACTTGCAGCGAAGGAAACGGGCTGAGCTCGAGGACTTCCGGTGCTCGTCCCTAGAAGACGCGAGCGGGAATGCCCCGGACTCAGTTTTCTCGTCCTGGGGTAAAAAGCGGTCCCCCGACGGTTTCTTCCCTTTGCTCCGTATTGGTCATAAGTCTTTCGATCTTCGGGTCTCGTGCTCCGAGGACTTTAACCCACACTCCTGGCATGCTCCCGGACACGTTTTCCGGAGGTATAGGTCGGGAAGCGAGCTCGTTGGAGGGAGAACTGTGGTGCGACCCAAAACGGTCCAAAAGATGGCCGAAGCTTCCAACGAGTGGCGAACGCTCGTCCGGTGTCAGAAACCACTGGAAATGCACTTGCAGCGAAGGAAACGGGCTGAGCTCGAGGACTTCCGGTGCTCGTCCCAAGAAAACGCGAGCGGGAATGCCCCGGACTCAGTTTTCTCGTCCTGGGGTAAAAAGCGGTCCCCCGACGGTTTCTTCCCTTTGCTCCGTATTGGTCATAAGTCTTTCGATCTTCGGGTCTCGTGCTCCGAGGACTTCAACCCACACTCCTGGCATGCTCCCTGACACGTTTTCCGGAGGTATAGGTCGGGAAGCGAGCTCGTTGGAGGGAGAACTGTGGTGCGACCCAAAACGGTCCAAAAGATGGCCGAAGCTTCCAACGAGTGGCGAACGCTCGTCCGGTGTCAGAAACCACTGGAAATGCACTTGCAGCGAAGGAAACGGGCTGAGCTCGAGGACTTCCGGTGCTCGTCCCAAGAAAACGCGAGCGGGAATGCCCCGGACTCAGTTTTCTCGTCCTGGGGTAAAAAGCGGTCCCCCGACGGTTTCTTCCCTTTGCTCCGTATTGGTCATAAGTCTTTCGATCTTCGGGTCTCGTGCTCCGAGGACTTCAACCCACACTCCTGGCATGCTCCCTGACACGTTTTCCGGAGGTATAGGTCGGGAAGCGAGCTCGTTGGAGGGAGAACCGTGGTGCGACCCAAAACGGTCCAAAAGATGGCCGAAGCTTCCAACGAGTGGCGAACGCTCGTCCGGTGTCAGAAACCACTGGAAATGCACTTGCAGCGAAGGAAACGGGCTGAGCTCGAGGACTTCCGGTGCTCGTCCCAAGAAAACGCGAGCGGGAATGCCCCGGACTCAGTTTTCTCGTCCTGGGGTAAAAAGCGGTCCCCCGACGGTTTCTTCCCTTTGCTCCGTATTGGTCATAAGTCTTTCGATCTTCGGGTCTCGTGCTCCGAGGACTTCAACCCACACTCCTGGCATGCTCCCTGACACGTTTTCCGGAGGTATAGGTCGGGAAGCGAGCTCGTTGGAGGGAGAACTGTGGTGCGACCCAAAACGGTCCAAAAGATGGCCGAAGCTTCCAACGAGTGGCGAACGCTCGTCCGGTGTCAGAAACCACTGGAAATGCACTTGCAGCGAAGGAAACGGGCTGAGCTCGAGGACTTCCGGTGCTCGTCCCAAGAAAACGCGAGCGGGAATGCCCCGGACTCAGTTTTCTCGTCCTGGGGTAAAAAGCGGTCCTCCGACGGTTTCTTCCCTTTGCTCCGTATTGGTCATAAGTCTTTCGATCTTCGGGTCTCGTGCTCCGAGGACTTCAACCCACACTCCTGGCATGCTCTCTGACACGTTTTCCGGACGTATAGGTCGGGAAGCGAGCTCGTTGGAGGGAGAACTGTGGTGCGACCCAAAACGGTCCAAAAGATGGCCGAAGCTTCCAACGAGTGGCGAACGCTCGTCCGGTGTCAGAAACCACTGGAAATGCACTTGCAGCGAAGGAAACGGGCTGAGCTCGAGGACTTCCGGTGCTCGTCCCAAGAAAACGCGAGCGGGAATGCCCCGGACTCAATTTTCTCGTCCTGGGGTAAAAAGCGGTCCCCCGACGGTTTCTTCCCTTTGCTCCGTATTGGTCATAAGTCTTTCGATCTTCGGGTCTCGTGCTCCGAGGACTTCAACCCACACTCCTGGCATGCTCCCTGACACGTTTTCCGGAGGTATAGGTCGGGAAGCGAGCTCGTTGGAGGGAGAACTGTGGTGCGACCCAAAACGGTCCAAAAGATGGCCGAAGCTTCCAACGAGTGGCGAACGCTCGTCCGGTGTCAGAAACCACTGGAAATGCACTTGCAGCGAAGGAAACGGGCTGAGCTCGAGGACTTCCGGTGCTCGTCCCAAGAAAACGCGAGCGGGAATGCCCCGGACTCAGTTTTCTCGTCCTGGGGTAAAAAGCGGTCCCCCGACGGTTTCTTCCCTTTGCTCCGTATTGGTCATAAGTCTTTCGATCTTTGGGTCTCGTGCTCCGAGGACTTCAACCCACACTCCTGGCATGCTCCCTGATACGTTTTCCGGAGGTATAGGTCGGGAAGCGAGCTCGTTGGAGGGAGAACTGTGGTGCGACCCAAAACGGTCGAACGCTCGTCCGGTGTCAGAAACCACTGGAAATGCACTTGCAGCGAAGGAAACGGACTGAGCACGAGGACTTCCGGTGCTCGTCCCAAGAAGACGCGAGCGGGAATGCCCCGGACTCAGTTTTCTCGTCCTGGGGTAAAAAGCGGTCCCCCGACGGTTTCTTCCCTTTGCTCCGTATTGGTCATAAGTCTTTCGATCTTCGGGTCTCGTGCTCTGAGGACTTCAACCCACACTCCTGGCATGCTCCCTGACACGTTTTCCGGAGGTATAGGTCGGGAAGCGAGCTCGTTGGAGGGAGAACTGTGGTGCGACCCAAAACGGTCCAAAAGATGGCCGAAGCTTCCAACGAGTGGCGAACGCTCGTCCGGTGTCAGAAACCACTGGAAATGCACTTGCAGCGAAGGAAACGGGCTGAGCTCGAGGACTTCCGGTGCTCGTCCAAAGAACACGCGAGCGGGAATGCCCCGGACTCAGTTTTCTCGTCCTGGGGTAAAAAGCGGTCCCCCGACGGTTTCTTCCTTTTGCTCCGTATTGGTCGTAAGTCTTTCGATCTTCGGGTCTCGTGCTCTGAGGACTTCAACCCACACTCCTGGCATGCTCCCTGACACGTTTTCCGGAGGTATAGGTCGGGAAGCGAGCTCGTTGGAGGGAGAACTGTGGTGCGACCCAAAACGGTCCAAAAGATGGCCGAAGCTTCCAACGAGTGGCGAACGCTCGTCCGGTGTCAGAAACCACTGGAAATGCACTTGCAGCGAAGGAAACGGGCTGAGCTCGAGGACTTCCGGTGCTCGTCCCAAGAAAACGCGAGCGGGAATGCCCCGGACTCAGTTTTCTCGTCCTGGGGTAAAAAGCGGTCCCCCGACGGTTTCTTCCCTTTGCTCCGTATTGGTCATAAGTCTTTCGATCTTCGGGTCTCGTGCTCCGAGGACTTCAACCCACACTCCTGGCATGCTCCCTGACACGTTTTCCGGAGGTATAGGTCGGGAAGCGAGCTCGTTGGAGGGAGAACTGTGGTGCGACCCAAAACGGTCCAAAAGATGGCCGAAGCTTCCAACGAGTGGCGAACGCTCGTCAGGTGTCAGAAACCACTGGAAATGCACTTGCAGCGAAGGAAACGGGCTGAGCTCGAGGACTTCCGGTGCTCGTCCCAAGAAAACGCGAGCGGGAATGCCCCGGACTCAGTTTTCTCGTCCTGGGGTAAAAAGCGGTCCCCCGACCGTTTCTTCCCTTTGCTCCGTATTGGTCATAAGTCTGTCGATCTTCGGGTCTCGTGCTCCGAGGACTTCAACCCACACTCCTGGCATGCTCCCTGACACGTTTTCCGGAGGTATAGGTCGGGAAGCGAGCTCGTTGGAGGGAGAACTGTGGTGCGACCCAAAACGGTCCAAAAGATGGCCGAAGCTTCCAACGAGTGGCGAACGCTCGTCCGGTGTCAGAAACCACTGGAAATGCACTTGCAGCGAAGGAAACGGGCTGAGCTCGAGGACTTCCGGTGCTCGTCCCAAGAAAACGCGAGCGGGAATGCCCCGGACTCAGTTTTCTCGTCCTGGGGTAAAAAGCGGTCCCCCGACGGTTTCTTCCCTTTGCTCCGTATTGGTCATAAGTCTTTCGATCTTCGGGTCTCGTGCTCCGAGGACTTCAACCCACACTCCTGGCATGCTCCCTGACACGTTTTCCGGAGGTATAGGTCGGGAAGCGAGCTCGTTGGAGGGAGAACTGTGGTGCGACCCAAAACGGTCCAAAAGATGGCCGAAGCTTCCAACGAGTGGCGAACGCTCGTCCGGTGTCAGAAACCACTGGAAATGCACTTGCAGCGAAGGAAACGGGCTGAGCTCGAGGACTTCCGGTGCTCGTCCCAAGAAAACGCGAGCGGGAATGCCCCGGACTCAGTTTTCTCGTCCTGGGGTAAAAAGCGGTCCCCCGACGGTTTCTTCCCTTTGCTCCGTATTGGTCATAAGTCTTTCGATCTTCGGGTCTCGTGCTCTGAGGACTTCAACCCACACTCCTGGCATGCTCCCTGACACGTTTTCCGGAGGTATAGGTCGGGAAGCGAGCTCGTTGGAGGGAGAACTGTGGTGCGACCCAAAACGGTCCAAAAGATGGCCGAAGCTTCCAACGAGTGGCGAACGCTCGTCCGGTGTCAGAAACCACTGGAAATGCACTTGCAGCGAAGGAAACGGGCTGAGCTCGAGGACTTCCGGTGCTCGTCCAAAGAAAACGCGAGCGGGAATGCCCCGGACTCAGTTTTCTCGTCCTGGGGTAAAAAGCGGTCCCCCGACGGTTTCTTCCCTTTGCTCCGTATTGGTCATAAGTCTTTCGATCTTCGGGTCTCGTGCTCCGAGGACTTCAACCCACACTCCTGGCATGCTCCCTGACACGTTTTCCGGAGGTATAGGTCGGGAAGCGAGCTCGTTGGAGGGAGAACTGTGGTGCGACCCAAAACGGTCCAAAAGATGGCCGAAGCTTCCAACGAGTGGCGAACGCTCGTCCGGTGTCAGAAACCACTGGAAATGCACTTGCAGCGAAGGAAACGGGCTGAGCTCGAGGACTTCCGGTGCTCGTCCCAAGAAAACGCGAGCGGGAATGCCCCGGACTCAGTTTTCTCGTCCTGGGGTAAAAAGCGGTCCCCCGACGGTTTCTTCCCTTTGCTCCGTATTGGTCATAAGTCTTTCGATCTTCGGGTCTCGTGCTCCGAGGACTTCAACCCACACTCCTGGCATGCTCCCTGACACGTTTTCCGGAGGTATAGGTCGGGAAGCGAGCTCGTTGGAGGGAGAACTGTGGTGCGACCCAAAACGGTCCAAAAGATGGCCGAAGCTTCCAACGAGTGGCGAACGCTCGTCCGGTGTCAGAAACCACTGGAAATGCACTTGCAGCGAAGGAAACGGGCTGAGCTCGAGGACTTCCAGTGCTCGTCCCAAGAAAACGCGAGCGGGAATGCCCCGGACTCAGTTTTCTCGTCCTGGGGTAAAAAGCGGTCCCCCGACGGTTTCTTCCCTTTGCTCCGTATTGGTCATAAGTCTTTCGATCTTCGGGTCTCGTGCTCCGAGGACTTCAACCCACACTCCTGGCATGCTCCCTGACACGTTTTCCGGAGGTATAGGTCGGGAAGCGAGCTCGTTGGAGGGAGAACTGTGGTGCGACCCAAAACGGTCCAAAAGATGGCCGAAGCTTCCAACGAGTGGCGAACGCTCGTCCGGTGTCAGAAACCACTGGAAATGCACTTGCAGCGAAGGAAACGGGCTGAGCTCGAGGACTTCCGGTGCTCGTCCCAAGAAAACGCGAGCGGGAATGCCCCGGACTCAGTTTTCTCGTCCTGGGGTAAAAAGCGGTCCCCCGACGGTTTCTTCCCTTTGCTCCGTATTGGTCATAAGTCTTTCGATCTTCGGGTCTCGTGCTCCGAGGACTTCAACCCACACTCCTGGCATGCTCCCTGACACGTTTTCCGGAGGTATAGGTCGGGAAGCGAGCTCGTTGGAGGGAGAACTGTGGTGCGACCCAAAACGGTCCAAAAGATGGCCGAAGCTTCCAACGAGTGGCGAACGCTCGTCCGGTGTCAGAAACCACTGGAAATGCACTTGCAGCGAAGGAAACGGGCTGAGCTCGAGGACTTCAGGTGCTCGTCCAAAGAAAACGCGAGCGGGAATGCCCCGGACTCAGTTTTCTCGTCCTGCGGTAAAAAGCGGTCCCCCGACGGTTTCTTCCCTTTGCTCCGTATTGGTCGTAAGTCTTTCGATCTTCGGGTCTCGTGCTCCGAGGACTTCAACCCACACTCCTGGCATGCTCCCTGACACGTTTTCCGGAGGTATAGGTCGGGAAGCGAGCTCGTTGGAGGGAGAACTGTGGTGCGACCCAAAACGGTCCAAAAGATGGCCGAAGCTTCCAACGAGTGGCGAACGCTCGTCCGGTGTCAGAAACCACTGGAAATGCACTTGCAACGAAGGAAACGGGCTGAGCTCGAGGACTTCCGGTGCTCGTCCCAAGAAAACGCGAGCGGGAATGCCCCGGACTCAGTTTTCTCGTCCTGGGGTAAAAAGCGGTCCCCCGACGGTTTCTTCCCTTTGCTCCGTATTGGTCATAAGTCTTTCGATCTTCGGGTCTCGTGCTCCGAGGACTTCAACCCACACTCCTGGCATGCTCCCTGACACGTTTTCCGGAGGTATAGGTCGGGAAGCGAGCTCGTTGGAGGGAGAACTGTGGTGCGACCCAAAACGGTCCAAAAGATGGCCGAAGCTTCCAACGAGTGGCGAACGCTCGTCAGGTGTCAGAAACCACTGGAAATGCACTTGCAGCGAAGGAAACGGGCTGAGCTCGAGGACTTCCGGTGCTCGTCCCAAGAAAACGCGAGCGGGAATGCCCCGGACTCAGTTTTCTCGTCCTGGGGTAAAAAGCGGTCCCCCGACCGTTTCTTCCCTTTGCTCCGTATTGGTCATAAGTCTTTCGATCTTCGGGTCTCGTGCTCCGAGGACTTCAACCCACACTCCTGGCATGCTCCCTGACACGTTTTCCGGAGGTATAGGTCGGGAAGCGAGCTCGTTGGAGGGAGAACTGTGGTGCGACCCAAAACGGTCCAAAAGATGGCCGAAGCTTCCAACGAGTGGCGAACGCTCGTCAGGTGTCAGAAACCACTGGAAATGCACTTGCAGCGAAGGAAACGGGCTGAGCTCGAGGACTTCCGGTGCTCGTCCCAAGAAAACGCGAGCGGGAATGCCCCGGACTCAGTTTTCCCGTCCTGGGGTAAAAAGCGGTCCCCCGACCGTTTCTTCCCTTTGCTCCGTATTGGTCATAAGTCTGTCGATCTTCGGGTCTCGTGCTCCGAGGACTTCAACCCACACTCCTGGCATGCTCCCTGACACGTTTTCCGGAGGTATAGGTCGGGAAGCGAGCTCGTTGGAGGGAGAACTGTGGTGCGACCCAAAACGGTCCAAAAGATGGCCGAAGCTTCCAACGAGTGGCGAACGCTCGTCCGGTGTCAGAAACCACTGGAAATGCACTTGCAGCGAAGGAAACGGGCTGAGCTCGAGGACTTCCGGTGCTCGTCCCAAGAAAACGCGAGCGGGAATGCCCCGGACTCAGTTTTCTCGTCCTGGGGTAAAAAGCGGTCCCCCGACGGTTTCTTCCCTTTGCTCCGTATTGGTCATAAGTCTTTCGATCTTCGGGTCTCGTGCTCCGAGGACTTCAACCCACACTCCTGGCATGCTCCCTGACACGTTTTCCGGAGGTATAGGTCGGGAAGCGAGCTCGTTGGAGGGAGAACTGTGGTGCGACCCAAAACGGTCCAAAAGATGGCCGAAGCTTCCAACGAGTGGCGAACGCTCGTCCGGTGTCAGAAACCACTGGAAATGCACTTGCAGCGAAGGAAACGGGCTGAGCTCGAGGACTTCCGGTGCTCGTCCCAAGAAAACGCGAGCGGGAATGCCCCGGACTCAGTTTTCTCGTCCTGGGGTAAAAAGCGGTCCCCCGACCGTTTCTTCCCTTTGCTCCGTATTGGTCATAAGTCTTTCGATCTTCGGGTCTCGTGCTCCGAGGACTTCAACCCACACTCCTGGCATGCTCCCTGACACGTTTTCCGGAGGTATAGGTCGGGAAGCGAGCTCGTTGGAGGGAGAACTGTGGTGCGACCCAAAACAGTCCAAAAGATGGCCGAAGCTTCCAACGAGTGGCGAACGCTCGTCCGGTGTCAGAAACCACTGGAAATGCACTTGCAGCGAAGGAAACGGGCTGAGCTCGAGGACTTCCGGTGCTCGTCCCAAGAAAACGCGAGCGGGAATGCCCCGGACTCAGTTTTCTCGTCCTGGGGTAAAAAGCGGTCCCCCGACCGTTTCTTCCCTTTGCTCCGTATTGGTCATAAGTCTTTCGATCTTCGGGTCTCGTGCTCCGAGGACTTCAACCCACACTCCTGGCATGCTCCCTGACACGTTTCCCGGAGGTATAGGTCGGGAAGCGAGCTCGTTGGAGGGAGAACTGTGGTGCGACCCAAAACGGTCCAAAAGATGGCCGAAGCTTCCAACGAGTGGCGAACGCTCGTCAGGTGTCAGAAACCACTGGAAATGCACTTGCAGCGAAGGAAACGGGCTGAGCTCGAGGACTTCCGGTGCTCGTCCCAAGAAAACGCGAGCGGGAATGCCCCGGACTCAGTTTTCTCGTCCTGGGGTAAAAAGCGGTCCCCCGACCGTTTCTTCCCTTTGCTCCGTATTGGTCATAAGTCTGTCGATCTTCGGGTCTCGTACTCCGAGGACTTCAACCCACACTCCTGGCATGCTCCCTGACACGTTTTCCGGAGGTATAGGTCGGGAAGCGAGCTCGTTGGAGGGAGAACTGTGGTGCGACCCAAAACGGTCCAAAAGATGGCCGAAGCTTCCAACGAGTGGCGAACGCTCGTCCGGTGTCAGAAACCACTGGAAATGCACTTGCAGCGAAGGAAACGGGCTGAGCTCGAGGACTTCCGGTGCTCGTCCCAAGAAAACGCGAGCGGAAATGCCCCGGACTCAGTTTTCTCGTCCTGGGGTAAAAAGCGGTCCCCCGACGGTTTCTTCCCTTTGCTCCGTATTGGTCATAAGTCTTTCGATCTTCGGGTCTCGTGCTCCGAGGACTTCAACCCACACTCCTGGCATGCTCCCTGACACGTTTTCCGGAGGTATAGGTCGGGAAGCGAGCTCGTTGGAGGGAGAACTGTGGTGCGACCCAAAACGGTCCAAAAGATGGCCGAAGCTTCCAACGAGTGGCGAACGCTCGTCAGGTGTCAGAAACCACTGGAAATGCACTTGCAGCGAAGGAAACGGGCTGAGCTCGAGGACTTCCGGTGCTCGTCCCAAGAAAACGCGAGTGGGAATGCCCCGGACTCAGTTTTCTCGTCCTGGGGTAAAAAGCGGTCCCCCGACCGTTTCTTCCCTTTGCTCCGTATTGGTCATAAGTCTGTCGATCTTCGGGTCTCGTGCTCCGAGGACTTCAACCCACACTCCTGGCATGCTCCCTGACACGTTTTCCGGAGGTATAGGTCGGGAAGCGAGCTCGTTGGAGGGAGAACTGTGGTGCGACCCAAAACGGTCCAAAAGATGGCCGAAGCTTCCAACGAGTGGCGAACGCTCGTCCGGTGTCAGAAACCACTGGAAATGCACTTGCAGCGAAGGAAACGGGCTGAGCTCGAGGACTTCCGGTGCTCGTCCCAAGAAAACGCGAGCGGGAATGCCCCGGACTCAGTTTTCTCGTCCTAGGGTAAAAAGCGGTCCCCCGACGGTTTCTTCCCTTTGCTCCGTATTGGTCATAAGTCTTTCGATCTTCGGGTCTCGTGCTCCGAGGACTTCAACCCACACTCCTGGCATGCTCCCTGACACGTTTTCCGGAGGTATAGGTCGGGAAGCGAGCTCGTTGGAGGGAGAACTGTGGTGCGACCCAAAACGGTCCAAAAGATGGCCGAAGCTTCCAACGAGTGGCGAACGCTCGTCAGGTGTCAGAAACCACTGGAAATGCACTTGCAGCGAAGGAAACGGGCTGAGCTCGAGGACTTCCGGTGCTCGTCCCAAGAAAACGCGAGCGGGAATGCCCCGGACTCAGTTTTCTCGTCCTGGGGTAAAAAGCGGTCCCCCGACCGTTTCTTCCCTTTGCTCCGTATTGGTCATAAGTCTTTCGATCTTCGGGTCTCGTGCTCCGAGGACTTCAACCCACACTCCTGGCATGCTCCCTGACACGTTTTCCGGAGGTATAGGTCGGGAAGCGAGCTCGTTGGAGGGAGAACTGTGGTGCGACCCAAAACAGTCCAAAAGATGGCCGAAGCTTCCAACGAGTGGCGAACGCTCGTCCGGTGTCAGAAACCACTGGAAATGCACTTGCAGCGAAGGAAACGGGCTGAGCTCGAGGACTTCCGGTGCTCGTCCCAAGAAAACGCGAGCGGGAATGCCCCGGACTCAGTTTTCTCGTCCTGGGGTAAAAAGCGGTCCCCCGACCGTTTCTTCCCTTTGCTCCGTATTGGTCATAAGTCTTTCGATCTTCGGGTCTCGTGCTCCGAGGACTTCAACCCACACTCCTGGCATGCTCCCTGACACGTTTCCCGGAGGTATAGGTCGGGAAGCGAGCTCGTTGGAGGGAGAACTGTGGTGCGACCCAAAACGGTCCAAAAGATGGCCGAAGCTTCCAACGAGTGGCGAACGCTCGTCCGGTGTCAGAAACCACTGGAAATGCACTTGCAGCGAAGGAAACGGGCTGAGCTCGAGGACTTCCGGTGCTCGTCCCAAGAAAACGCGAGCGGGAATGCCCCGGACTCAGTTTTCTCGTCCTGGGGTAAAAAGCGGTCCCCCGACGGTTTCTTCCCTTTGCTCCGTATTGGTCATAAGTCTTTCGATCTTCGGGTCTCGTGCTCCGAGGACTTCAACCCACACTCCTGGCATGCTCCCTGACACGTTTTCCGGAGGTATAGGTCGGGAAGCGAGCTCGTTGGAGGGAGAACTGTGGTGCGACCCAAAACGGTCCAAAAGATGGCCGAAGCTTCCAACGAGTGGCGAACGCTCGTCCGGTGTCAGAAACCACTGGAAATGCACTTGCAGCGAAGGAAACGGGCTGAGCTCGAGGACTTCCGGTGCTCGTCCCAAGAAAACGCGAGTGGGAATGCCCCGGACTCAGTTTTCTCGTCCTGGGGTAAAAAGCGGTCCCCCGACCGTTTCTTCCCTTTGCTCCGTATTGGTCATAAGTCTGTCGATCTTCGGGTCTCGTGCTCCGAGGACTTCAACCCACACTCCTGGCATGCTCCCTGACACGTTTTCCGGAGGTATAGGTCGGGAAGCGAGCTCGTTGGAGGGAGAACTGTGGTGCGACCCAAAACGGTCCAAAAGATGGCCGAAGCTTCCAACGAGTGGCGAACGCTCGTCCGGTGTCAGAAACCACTGGAAATGCACTTGCAGCGAAGGAAACGGGCTGAGCTCGAGGACTTCCGGTGCTCGTCCCAAGAAAACGCGAGCGGGAATGCCCCGGACTCAGTTTTCTCGTCCTAGGGTAAAAAGCGGTCCCCCGACGGTTTCTTCCCTTTGCTCCGTATTGGTCATAAGTCTTTCGATCTTCGGGTCTCGTGCTCCGAGGACTTCAACCCACACTCCTGGCATGCTCCCTGACACGTTTTCCGGAGGTATAGGTCGGGAAGCGAGCTCGTTGGAGGGAGAACTGTGGTGCGACCCAAAACGGTCCAAAAGATGGCCGAAGCTTCCAACGAGTGGCGAACGCTCGTCAGGTGTCAGAAACCACTGGAAATGCACTTGCAGCGAAGGAAACGGGCTGAGCTCGAGGACTTCCGGTGCTCGTCCCAAGAAAACGCGAGCGGGAATGCCCCGGACTCAGTTTTCTCGTCCTGGGGTAAAAAGCGGTCCCCCGACCGTTTCTTCCCTTTGCTCCGTATTGGTCATAAGTCTTTCGATCTTCGGGTCTCGTGCTCCGAGGACTTCAACCCACACTCCTGGCATGCTCCCTGACACGTTTTCCGGAGGTATAGGTCGGGAAGCGAGCTCGTTGGAGGGAGAACTGTGGTGCGACCCAAAACGGTCCAAAAGATGGCCGAAGCTTCCAACGAGTGGCGAACGCTCGTCCGGTGTCAGAAACCACTGGAAATGCACTTGCAGCGAAGGAAACGGGCTGAGCTCGAGGACTTCCGGTGCTCGTCCCAAGAAAACGCGAGCGGGAATGCCCCGGACTCAGTTTTCTCGTCCTGGGGTAAAAAGCAGTCCCCCGACCGTTTCTTCCCTTTGCTCCGTATTGGTCATAAGTCTTTCGATCTTCGGGTCTCGTGCTCCGAGGACTTCAACCCACACTCCTGGCATGCTCCCTGACACGTTTCCCGGAGGTATAGGTCGGGAAGCGAGCTCGTTGGAGGGAGAACTGTGGTGCGACCCAAAACGGTCCAAAAGATGGCCGAAGCTTCCAACGAGTGGCGAACGCTCGTCAGGTGTCAGAAACCACTGGAAATGCACTTGCAGCGAAGGAAACGGGCTGAGCTCGAGGACTTCCGGTGCTCGTCCCAAGAAAACGCGAGCGGGAATGCCCCGGACTCAGTTTTCTCGTCCTGGGGTAAAAAGCGGTCCCCCGACCGTTTCTTCCCTTTGCTCCGTATTGGTCATAAGTCTGTCGATCTTCGGGTCTCGTGCTCCGAGGACTTCAACCCACACTCCTGGCATGCTCCCTGACACGTTTTCCGGAGGTATAGGTCGGGAAGCGAGCTCGTTGGAGGGAGAACTGTGGTGCGACCCAAAACGGTCCAAAAGATGGCCGAAGCTTCCAACGAGTGGCGAACGCTCGTCCGGTGTCAGAAACCACTGGAAATGCACTTGCAGCGAAGGAAACGGGCTGAGCTCGAGGACTTCCGGTGCTCGTCCCAAGAAAACGCGAGCGGAAATGCCCCGGACTCAGTTTTCTCGTCCTGGGGTAAAAAGCGGTCCCCCGACGGTTTCTTCCCTTTGCTCCGTATTGGTCATAAGTCTTTCGATCTTCGGGTCTCGTGCTCTGAGGACTTCAACCCACACTCCTGGCATGCTCCCTGACACGTTTTCCGGAGGTATAGGTCGGGAAGCGAGCTCGTTGGAGGGAGAACTGTGGTGCGACCCAAAACGGTCCAAAAGATGGCCGAAGCTTCCAACGAGTGGCGAACGCTCGTCAGGTGTCAGAAACCACTGGAAATGCACTTGCAGCGAAGGAAACGGGCTGAGCTCGAGGACTTCCGGTGCTCGTCCCAAGAAAACGCGAGTGGGAATGCCCCGGACTCAGTTTTCTCGTCCTGGGGTAAAAAGCGGTCCCCCGACCGTTTCTTCCCTTTGCTCCGTATTGGTCATAAGTCTGTCGATCTTCGGGTCTCGTGCTCCGAGGACTTCAACCCACACTCCTGGCATGCTCCCTGACACGTTTTCCGGAGGTATAGGTCGGGAAGCGAGCTCGTTGGAGGGAGAACTGTGGTGCGACCCAAAACGGTCCAAAAGATGGCCGAAGCTTCCAACGAGTGGCGAACGCTCGTCCGGTGTCAGAAACCACTGGAAATGCACTTGCAGCGAAGGAAACGGGCTGAGCTCGAGGACTTCCGGTGCTCGTCCCAAGAAAACGCGAGCGGGAATGCCCCGGACTCAGTTTTCTCGTCCTGGGGTAAAAAGCGGTCCCCCGACGGTTTCTTCCCTTTGCTCCGTATTGGTCATAAGTCTTTCGATCTTCGGGTCTCGTGCTCCGAGGACTTCAACCCACACTCCTGGCATGCTCCCTGACACGTTTTCCGGAGGTATAGGTCGGGAAGCGAGCTCGTTGGAGGGAGAACTGTGGTGCGACCCAAAACGGTCCAAAAGATGGCCGAAGCTTCCAACGAGTGGCGAACGCTCGTCAGGTGTCAGAAACCACTGGAAATGCACTTGCAGCTAAGGAAACGGGCTGAGCTCGAGGACTTCCGGTGCTCGTCCCAAGAAAACGCGAGCGGGAATGCCCCGGACTCAGTTTTCTCGTCCTGGGGTAAAAAGCGGTCCCCCGACCGTTTCTTCCCTTTGCTCCGTATTGGTCATAAGTCTGTCGATCTTCGGGTCTCGTGCTCCGAGGACTTCAACCCACACTCCTGGCATGCTCCCTGACACGTTTTCCGGAGGTATAGGTCGGGAAGCGAGCTCGTTGGAGGGAGAACTGTGGTGCGACCCAAAACGGTCCAAAAGATGGCCGAAGCTTCCAACGAGTGGCGAACGCTCGTCAGGTGTCAGAAACCACTGGAAATGCACTTGCAGCGAAGGAAACGGGCTGAGCTCGAGGACTTCCGGTGCTCGTCCCAAGAAAACGCGAGCGGGAATGCCCCGGACTCAGTTTTCTCGTCCTGGGGTAAAAAGCGGTCCCCCGACCGTTTCTTCCCTTTGCTCCGTATTGGTCATAAGTCTGTCGATCTTCGGGTCTCGTGCTCCGAGGACTTCAACCCACACTCCTGGCATGCTCCCTGACACGTTTTCCGGAGGTATAGGTCGGGAAGCGAGCTCGTTGGAGGGAGAACTGTGGTGCGACCCAAAACGGTCCAAAAGATGGCCGAAGCTTCCAACGAGTGGCGAACGCTCGTCCGGTGTCAGAAACCACTGGAAATGCACTTGCAGCGAAGGAAACGGGCTGAGCTCGAGGACTTCCGGTGCTCGTCCCAAGAAAACGCGAGCGGGAATGCCCCGGACTCAGTTTTCTCGTCCTGGGGTAAAAAGCGGTCCCCCGACGGTTTCTTCCCTTTGCTCCGTATTGGTCATAAGTCTTTCGATCTTCGGGTCTCGTGCTCCGAGGACTTCAACCCACACTCCTGGCATGCTCCCTGACACGTTTTTTGGAGGTATAGGTCGGGAAGCGAGCTCGTTGGAGGGAGAACTGTGGTGCGACCCAAAACGGTCCAAAAGATGGCCGAAGCTTCCAACGAGTGGCGAACGCTCGTCAGGTGTCAGAAACCACTGGAAATGCACTTGCAGCGAAGGAAACGGGCTGAGCTCGAGGACTTCCGGTGCTCGTCCCAAGAAAACGCGAGCGGGAATGCCCCGGACTCAGTTTTCTCGTCCTGGGGTAAAAAGCGGTCCCCCGACCGTTTCTTCCCTTTGCTCCGTATTGGTCATAAGTCTGTCGATCTTCGGGTCTCGTGCTCCGAGGACTTCAACCCACACTCCTGGCATGCTCCCTGACACGTTTTCCGGAGGTATAGGTCGGGAAGCGAGCTCGTTGGAGGGAGAACTGTGGTGCGACCCAAAACGGTCCAAAAGATGGCCGAAGCTTCCAACGAGTGGCGAACGCTCGTCCGGTGTCAGAAACCACTGGAAATGCACTTGCAGCGAAGGAAACGGGCTGAGCTCGAGGACTTCCGGTGCTCGTCCCAAGAAAACGCGAGCGGGAATGCCCCGGACTCAGTTTTCTCGTCCTGGGGTAAAAAGCGGTCCCCCGACGGTTTCTTCCCTTTGCTCCGTATTGGTCATAAGTCTTTCGATCTTCGGGTCTCGTGCTCCGAGGACTTCAACCCACACTCCTGGCATGCTCCCTGACACGTTTTCCGGAGGTATAGGTCGGGAAGCGAGCTCGTTGGAGGGAGAACTGTGGTGCGACCCAAAACGGTCCAAAAGATGGCCGAAGCTTCCAACGAGTGGCGAACGCTCGTCCGGTGTCAGAAACCACTGGAAATGCACTTGCAGCGAAGGAAACGGGCTGAGCTCGAGGACTTCCGGTGCTCGTCCCAAGAAAACGCGAGCGGGAATGCCCCGGACTCAGTTTTCTCGTCCTGGGGTAAAAAGCGGTCCCCCGACGGTTTCTTCCCTTTGCTCCGTATTGGTCATAAGTCTTTCGATCTTCGGGTCTCGTGCTCCGAGGACTTCTACCCACACTCCTGGCATGCTCCCTGACACGTTTTCCGGAGGTATAGGTCGGGAAGCGAGCTCGTTGGAGGGAGAACTGTGGTGCGACCCAAAACGGTCCAAAAGATGGCCGAAGCTTCCAACGAGTGGCGAACGCTCGTCCGGTGTCAGAAACCACTGGAAATGCACTAGCAGCGAAGGAAACGGGCTGAGCTCGAGGACTTCCGGTGCTCGTCCCAAGAAAACGCGAGCGGGAATGCCCCGGACTCAGTTTTCTCGTCCTGGGGTAAAAAGCGGTCCCCCGACCGTTTCTTCCCTTTGCTCCGTATTGGTCATAAGTCTTTCGATCTTCGGGTCTCGTGCTCCGAGGACTTCAACCCACACTCCTGGCATGCTCCCTGACACGTTTTCCGGAGGTATAGGTCGGGAAGCGAGCTCGTTGGAGGGAGAAATGTGGTGCGACCCAAAACGGTCCAAAAGATGGCCGAAGCTTCCAACGAGTGGCGAACGCTCGTCCGGTGTCAGAAACCACTGGAAATGCACTTGCAGCGAAGGAAACGGGCGGAGCTCGAGGACTTCCGGTGCTCGTCCCAAGAAAACGCGAGCGGGAATGCCCCGGACACAGTTTTCTCGTCCTGGGGTAAAAAGCGGTCCCCCGACGGTTTCTTCCCTTTGCTCCGTATTGGTCATAAGTCTTTCGATCTTCGGGTCTCGTGCTCCGAGGACTTCAACCCACACTCCTGGCATGCTCCCTGACACGTTTTCCGGAGGTATAGGTCGGGATGCGAGCTCGTTGGAGGGAGAACTGTGGTGCGACCCAAAACGGTCCAAAAGATGGCCGAAGCTTCCAACGAGTGGCGAACGCTCGTCCGGTGTCAGAAACCACTGGAAATGCACTTGCAGCGAAGGAAACGGGCTGAGCTCGAGGACTTCCGGTGCTCGTCCCAAGAAAACGCGAGCGGGAATGCCCCGGACACAGTTTTCTCGTCCTGGGGTAAAAAGCGGTCCCCCGACGGTTTCTTCCCTTTGCTCCGTATTGGTCATAAGTCTTTCGATCTTCGGGTCTCGTGCTCCGAGGACTTCAACCCACACTCCTGGCATGCTCCCTGACACGTTTTCCGGAGGTATAGGTCGGGATGCGAGCTCGTTGGAGGGAGAACTGTGGTGCGACCCAAAACGGTCCAAAAGATGGCCGAAGCTTCCAACGAGTGGCGAACGCTCGTCCGGTGTCAGAAACCACTGGAAATGCACTTGCAGCGAAGGAAACGGGCTGAGCTCGAGGACTTCCGGTGCTCGTCCCAAGAAAACGCGAGCGGGAATGCCCCGGACACAGTTTTCTCGTCCTGGGGTAAAAAGCGGTCCCCCGACGGTTTCTTCCCTTTGCTCCGTATTGGTCATAAGTCTGTCGATCTTCGGGTCTCGTGCTCCGAGGACTTCAACCCACACTCCTGGCATGCTCCCTGACACGTTTTCCGGAGGTATAGGTCGGGAAGCGAGCTCGTTGGAGGGAGAACTGTGGTGCGACCCAAAACGGTCCAAAAGATGGCCGAAGCTTCCAACGAGTGGCGAACGCTCGTCCGGTGTCAGAAACCACTGGAAATGCACTTGCAGCGAAGGAAACGGGCTGAGCTCGAGGACTTCCGGTGCTCGTCCCAAGAAAACGCGAGCGGGAATGCCCCGGACTCAGTTTTCTCGTCCTGGGGTAAAAAGCGGTCCCCCGACGGTTTCTTCCCTTTGCTCCGTATTGGTCATAAGTCTTTCGATCTTCGGGTCTCGTGCTCCGAGGACTTCAACCCACACTCCTGGCATGCTCCCTGACACGTTTTTTGGAGGTATAGGTCGGGAAGCGAGCTCGTTGGAGGGAGAACTGTGGTGCGACCCAAAACGGTCCAAAAGATGGCCGAAGCTTCCAACGAGTGGCGAACGCTCGTCAGGTGTCAGAAACCACTGGAAATGCACTTGCAGCGAAGGAAACGGGCTGAGCTCGAGGACTTTCGGTGCTCGTCCCAAGAAAACGCGAGCGGGAATGCCCCGGACTCAGTTTTCTCGTCCTGGGGTAAAAAGCGGTCCCCCGACCGTTTCTTCCCTTTGCTCCGTATTGGTCATAAGTCTGTCGATCTTCGGGTCTCGTGCTCCGAGGACTTCAACCCACACTCCTGGCATGCTCCCTGACACGTTTTCCGGAGGTATAGGTCGGGAAGCGAGCTCGTTGGAGGGAGAACTGTGGTGCGACCCAAAACGGTCCAAAAGATGGCCGAAGCTTCCAACGAGTGGCGAACGCTCGTCCGGTGTCAGAAACCACTGGAAATGCACTTGCAGCGAAGGAAACGGGCTGAGCTCGAGGACTTCCGGTGCTCGTCCCAAGAAAACGCGAGCGGGAATGCCCCGGACTCAGTTTTCTCGTCCTGGGGTAAAAAGCGGTCCCCCGACGGTTTCTTCCCTTTGCTCCGTATTGGTCATAAGTCTTTCGATCTTCGGGTCTCGTGCTCCGAGGACTTCAACCCACACTCCTGGCATGCTCCCTGACACGTTTTCCGGAGGTATAGGTCGGGAAGCGAGCTCGTTGGAGGGAGAACTGTGGTGCGACCCAAAACGGTCCAAAAGATGGCCGAAGCTTCCAACGAGTGGCGAACGCTCGTCCGGTGTCAGAAACCACTGGAAATGCACTTGCAGCGAAGGAAACGGGCTGAGCTCGAGGACTTCCGGTGCTCGTCCCAAGAAAACGCGAGCGGGAATGCCCCGGACTCAGTTTTCTCGTCCTGGGGTAAAAAGCGGTCCCCCGACGGTTTCTTCCCTTTGCTCCGTATTGGTCATAAGTCTTTCGATCTTCGGGTCTCGTGCTCCGAGGACTTCTACCCACACTCCTGGCATGCTCCCTGACACGTTTTCCGGAGGTATAGGTCGGGAAGCGAGCTCGTTGGAGGGAGAACTGTGGTGCGACCCAAAACGGTCCAAAAGATGGCCGAAGCTTCCAACGAGTGGCGAACGCTCGTCCGGTGTCAGAAACCACTGGAAATGCACTAGCAGCGAAGGAAACGGGCTGAGCTCGAGGACTTCCGGTGCTCGTCCCAAGAAAACGCGAGCGGGAATGCCCCGGACTCAGTTTTCTCGTCCTGGGGTAAAAAGCGGTCCCCCGACGGTTTCTTCCCTTTGCTCCGTATTGGTCATAAGTCTTTCGATCTTCGGGTCTCGTGCTCCGAGGACTTCAACCCACACTCCTGGCATGCTCCCTGACACGTTTTCCGGAGGTATAGGTCGGGATGCGAGCTCGTTGGAGGGAGAACTGTGGTGCGACCCAAAACGGTCCAAAAGATGGCCGAAGCTTCCAACGAGTGGCGAACGCTCGTCCGGTGTCAGAAACCACTGGAAATGCACTTGCAGCGAAGGAAACGGGCTGAGCTCGAGGACTTCCGGTGCTCGTCCCAAGAAAACGCGAGCGGGAATGCCCCGGACACAGTTTTCTCGTCCTGGGGTAAAAAGCGGTCCCCCGACGGTTTCTTCCCTTTGCTCCGTATTGGTCATAAGTCTTTCGATCTTCGGGTCTCGTGCTCCGAGGACTTCAACCCACACTCCTGGCATGCTCCCTGACACGTTTTCCGGAGGTATAGGTCGGGATGCGAGCTCGTTGGAGGGAGAACTGTGGTGCGACCCAAAACGGTCCAAAAGATGGCCGAAGCTTCCAACGAGTGGCGAACGCTCGTCCGGTGTCAGAAACCACTGGAAATGCACTTGCAGCGAAGGAAACGGGCTGAGCTCGAGGACTTCCGGTGCTCGTCCCAAGAAAACGCGAGCGGGAATGCCCCGGACACAGTTTTCTCGTCCTGGGGTAAAAAGCGGTCCCCCGACGGTTTCTTCCCTTTGCTCCGTATTGGTCATAAGTCTGTCGATCTTCGGGTCTCGTGCTCCGAGGACTTCAACCCACACTCCTGGCATGCTCCCTGACACGTTTTCCGGAGGTATAGGTCGGGAAGCGAGCTCGTTGGAGGGAGAACTGTGGTGCGACCCAAAACGGTCCAAAAGATGGCCGAAGCTTCCAACGAGTGGCGAACGCTCGTCCGGTGTCAGAAACCACTGGAAATGCACTTGCAGCGAAGGAAACGGGCTGAGCTCGAGGACTTCCGGTGCTCGTCCCAAGAAAACGCGAGCGGGAATGCCCCGGACTCAGTTTTCTCGTCCTGGGGTAAAAAGCGGTCCCCCGACGGTTTCTTCCCTTTGCTCCGTATTGGTCATAAGTCTTTCGATCTTCGGGTCTCGTGCTCCGAGGACTTCAACCCACACTCCTGGCATGCTCCCTGACACGTTTTTTGGAGGTATAGGTCGGGAAGCGAGCTCGTTGGAGGGAGAACTGTGGTGCGACCCAAAACGGTCCAAAAGATGGCCGAAGCTTCCAACGAGTGGCGAACGCTCGTCAGGTGTCAGAAACCACTGGAAATGCACTTGCAGCGAAGGAAACGGGCTGAGCTCGAGGACTTCCGGTGCTCGTCCCAAGAAAACGCGAGCGGGAATGCCCCGGACTCAGTTTTCTCGTCCTGGGGTAAAAAGCGGTCCCCCGACCGTTTCTTCCCTTTGCTCCGTATTGGTCATAAGTCTGTCGATCTTCGGGTCTCGTGCTCCGAGGACTTCAACCCACACTCCTGGCATGCTCCCTGACACGTTTTCCGGAGGTATAGGTCGGGAAGCGAGCTCGTTGGAGGGAGAACTGTGGTGCGACCCAAAACGGTCCAAAAGATGGCCGAAGCTTCCAACGAGTGGCGAACGCTCGTCCGGTGTCAGAAACCACTGGAAATGCACTTGCAGCGAAGGAAACGGGCTGAGCTCGAGGACTTCCGGTGCTTGTCCCAAGAAAACGCGAGCGGGAATGCCCCGGACTCAGTTTTCTCGTCCTGGGGTAAAAAGCGGTCCCCCGACGGTTTCTTCCCTTTGCTCCGTATTGGTCATAAGTCTTTCGATCTTCGGGTCTCGTGCTCCGAGGACTTCAACCCACACTCCTGGCATGCTCCCTGACACGTTTTCCGGAGGTATAGGTCGGGAAGCGAGCTCGTTGGAGGGAGAACTGTGGTGCGACCCAAAACGGTCCAAAAGATGGCCGAAGCTTCCAACGAGTGGCGAACGCTCGTCCGGTGTCAGAAACCACTGGAAATGCACTTGCAGCGAAGGAAACGGGCTGAGCTCGAGGACTTCCGGTGCTCGTCCCAAGAAAACGCGAGCGGGAATGCCCCGGACTCAGTTTTCTCGTCCTGGGGTAAAAAGCGGTCCCCCGACGGTTTCTTCCCTTTGCTCCGTATTGGTCATAAGTCTTTCGATATTCGGGTCTCGTGCTCCGAGGACTTCTACCCACACTCCTGGCATGCTCCCTGACACGTTTTCCGGAGGTATAGGTCGGGAAGCGAGCTCGTTGGAGGGAGAACTGTGGTGCGACCCAAAACGGTCCAAAAGATGGCCGAAGCTTCCAACGAGTGGCGAACGCTCGTCCGGTGTCAGAAACCACTGGAAATGCACTAGCAGCGAAGGAAACGGGCTGAGCTCGAGGACTTCCGGTGCTCGTCCCAAGAAAACGCGAGCGGGAATGCCCCGGACTCAGTTTTCTCGTCCTGGGGTAAAAAGCGGTCCCCCGACCGTTTCTTCCCTTTGCTCCGTATTGGTCATAAGTCTTTCGATCTTCGGGTCTCGTGCTCCGAGGACTTCAACCCACACTCCTGGCATGCTCCCTGACACGTTTTCCGGAGGTATAGGTCGGGAAGCGAGCTCGTTGGAGGGAGAAATGTGGTGCGACCCAAAACGGTCCAAAAGATGGCCGAAGCTTCCAACGAGTGGCGAACGCTCGTCCGGTGTCAGAAACCACTGGAAATGCACTTGCAGCGAAGGAAACGGGCGGAGCTCGAGGACTTCCGGTGCTCGTCCCAAGAAAACGCGAGCGGGAATGCCCCGGACACAGTTTTCTCGTCCTGGGGTAAAAAGCGGTCCCCCGACGGTTTCTTCCCTTTGCTCCGTATTGGTCATAAGTCTTTCGATCTTCGGGTCTCGTGCTCCGAGGACTTCAACCCACACTCCTGGCATGCTCCCTGACACGTTTTCCGGAGGTATAGGTCGGGATGCGAGCTCGTTGGAGGGAGAACTGTGGTGCGACCCAAAACGGTCCAAAAGATGGCCGAAGCTTCCAACGAGTGGCGAACGCTCGTCCGGTGTCAGAAACCACTGGAAATGCACTTGCAGCGAAGGAAACGGGCTGAGCTCGAGGACTTCCGGTGCTCGTCCCAAGAAAACGCGAGCGGGAATGCCCCGGACACAGTTTTCTCGTCCTGGGGTAAAAAGCGGTCCCCCGACGGTTTCTTCCCTTTGCTCCGTATTGGTCATAAGTCTTTCGATCTTCGGGTCTCGTGCTCCGAGGACTTCAACCCACACTCCTGGCATGCTCCCTGACACGTTTTCCGGAGGTATAGGTCGGGAAGCGAGCTCGTTGGAGGGAGAACTGTGGTGCGACCCAAAACGGTCCAAAAGATGGCCGAAGCTTCCAACGAGTGGCGAACGCTCGTCCGGTGTCAGAAACCACTGGAAATGCACTTGCAGCGAAGGAAACGGGCTGAGCTCGAGGACTTCCGGTGCTCGTCCCAAGAAAACGCGAGTGGGAATGCCCCGGACTCAGTTTTCTCGTCCTGGGGTAAAAAGCGGTCCCCCGACCGTTTCTTCCCTTTGCTCCGTATTGGTCATAAGTCTGTCGATCTTCGGGTCTCGTGCTCCGAGGACTTCAACCCACACTCCTGGCATGCTCCCTGACACGTTTTCCGGAGGTATAGGTCGGGAAGCGAGCTCGTTGGAGGGAGAACTGTGGTGCGACCCAAAACGGTCCAAAAGATGGCCGAAGCTTCCAACGAGTGGCGAACGCTCGTCCGGTGTCAGAAACCACTGGAAATGCACTTGCAGCGAAGGAAACGGGCTAAGCTCGAGGACTTCCGGTGCTCGTCCCAAGAAAACGCGAGCGGGAATGCCCCGGACTCAGTTTTCTCGTCCTAGGGTAAAAAGCGGTCCCCCGACGGTTTCTTCCCTTTGCTCCGTATTGGTCATAAGTCTTTCGATCTTCGGGTCTCGTGCTCCGAGGACTTCAACCCACACTCCTGGCATGCTCCCTGACACGTTTTCCGGAGGTATAGGTCGGGAAGCGAGCTCGTTGGAGGGAGAACTGTGGTGCGACCCAAAACGGTCCAAAAGATGGCCGAAGCTTCCAACGAGTGGCGAACGCTCGTCAGGTGTCAGAAACCACTGGAAATGCACTTGCAGCGAAGGAAACGGGCTGAGCTCGAGGACTTCCGGTGCTCGTCCCAAGAAAACGCGAGCGGGAATGCCCCGGACTCAGTTTTCTCGTCCTGGGGTAAAAAGCGGTCCCCCGACCGTTTCTTCCCTTTGCTCCGTATTGGTCATAAGTCTTTCGATCTTCGGGTCTCGTGCTCCGAGGACTTCAACCCACACTCCTGGCATGCTCCCTGACACGTTTTCCGGAGGTATAGGTCGGGAAGCGAGCTCGTTGGAGGGAGAACTGTGGTGCGACCCAAAACGGTCCAAAAGATGGCCGAAGCTTCCAACGAGTGGCGAACGCTCGTCCGGTGTCAGAAACCACTGGAAATGCACTTGCAGCGAAGGAAACGGGCTGAGCTCGAGGACTTCCGGTGCTCGTCCCAAGAAAACGCGAGCGGGAATGCCCCGGACTCAGTTTTCTCGTCCTGGGGTAAAAAGCGGTCCCCCGACCGTTTCTTCCCTTTGCTCCGTATTGGTCATAAGTCTTTCGATCTTCGGGTCTCGTGCTCCGAGGACTTCAACCCACACTCCTGGCATGCTCCCTGACACGTTTCCCGGAGGTATAGGTCGGGAAGCGAGCTCGTTGGAGGGAGAACTGTGGTGCGACCCAAAACGGTCCAAAAGATGGCCGAAGCTTCCAACGAGTGGCGAACGCTCGTCAGGTGTCAGAAACCACTGGAAATGCACTTGCAGCGAAGGAAACGGGCTGAGCTCGAGGACTTCCGGTGCTCGTCCCAAGAAAACGCGAGCGGGAATGCCCCGGACTCAGTTTTCTCGTCCTGGGGTAAAAAGCGGTCCCCCGACCGTTTCTTCCCTTTGCTCCGTATTGGTCATAAGTCTGTCGATCTTCGGGTCTCGTGCTCCGAGGACTTCAACCCACACTCCTGGCATGCTCCCTGACACGTTTTCCGGAGGTATAGGTCGGGAAGCGAGCTCGTTGGAGGGAGAACTGTGGTGCGACCCAAAACGGTCCAAAAGATGGCCGAAGCTTCCAACGAGTGGCGAACGCTCGTCCGGTGTCAGAAACCACTGGAAATGCACTTGCAGCGAAGGAAACGGGCTGAGCTCGAGGACTTCCGGTGCTCGTCCCAAGAAAACGCGAGCGGAAATGCCCCGGACTCAGTTTTCTCGTCCTGGGGTAAAAAGCGGTCCCCCGACGGTTTCTTCCCTTTGCTCCGTATTGGTCATAAGTCTTTCGATCTTCGGGTCTCGTGCTCCGAGGACTTCAACCCACACTCCTGGCATGCTCCCTGACACGTTTTCCGGAGGTATAGGTCGGGAAGCGAGCTCGTTGGAGGGAGAACTGTGGTGCGACCCAAAACGGTCCAAAAGATGGCCGAAGCTTCCAACGAGTGGCGAACGCTCGTCAGGTGTCAGAAACCACTGGAAATGCACTTGCAGCGAAGGAAACGGGCTGAGCTCGAGGACTTCCGGTGCTCGTCCCAAGAAAACGCGAGTGGGAATGCCCCGGACTCAGTTTTCTCGTCCTGGGGTAAAAAGCGGTCCCCCGACCGTTTCTTCCCTTTGCTCCGTATTGGTCATAAGTCTGTCGATCTTCGGGTCTCGTGCTCCGAGGACTTCAACCCACACTCCTGGCATGCTCCCTGACACGTTTTCCGGAGGTATAGGTCGGGAAGCGAGCTCGTTGGAGGGAGAACTGTGGTGCGACCCAAAACGGTCCAAAAGATGGCCGAAGCTTCCAACGAGTGGCGAACGCTCGTCCGGTGTCAGAAACCACTGGAAATGCACTTGCAGCGAAGGAAACGGGCTGAGCTCGAGGACTTCCGGTGCTCGTCCCAAGAAAACGCGAGCGGGAATGCCCCGGACTCAGTTTTCTCGTCCTGGGGTAAAAAGCGGTCCCCCGACGGTTTCTTCCCTTTGCTCCGTATTGGTCATAAGTCTTTCGATCTTCGGGTCTCGTGCTCCGAGGACTTCAACCCACACTCCTGGCATGCTCCCTGACACGTTTTCCGGAGGTATAGGTCGGGAAGCGAGCTCGTTGGAGGGAGAACTGTGGTGCGACCCAAAACGGTCCAAAAGATGGCCGAAGCTTCAAACGAGTGGCGAACGCTCGTCAGGTGTCAGAAACCACTGGAAATGCACTTGCAGCGAAGGAAACGGGCTGAGCTCGAGGACTTCCGGTGCTCGTCCCAAGAAAACGCGAGCGGGAATGCCCCGGACTCAGTTTTCTCGTCCTGGGGTAAAAAGCGGTCCCCCGACCGTTTCTTCCCTTTGCTCCGTATTGGTCATAAGTCTGTCGATCTTCGGGTCTCGTGCTCCGAGGACTTCAACCCACACTCCTGGCATGCTCCCTGACACGTTTTCCGGAGGTATAGGTCGGGAAGCGAGCTCGTTGGAGGGAGAACTGTGGTGCGACCCAAAACGGTCCAAAAGATGGCCGAAGCTTCCAACGAGTGGCGAACGCTCGTCAGGTGTCAGAAACCACTGGAAATGCACTTGCAGCGAAGGAAACGGGCTGAGCTCGAGGACTTCCGGTGCTCGTCCCAAGAAAACGCGAGCGGGAATGCCCCGGACTCAGTTTTCTCGTCCTGGGGTAAAAAGCGGTCCCCCGACCGTTTCTTCCCTTTGCTCCGTATTGGTCATAAGTCTGTCGATCTTCGGGTCTCGTGCTCCGAGGACTTCAACCCACACTCCTGGCATGCTCCCTGACACGTTTTCCGGAGGTATAGGTCGGGAAGCGAGCTCGTTGGAGGGAGAACTGTGGTGCGACCCAAAACGGTCCAAAAGATGGCCGAAGCTTCCAACGAGTGGCGAACGCTCGTCCGGTGTCAGAAACCACTGGAAATGCACTTGCAGCGAAGGAAACGGGCTGAGCTCGAGGACTTCCGGTGCTCGTCCCAAGAAAACGCGAGCGGGAATGCCCCGGACTCAGTTTTCTCGTCCTGGGGTAAAAAGCGGTCCCCCGACGGTTTCTTCCCTTTGCTCCGTATTGGTCATAAGTCTTTCGATCTTCGGGTCTCGTGCTCCGAGGACTTCAACCCACACTCCTGGCATGCTCCCTGACACGTTTTTTGGAGGTATAGGTCGGGAAGCGAGCTCGTTGGAGGGAGAACTGTGGTGCGACCCAAAACGGTCCAAAAGATGGCCGAAGCTTCCAACGAGTGGCGAACGCTCGTCAGGTGTCAGAAACCACTGGAAATGCACTTGCAGCGAAGGAAACGGGCTGAGCTCGAGGACTTCCGGTGCTCGTCCCAAGAAAACGCGAGCGGGAATGCCCCGGACTCAGTTTTCTCGTCCTGGGGTAAAAAGCGGTCCCCCGACCGTTTCTTCCCTTTGCTCCGTATTGGTCATAAGTCTGTCGATCTTCGGGTCTCGTGCTCCGAGGACTTCAACCCACACTCCTGGCATGCTCCCTGACACGTTTTCCGGAGGTATAGGTCGGGAAGCGAGCTCGTTGGAGGGAGAACTGTGGTGCGACCCAAAACGGTCCAAAAGATGGCCGAAGCTTCCAACGAGTGGCGAACGCTCGTCCGGTGTCAGAAACCACTGGAAATGCACTTGCAGCGAAGGAAACGGGCTGAGCTCGAGGACTTCCGGTGCTCGTCCCAAGAAAACGCGAGCGGGAATGCCCCGGACTCAGTTTTCTCGTCCTGGGGTAAAAAGCGGTCCCCCGACGGTTTCTTCCCTTTGCTCCGTATTGGTCATAAGTCTTTCGATCTTCGGGTCTCGTGCTCCGAGGACTTCAACCCACACTCCTGGCATGCTCCCTGACACGTTTTCCGGAGGTATAGGTCGGGAAGCGAGCTCGTTGGAGGGAGAACTGTGGTGCGACCCAAAACGGTCCAAAAGATGGCCGAAGCTTCCAACGAGTGGCGAACGCTCGTCCGGTGTCAGAAACCACTGGAAATGCACTTGCAGCGAAGGAAACGGGCTGAGCTCGAGGACTTCCGTTGCTCGTCCCAAGAAAACGCGAGCGGGAATGCCCCGGACTCAGTTTTCTCGTCCTGGGGTAAAAAGCGGTCCCCCGACGGTTTCTTCCCTTTGCTCCGTATTGGTCATAAGTCTTTCGATCTTCGGGTCTCGTGCTCCGAGGACTTCTACCCACACTCCTGGCATGCTCCCTGACACGTTTTCCGGAGGTATAGGTCGGGAAGCGAGCTCGTTGGAGGGAGAACTGTGGTGCGACCCAAAACGGTCCAAAAGATGGCCGAAGCTTCCAACGAGTGGCGAACGCTCGTCCGGTGTCAGAAACCACTGGAAATGCACTAGCAGCGAAGGAAACGGGCTGAGCTCGAGGACTTCCGGTGCTCGTCCCAAGAAAACGCGAGCGGGAATGCCCCGGACTCAGTTTTCTCGTCCTGGGGTAAAAAGCGGTCCCCCGACCGTTTCTTCCCTTTGCTCCGTATTGGTCATAAGTCTTTCGATCTTCGGGTCTCGTGCTCCGAGGACTTCAACCCACACTCCTGGCATGCTCCCTGACACGTTTTCCGGAGGTATAGGTCGGGAAGCGAGCTCGTTGGAGGGAGAAATGTGGTGCGACCCAAAACGGTCCAAAAGATGGCCGAAGCTTCCAACGAGTGGCGAACGCTCGTCCGGTGTCAGAAACCACTGGAAATGCACTTGCAGCGAAGGAAACGGGCGGAGCTCGAGGACTTCCGGTGCTCGTCCCAAGAAAACGCGAGCGGGAATGCCCCGGACACAGTTTTCTCGTCCTGGGGTAAAAAGCGGTCCCCCGACGGTTTCTTCCCTTTGCTCCGTATTGGTCATAAGTCTTTCGATCTTCGGGTCTCGTGCTCCGAGGACTTCAACCCACACTCCTGGCATGCTCCCTGACACGTTTTCCGGAGGTATAGGTCGGGATGCGAGCTCGTTGGAGGGAGAACTGTGGTGCGACCCAAAACGGTCCAAAAGATGGCCGAAGCTTCCAACGAGTGGCGAACGCTCGTCCGGTGTCAGAAACCACTGGAAATGCACTTGCAGCGAAGGAAACGGGCTGAGCTCGAGGACTTCCGGTGCTCGTCCCAAGAAAACGCGAGCGGGAATGCCCCGGACACAGTTTTCTCGTCCTGGGGTAAAAAGCGGTCCCCCGACGGTTTCTTCCCTTTGCTCCGTATTGGTCATAAGTCTTTCGATCTTCGGGTCTCGTGCTCCGAGGACTTCAACCCACACTCCTGGCATGCTCCCTGACACGTTTTCCGGAGGTATAGGTCGGGATGCGAGCTCGTTGGAGGGAGAACTGTGGTGCGACCCAAAACGGTCCAAAAGATGGCCGAAGCTTCCAACGAGTGGCGAACGCTCGTCCGGTGTCAGAAACCACTGGAAATGCACTTGCAGCGAAGGAAACGGGCTGAGCTCGAGGACTTCCGGTGCTCGTCCCAAGAAAACGCGAGCGGGAATGCCCCGGACACAGTTTTCTCGTCCTGGGGTAAAAAGCGGTCCCCCGACGGTTTCTTCCCTTTGCTCCGTATTGGTCATAAGTCTGTCGATCTTCGGGTCTCGTGCTCCGAGGACTTCAACCCACACTCCTGGCATGCTCCCTGACACGTTTTCCGGAGGTATAGGTCGGGAAGCGAGCTCGTTGGAGGGAGAACTGTGGTGCGACCCAAAACGGTCCAAAAGATGGCCGAAGCTTCCAACGAGTGGCGAACGCTCGTCCGGTGTCAGAAACCACTGGAAATGCACTTGCAGCGAAGGAAACGGGCTGAGCTCGAGGACTTCCGGTGCTCGTCCCAAGAAAACGCGAGCGGGAATGCCCCGGACTCAGTTTTCTCGTCCTGGGGTAAAAAGCGGTCCCCCGACGGTTTCTTCCCTTTGCTCCGTATTGGTCATAAGTCTTTCGATCTTCGGGTCTCGTGCTCCGAGGACTTCAACCCACACTCCTGGCATGCTCCCTGACACGTTTTTTGGAGGTATAGGTCGGGAAGCGAGCTCGTTGGAGGGAGAACTGTGGTGCGACCCAAAACGGTCCAAAAGATGGCCGAAGCTTCCAACGAGTGGCGAACGCTCGTCAGGTGTCAGAAACCACTGGAAATGCACTTGCAGCGAAGGAAACGGGCTGAGCTCGAGGACTTCCGGTGCTCGTCCCAAGAAAACGCGAGCGGGAATGCCCCGGACTCAGTTTTCTCGTCCTGGGGTAAAAAGCGGTCCCCCGACCGTTTCTTCCCTTTGCTCCGTATTGGTCATAAGTCTGTCGATCTTCGGGTCTCGTGCTCCGAGGACTTCAACCCACACTCCTGGCATGCTCCCTGACACGTTTTCCGGAGGTATAGGTCGGGAAGCGAGCTCGTTGGAGGGAGAACTGTGGTGCGACCCAAAACGGTCCAAAAGATGGCCGAAGCTTCCAACGAGTGGCGAACGCTCGTCCGGTGTCAGAAACCACTGGAAATGCACTTGCAGCGAAGGAAACGGGCTGAGCTCGAGGACTTCCGGTGCTCGTCCCAAGAAAACGCGAGCGGGAATGCCCCGGACTCAGTTTTCTCGTCCTGGGGTAAAAAGCGGTCCCCCGACGGTTTCTTCCCTTTGCTCCGTATTGGTCATAAGTCTTTCGATCTTCGGGTCTCGTGCTCCGAGGACTTCAACCCACACTCCTGGCATGCTCCCTGACACGTTTTCCGGAGGTATAGGTCGGGAAGCGAGCTCGTTGGAGGGAGAACTGTGGTGCGACCCAAAACGGTCCAAAAGATGGCCGAAGCTTCCAACGAGTGGCGAACGCTCGTCCGGTGTCAGAAACCACTGGAAATGCACTTGCAGCGAAGGAAACGGGCTGAGCTCGAGGACTTCCGGTGCTCGTCCCAAGAAAACGCGAGCGGGAATGCCCCGGACTCAGTTTTCTCGTCCTGGGGTAAAAAGCGGTCCCCCGACGGTTTCTTCCCTTTGCTCCGTATTGGTCATAAGTCTTTCGATCTTCGGGTCTCGTGCTCCGAGGACTTCTACCCACACTCCTGGCATGCTCCCTGACACGTTTTCCGGAGGTATAGGTCGGGAAGCGAGCTCGTTGGAGGGAGAACTGTGGTGCGACCCAAAACGGTCCAAAAGATGGCCGAAGCTTCCAACGAGTGGCGAACGCTCGTCCGGTGTCAGAAACCACTGGAAATGCACTAGCAGCGAAGGAAACGGGCTGAGCTCGAGGACTTCCGGTGCTCGTCCCAAGAAAACGCGAGCGGGAATGCCCCGGACTCAGTTTTCTCGTCCTGGGGTAAAAAGCGGTCCCCCGACGGTTTCTTCCCTTTGCTCCGTATTGGTCATAAGTCTTTCGATCTTCGGGTCTCGTGCTCCGAGGACTTCAACCCACACTCCTGGCATGCTCCCTGACACGTTTTCCGGAGGTATAGGTCGGGATGCGAGCTCGTTGGAGGGAGAACTGTGGTGCGACCCAAAACGGTCCAAAAGATGGCCGAAGCTTCCAACGAGTGGCGAACGCTCGTCCGGTGTCAGAAACCACTGGAAATGCACTTGCAGCGAAGGAAACGGGCTGAGCTCGAGGACTTCCGGTGCTCGTCCCAAGAAAACGCGAGCGGGAATGCCCCGGACACAGTTTTCTCGTCCTGGGGTAAAAAGCGGTCCCCCGACGGTTTCTTCCCTTTGCTCCGTATTGGTCATAAGTCTTTCGATCTTCGGGTCTCGTGCTCCGAGGACTTCAACCCACACTCCTGGCATGCTCCCTGACACGTTTTCCGGAGGTATAGGTCGGGATGCGAGCTCGTTGGAGGGAGAACTGTGGTGCGACCCAAAACGGTCCAAAAGATGGCCGAAGCTTCCAACGAGTGGCGAACGCTCGTCCGGTGTCAGAAACCACTGGAAATGCACTTGCAGCGAAGGAAACGGGCTGAGCTCGAGGACTTCCGGTGCTCGTCCCAAGAAAACGCGAGCGGGAATGCCCCGGACACAGTTTTCTCGTCCTGGGGTAAAAAGCGGTCCCCCGACGGTTTCTTCCCTTTGCTCCGTATTGGTCATAAGTCTGTCGATCTTCGGGTCTCGTGCTCCGAGGACTTCAACCCACACTCCTGGCATGCTCCCTGACACGTTTTCCGGAGGTATAGGTCGGGAAGCGAGCTCGTTGGAGGGAGAACTGTGGTGCGACCCAAAACGGTCCAAAAGATGGCCGAAGCTTCCAAC
Source organism: Cucumis melo (assembly GCF_025177605.1). Classification (NCBI taxonomy): domain Eukaryota; kingdom Viridiplantae; phylum Streptophyta; class Magnoliopsida; order Cucurbitales; family Cucurbitaceae; genus Cucumis; species Cucumis melo. The sequence goes on from NC_066857.1 coordinate 28,061,395, forward strand.
GAGTGGCGAACGCTCGTCCGGTGTCAGAAACCACTGGAAATGCACTTGCAGCGAAGGAAACGGGCTGAGCTCGAGGACTTCCGGTGCTCGTCCCAAGAAAACGCGAGCGGGAATGCCCCGGACTCAGTTTTCTCGTCCTGGGGTAAAAAGCGGTCCCCCGACGGTTTCTTCCCTTTGCTCCGTATTGGTCATAAGTCTTTCGATCTTCGGGTCTCGTGCTCCGAGGACTTCAACCCACACTCCTGGCATGCTCCCTGACACGTTTTTTGGAGGTATAGGTCGGGAAGCGAGCTCGTTGGAGGGAGAACTGTGGTGCGACCCAAAACGGTCCAAAAGATGGCCGAAGCTTCCAACGAGTGGCGAACGCTCGTCAGGTGTCAGAAACCACTGGAAATGCACTTGCAGCGAAGGAAACGGGCTGAGCTCGAGGACTTCCGGTGCTCGTCCCAAGAAAACGCGAGCGGGAATGCCCCGGACTCAGTTTTCTCGTCCTGGGGTAAAAAGCGGTCCCCCGACCGTTTCTTCCCTTTGCTCCGTATTGGTCATAAGTCTGTCGATCTTCGGGTCTCGTGCTCCGAGGACTTCAACCCACACTCCTGGCATGCTCCCTGACACGTTTTCCGGAGGTATAGGTCGGGAAGCGAGCTCGTTGGAGGGAGAACTGTGGTGCGACCCAAAACGGTCCAAAAGATGGCCGAAGCTTCCAACGAGTGGCGAACGCTCGTCCGGTGTCAGAAACCACTGGAAATGCACTTGCAGCGAAGGAAACGGGCTGAGCTCGAGGACTTCCGGTGCTCGTCCCAAGAAAACGCGAGCGGGAATGCCCCGGACTCAGTTTTCTCGTCCTGGGGTAAAAAGCGGTCCCCCGACGGTTTCTTCCCTTTGCTCCGTATTGGTCATAAGTCTTTCGATCTTCGGGTCTCGTGCTCCGAGGACTTCAACCCACACTCCTGGCATGCTCCCTGACACGTTTTCCGGAGGTATAGGTCGGGAAGCGAGCTCGTTGGAGGGAGAACTGTGGTGCGACCCAAAACGGTCCAAAAGATGGCCGAAGCTTCCAACGAGTGGCGAACGCTCGTCCGGTGTCAGAAACCACTGGAAATGCACTTGCAGCGAAGGAAACGGGCTGAGCTCGAGGACTTCCGGTGCTCGTCCCAAGAAAACGCGAGCGGGAATGCCCCGGACTCAGTTTTCTCGTCCTGGGGTAAAAAGCGGTCCCCCGACGGTTTCTTCCCTTTGCTCCGTATTGGTCATAAGTCTTTCGATCTTCGGGTCTCGTGCTCCGAGGACTTCTACCCACACTCCTGGCATGCTCCCTGACACGTTTTCCGGAGGTATAGGTCGGGAAGCGAGCTCGTTGGAGGGAGAACTGTGGTGCGACCCAAAACGGTCCAAAAGATGGCCGAAGCTTCCAACGAGTGGCGAACGCTCGTCCGGTGTCAGAAACCACTGGAAATGCACTAGCAGCGAAGGAAACGGGCTGAGCTCGAGGACTTCCGGTGCTCGTCCCAAGAAAACGCGAGCGGGAATGCCCCGGACTCAGTTTTCTCGTCCTGGGGTAAAAAGCGGTCCCCCGACCGTTTCTTCCCTTTGCTCCGTATTGGTCATAAGTCTTTCGATCTTCGGGTCTCGTGCTCCGAGGACTTCAACCCACACTCCTGGCATGCTCCCTGACACGTTTTCCGGAGGTATAGGTCGGGAAGCGAGCTCGTTGGAGGGAGAAATGTGGTGCGACCCAAAACGGTCCAAAAGATGGCCGAAGCTTCCAACGAGTGGCGAACGCTCGTCCGGTGTCAGAAACCACTGGAAATGCACTTGCAGCGAAGGAAACGGGCGGAGCTCGAGGACTTCCGGTGCTCGTCCCAAGAAAACGCGAGCGGGAATGCCCCGGACACAGTTTTCTCGTCCTGGGGTAAAAAGCGGTCCCCCGACGGTTTCTTCCCTTTGCTCCGTATTGGTCATAAGTCTTTCGATCTTCGGGTCTCGTGCTCCGAGGACTTCAACCCACACTCCTGGCATGCTCCCTGACACGTTTTCCGGAGGTATAGGTCGGGATGCGAGCTCGTTGGAGGGAGAACTGTGGTGCGACCCAAAACGGTCCAAAAGATGGCCGAAGCTTCCAACGAGTGGCGAACGCTCGTCCGGTGTCAGAAACCACTGGAAATGCACTTGCAGCGAAGGAAACGGGCTGAGCTCGAGGACTTCCGGTGCTCGTCCCAAGAAAACGCGAGCGGGAATGCCCCGGACACAGTTTTCTCGTCCTGGGGTAAAAAGCGGTCCCCCGACGGTTTCTTCCCTTTGCTCCGTATTGGTCATAAGTCTTTCGATCTTCGGGTCTCGTGCTCCGAGGACTTCAACCCACACTCCTGGCATGCTCCCTGACACGTTTTCCGGACGTATAGGTCGGGAAGCGAGCTCGTTGGAGGGAGAACTGTGGTGCGACCCAAAACGGTCCAAAAGATGGTCGAAGCTTCCAACGAGTGGCGAACGCTCGTCCGGTGTCAGAAACCACTGGAAATGCACTTGCAGCGAAGGAAACGGGCTGAGCTCGAGGACTTCCGGTGCTCGTCCCAAGAAAACGCGAGCGGGAATGCCCCGGACTCAGTTTTCTCGTCCTGGGGTAAAAAGCGGTCCCCCGACGGTTTCTTCCCTTTGCTCCGTATTGGTCATAAGTCTTTCGATCTTCGGGTCTCGTGCTCCGAGGACTTCAACCCACACTCCTGGCATGCTCCCTGACACGTTTTCCGGAGGTATAGGTCGGGATGCGAGCTCGTTGGAGGGAGAACTGTGGTGCGACCCAAAACGGTCCAAAAGATGGCCGAAGCTTCCAACGAGTGGCGAACGCTCGTCCGGTGTCAGAAACCACTGGAAATGCACTTGCAGCGAAGGAAACGGGCTGAGCTCGAGGACTTCCGGTGCTCGTCCCAAGAAAACGCGAGCGGGAATGCCCCGGACTCAGTTTTCTCGTCCTGGGGTAAAAAGCGGTCCCCCGACCGTTTCTTCCCTTTGCTCCGTATTGGTCATAAGTCTTTCGATCTTCGGGTCTCGTGCTCCGAGGACTTCAACCCACACTCCTGGCATGCTCCCTGACACGTTTTCCGGAGGTATAGGTCGGGAAGCGAGCTCGTTGGAGGGAGAACTGTGGTGCGACCCAAAACGGTCCAAAAGATGGCCGAAGCTTCCAACGAGTGGCGAACGCTCGTCCGGTGTCAGAAACCACTGGAAATGCACTTGCAGCGAAGGAAACGGGCTGAGCTCGAGGACTTCCGGTGCTCGTCCCAAGAAAATGCGAGCGGGAATGCCCCGGACTCAGTTTTCTCGTCCTGGGGTAAAAAGCGGTCCCCCGACGGTTTCTTCCCTTTGCTCCGTATTGGTCATAAGTCTTTCGATCTTCGGGTCTCGTGCTTCGAGGACTTCAACCCACACTCCTGGCATGCTCCCTGACACGTTTTCCGGAGGTATAGGTCGGGAAGCGAGCTCGTTGGAGGGAGAACTGTGGTGCGACCCAAAACGGTCCAAAAGATGGCCGAAGCTTCCAACGAGTGGCGAACGCTCGTCCGGTGTCAGAAACCACTGGAAATGCACTTGCAGCGAAGGAAACGGGCTGAGCTCGAGGACTTCCGGTGCTCGTCCCAAGAAAACGCGAGCGGGAATGCCCCGGACTCAGTTTTCTCGTCCTGGGATAAAAAGCGGTCCCCCGACGGTTTCTTCCCTTTGCTCCGAATTGGTCATAAGTCTTTCGATCTTCGGGTCTCGTGCTCCGAGGACTTCAACCCACACTCCTGGCATGCTCCCTGACACGTTTTCCGGAGGTATAGGTCGGGAAGCGAGTTTGTTGGAGGGAGAACTGTGGTGCGACCCAAAACGGTCCGGCCGAAGCTTCCAACGAGTGGCGAACGCTCGTCCGGTGTCAGAAACCACTGGAAATGCACTTGCAGCGAAGGAAACGGGCTGAGCTCGAGGACTTCCGGTGATCGTCCCAAGAAAACGCGAGCGGGAATGCCCCGGACTCAGTTTTCTCGTCCTGGGGTAAAAAGCGGTCCCCCGACCGTTTCTTCCCTTTGCTCCGTATTGGTCATAAGTCTTTCGATCTTCGGGTCTCGTGCTCCGAGGACTTCAACCCACACTCCTGGCATGCTCCCTGACACGTTTTCCGGAGGTATAGGTCGGGAAGCGAGCTCGTTGGAGGGAGAACTGTGGTGCGACCCAAAACGGTCCAAAAGATGGCCGAAGCTTCCAACGAGTGGCGAACGCTCGTCCGGTGTCAGAAACCACTGGAAATGCACTTGCAGCGAAGGAAACGGGCTGAGCTCGAGGACTTCCGGAGCTCGTCCCAAGAAAACGCGAGCGGGAATGCCCCGGACTCAGTTTTCTCGTCCTGGGGTAAAAAGCGGTCCCCCGACGGTTTCTTCCCTTTGCTCCGTATTGGTCATAAGTCTTTCGATCTTCGGGTCTCGTGCTCCGAGGACTTCAACCCACACTTCTGGCATGCTCCCTGACACGTTTTCCGGAGGTATAGGTCGGGAAGCGAGCTCGTTGGAGGGAGAACTGTGGTGCGACCCAAAACGGTCCAAAAGATGGCCGAAGCTTCCAACGAGTGGCGAACGCTCGTCCGGTGTCAGAAACCACTGGAAATGCACTTGCAGCGAAGGAAACGGGCTGAGCTCGAGGACTTCCGGTGCTCGTCCCAAGAAAACGCGAGCGGGAATGCCCCGGACTCAGTTTTCTCGTCCTGGGGTAAAAAGCGGTCCCCCGACGGTTTCTTCCCTTTGCTCTGTATTGGTCATAAGTCTTTCGATCTTCGGGTCTCGTGCTCCGAGGACTTCAACCCACACTCCTGGCATGCACCCTGACACGTTTTCCGGAGGTATAGGTCGGGAAGCGAGCTCGTTGGAGGGAGAAATGTGGTGCGACCCAAAACGGTCCAAAAGATGGCCGAAGCTTCCAACGAGTGGCGAACGCTCGTCCGGTGTCAGAAACCACTGGAAATGCACTTGCAGCGAAGGAAACGGGCGGAGCTCGAGGACTTCCGGTGCTCGTCCCAAGAAAACGCGAGCGGGAATGCCCCGGACACAGTTTTCTCGTCCTGGGGTAAAAAGCGGTCCCCCGACGGTTTCTTCCCTTTGCTCCGTATTGGTCATAAGTCTTTCGATCTTCGGGTCTCGTGCTTCGAGGACTTCAACCCACACTCCTGGCATGCTCCCTGACACGTTTTCCGGAGGTATAGGTCGGGAAGCGAGCTCGTTGGAGGGAGAACTGTGGTGCGACCCAAAACGGTCCAAAAGATGGCCGAAGCTTCCAACGAGTGGCGAACGCTCGTCCGGTGTCAGAAACCACTGGAAATGCACTTGCAGCGAAGGAAACGGGCGGAGCTCGAGGACTTCCGGTGCTCGTCCCAAGAAAACGCGAGCGGGAATGCCCCGGACACAGTTTTCTCGTCCTGGGGTAAAAAGCGGTCCCCCGACGGTTTCTTCCCTTTGCTCCGTATTGGTCATAAGTCTTTCGATCTTCGGGTCTCGTGCTCCGAGGACTTCAACCCACACTCCTGGCATGCTCCCTGACACGTTTTCCGGAGGTATAGGTCGGGATGCGAGCTCGTTGGAGGGAGAACTGTGGTGCGACCCAAAACGGTCCAAAAGATGGCCGAAGCTTCCAACGAGTGGCGAACGCTCGTCCGGTGTCAGAAACCACTGGAAATGCACTTGCAGCGAAGGAAACGGGCTGAGCTCGAGGACTTCCGGTGCTCGTCCCATGAAAACGCGAGCGGGAATGCCCCGGACTCAGTTTTCTCGTCCTGGGGTAAAAAGCGGTCCCCCGACCGTTTCTTCCCTTTGCTCCGTATTGGTCATAAGTCTTTCGATCTTCGGGTCTCGTGCTCCGAGGACTTCAACCCACACTCCTGGCATGCTCCCTGACACGTTTTCCGGAGGTATAGGTCGGGAAGCGAGCTCGTTGGAGGGAGAAATGTGGTGCGACCCAAAACGGTCCAAAAGATGGCCGAAGCTTCCAACGAGTGGCGAACGCTCGTCCGGTGTCAGAAACCACTGGAAATGCACTTGCAGCGAAGGAAACGGGCGGAGCTCGAGGACTTCCGGTGCTCGTCCCAAGAAAACGCGAGCGGGAATGCCCCGGACACAGTTTTCTCGTCCTGGGGTAAAAAGCGGTCCCCCGACGGTTTCTTCCCTTTGCTCCGTATTGGTCATAAGTCTTTCGATCTTCGGGTCTCGTGCTCCGAGGACTTCAACCCACACTCCTGGCATGCTCCCTGACACGTTTTCCGGAGGTATAGGTCGGGATGCGAGCTCGTTGGAGGGAGAACTGTGGTGCGACCCAAAACGGTCCAAAAGATGGCCGAAGCTTCCAACGAGTGGCGAACGCTCGTCCGGTGTCAGAAACCACTGGAAATGCACTTGCAGCGAAGGAAACGGGCTGAGCTCGAGGACTTCCGGTGCTCGTCCCAAGAAAACGCGAGCGGGAATGCCCCGGACTCAGTTTTCTCGTCCTGGGGTAAAAAGCGGTCCCCCGACCGTTTCTTCCCTTTGCTCCGTATTGGTCATAAGTCTTTCGATCTTCGGGTCTCGTGCTCCGAGGACTTCAACCCACACTCCTGGCATGCTCCCTGACACGTTTTCCGGAGGTATAGGTCGGGAAGCGAGCTCGTTGGAGGGAGAACTGTGGTGCGACCCAAAACGGTCCAAAAGATGGCCGAAGCTTCCAACGAGTGGCGAACGCTCGTCCGGTGTCAGAAACCACTGGAAATGCACTTGCAGCGAAGGAAACGGGCTGAGCTCGAGGACTTCCGGTGCTCGTCCCAAGAAAATGCGAGCGGGAATGCCCCGGACTCAGTTTTCTCGTCCTGGGGTAAAAAGCGGTCCCCCGACGGTTTCTTCCCTTTGCTCCGTATTGGTCATAAGTCTTTCGATCTTCGGGTCTCGTGCTTCGAGGACTTCAACCCACACTCCTGGCATGCTCCCTGACACGTTTTCCGGAGGTATAGGTCGGGAAGCGAGCTCGTTGGAGGGAGAACTGTGGTGCGACCCAAAACGGTCCAAAAGATGGCCGAAGCTTCCAACGAGTGGCGAACGCTCGTCCGGTGTCAGAAACCACTGGAAATGCACTTGCAGCGAAGGAAACGGGCTGAGCTCGAGGACTTCCGGTGCTCGTCCCAAGAAAACGCGAGCGGGAATGCCCCGGACTCAGTTTTCTCGTCCTGGGATAAAAAGCGGTCCCCCGACGGTTTCTTCCCTTTGCTCCGAATTGGTCATAAGTGTTTCGATCTTCGGGTCTCGTGCTCCGAGGACTTCAACCCACACTCCTGGCATGCTCCCTGACACGTTTTCCGGAGGTATAGGTCGGGAAGCGAGTTTGTTGGAGGGAGAACTGTGGTGCGACCCAAAACGGTCCGGCCGAAGCTTCCAACGAGTGGCGAACGCTCGTCCGGTGTCAGAAACCACTGGAAATGCACTTGCAGCGAAGGAAACGGGCTGAGCTCGAGGACTTCCGGTGATCGTCCCAAGAAAACGCGAGCGGGAATGCCCCGGACTCAGTTTTCTCGTCCTGGGGTAAAAAGCGGTCCCCCGACCGTTTCTTCCCTTTGCTCCGTATTGGTCATAAGTCTTTCGATCTTCGGGTCTCGTGCTCCGAGGACTTCAACCCACACTCCTGGCATGCTCCCTGACACGTTTTCCGGAGGTATAGGTCGGGAAGCGAGCTCGTTGGAGGGAGAACTGTGGTGCGACCCAAAACGGTCCAAAAGATGGCCGAAGCTTCCAACGAGTGGCGAACGCTCGTCCGGTGTCAGAAACCACTGGAAATGCACTTGCAGCGAAGGAAACGGGCTGAGCTCGAGGACTTCCGGAGCTCGTCCCAAGAAAACGCGAGCGGGAATGCCCCGGACTCAGTTTTCTCGTCCTGGGGTAAAAAGCGGTCCCCCGACGGTTTCTTCCCTTTGCTCCGTATTGGTCATAAGTCTTTCGATCTTCGGGTCTCGTGCTCCGAGGACTTCAACCCACACTTCTGGCATGCTCCCTGACACGTTTTCCGGAGGTATAGGTCGGGAAGCGAGCTCGTTGGAGGGAGAACTGTGGTGCGACCCAAAACGGTCGAAAAGATGGCCGAAGCTTCCAACGAGTGGCGAACGCTCGTCCGGTGTCAGAAACCACTGGAAATGCACTTGCAGCGAAGGAAACGGGCTGAGCTCGAGGACTTCCGGTGCTCGTCCCAAGAAAACGCGAGCGGGAATGCCCCGGACTCAGTTTTCTCGTCCTGGGGTAAAAAGCGGTCCCCCGACGGTTTCTTCCCTTTGCTCTGTATTGGTCATAAGTCTTTCGATCTTCGGGTCTCGTGCTCCGAGGACTTCAACCCACACTCCTGGCATGCTCCCTGACACGTTTTCCGGAGGTATAGGTCGGGAAGCGAGCTCGTTGGAGGGAGAAATGTGGTGCGACCCAAAACGGTCCAAAAGATGGCCGAAGCTTCCAACGAGTGGCGAACGCTCGTCCGGTGTCAGAAACCACTGGAAATGCACTTGCAGCGAAGGAAACGGGCGGAGCTCGAGGACTTCCGGTGCTCGTCCCAAGAAAACGCGAGCGGGAATGCCCCGGACACAGTTTTCTCGTCCTGGGGTAAAAAGCGGTCCCCCGACGGTTTCTTCCCTTTGCTCCGTATTGGTCATAAGTCTTTCGATCTTCGGGTCTCGTGCTCCGAGGACTTCAACCCACACTCCTGGCATGCTCCCTGACACGTTTTCCGGAGGTATAGGTCGGGATGCGAGCTCGTTGGAGGGAGAACTGTGGTGCGACCCAAAACGGTCCAAAAGATGGCCGAAGCTTCCAACGAGTGGCGAACGCTCGTCCGGTGTCAGAAACCACTGGAAATGCACTTGCAGCGAAGGAAACGGGCTGAGCTCGAGGACTTCCGGTGCTCGTCCCAAGAAAACGCGAGCGGGAATGCCCCGGACTCAGTTTTCTCGTCCTGGGGTAAAAAGCGGTCCCCCGACCGTTTCTTCCCTTTGCTCCGTATTGGTCATAAGTCTTTCGATCTTCGGGTCTCGTGCTCCGAGGACTTCAACCCACACTCCTGGCATGCTCCCTGACACGTTTTCCGGAGGTATAGGTCGGGAAGCGAGCTCGTTGGAGGGAGAACTGTGGTGCGACCCAAAACGGTCCAAAAGATGGCCGAAGCTTCCAACGAGTGGCGAACGCTCGTCCGGTGTCAGAAACCACTGGAAATGCACTTGCAGCGAAGGAAACGGGCTGAGCTCGAGGACTTCCGGTGCTCGTCCCAAGAAAATGCGAGCGGGAATGCCCCGGACTCAGTTTTCTCGTCCTGGGGTAAAAAGCGGTCCCCCGACGGTTTCTTCCCTTTGCTCCGTATTGGTCATAAATCTTTCGATCTTCGGGTCTCGTGCTTCGAGGACTTCAACCCACACTCCTGGCATGCTCCCTGACACGTTTTCCGGAGGTATAGGTCGGGAAGCGAGCTCGTTGGAGGGAGAACTGTGGTGCGACCCAAAACGGTCCAAAAGATGGCCGAAGCTTCCAACGAGTGGCGAACGCTCGTCCGGTGTCAGAAACCACTGGAAATGCACTTGCAGCGAAGGAAACGGGCTGAGCTCGAGGACTTTAGGTGCTCGTCCCAAGAAAACGCGAGCGGGAATGCCCCGGACTCAGTTTTCTCGTCCTGGGGTAAAAAGCGGTCCCCCGACGGTTTCTTCCCTTTGCTCCGAATTGGTCATAAGTCTTTCGATCTTCGGGTCTCGTGCTCCGAGGACTTCAACCCACACTCCTGGCATGCTCCCTGACACGTTTTCCGGAGGTATAGGTCGGGAAGCGAGTTTGTTGGAGGGAGAACTGTGGTGCGACCCAAAACGGTCCGGCCGAAGCTTCCAACGAGTGGCGAACGCTCGTCCGGTGTCAGAAACCACTGGAAATGCACTTGCAGCGAAGGAAACGGGCTGAGCTCGAGGACTTCCGGTGATCGTCCCAAGAAAACGCGAGCGGGAATGCCCCGGACTCAGTTTTCTCGTCCTGGGGTAAAAAGCGGTCCCCCGACCGTTTCTTCCCTTTGCTCCGTATTGGTCATAAGTCTTTCGATCTTCGGGTCTCGTGCTCCGAGGACTTCAACCCACACTCCTGGCATGCTCCCTGACACGTTTTCCGGAGGTATAGGTCGGGAAGCGAGCTCGTTGGAGGGAGAACTGTGGTGCGACCCAAAACGGTCCAAAAGATGGCCGAAGCTTCCAACGAGTGGCGAACGCTCGTCCGGTGTCAGAAACCACTGGAAATGCACTTGCAGCGAAGGAAACGGGCTGAGCTCGAGGACTTCCGGAGCTCGTCCCAAGAAAACGCGAGCGGGAATGCCCCGGACTCAGTTTTCTCGTCCTGGGGTAAAAAGCGGTCCCCCGACGGTTTCTTCCCTTTGCTCCGTATTGGTCATAAGTCTTTCGATCTTCGGGTCTCGTGCTCCGAGGACTTCAACCCACACTTCTGGCATGCTCCCTGACACGTTTTCCGGAGGTATAGGTCGGGAAGCGAGCTCGTTGGAGGGAGAACTGTGGTGCGACCCAAAACGGTCCAAAAGATGGCCGAAGCTTCCAACGAGTGGCGAACGCTCGTCCGGTGTCAGAAACCACTGGAAATGCACTTGCAGCGAAGGAAACGGGCTGAGCTCGAGGACTTCCGGTGCTCGTCCCAAGAAAACGCGAGCGGGAATGCCCCGGACTCAGTTTTCTCGTCCTGGGGTAAAAAGCGGTCCCCCGACGGTTTCTTCCCTTTGCTCCGTATTGGTCATAAGTCTTTCGATCTTCGGGTCTCGTGCTCCGAGGACTTCTACCCACACTCCTGGCATGCTCCCTGACACGTTTTCCGGAGGTATAGGTCGGGAAGCGAGCTCGTTGGAGGGAGAACTGTGGTGCGACCCAAAACGGTCCAAAAGATGGCCGAAGCTTCCAACGAGTGGCGAACGCTCGTCCGGTGTCAGAAACCACTGGAAATGCACTTGCAGCGAAGGAAACGGGCTGAGCTCGAGGACTTCCGGTGCTCGTCCCAAGAAAACGCGAGCGGGAATGCCCCGGACTCAGTTTTCTCGTCCTGGGGTAAAAAGCGGTCCCCCGACGGTTTCTTCCCTTTGCTCCGTATTGGTCATAAGTCTTTCGATCTTCGGGTCTCGTGCTCCGAGGACTTCAACCCACACTCCTGGCATGCTCCCTGACACGTTTTCCGGAGGTATAGGTCGGGAACCGAGCTCGTTGGAGGGAGAACTGTGGTGCGACCCAAAACGGTCCGGCCGAAGCTTCCAACGAGTGGCGAACGCTCGTCCGGTGTCAGAAACCACTGGAAATGCACTTGCAGCGAAGGAAACGGGCTGAGCTCGAGGACTTCCGGAGCTCGTCCCAAGAAAACGCGAGCGGGAATGCCCCGGACTCAGTTTTCTCGTCCTGGGGTAAAAAGCGGTCCCCCGACGGTTTCTTCCCTTTGCTCCGTATTGGTCATAAGTCTTTCGATCTTCGGGTCTCGTGCTCCGAGGACTTCAACCCACACTCCTGGCATGCTCCCTGACACGTTTTCCGGAGGTATAGGTCGGGAAGCGAGCTCGTTGGAGGGAGAACTGTGGTGCGACCCAAAACGGTCCAAAAGATGGCCGAAGCTTCCAACGAGTGGCGAACGCTCGTCCGGTGTCAGAAACCACTGGAAATTCACTTGCAGCGAAGGAAACGGGCTGAGCTCGAGGACTTCCGGTGCTCGTCCCAAGAAAACGCGAGCGGAAATGCCCCGGGCTCAGTTTTCTCGTCCTGGGGTAAAAAGCGGTCCCCCGACGGTTTCTTCCCTTTGCTCCGTATTGGTCATAAGTCTTTCGATCTTCGGGTCTCGTGCTCCGAGGACTTCAACCCACACTCCTGGCATGCTCCCTGACACGTTTTCCAGAGGTATAGGTCGGGAAGCGAGCTCGTTGGAGGGAGAACTGTGGTGCGACCCAAAACGGTCCAAAAGATGGCCGAAGCTTCCAACGAGTGGCGAACGCTCGTCCGGTGTCAGAAACCACTGGAAATGCACTTGCAGCGAAGGAAACGGGCTGAGCTCGAGGACTTCCGGTGCTCGTCCCAAGAAAACGCGAGCGGGAATGCCCCGGACTCAGTTTTCTCGTCCTGGGGTAAAAAGCGGTCCCCCGACGGTTTCTTCCCTTTGCTCCGTATTGGTCATAAGTCTTTCGATCTTCGGGTCTCGTGCTCCGAGGACTTCAACCCACACTCCTGGCATGCTCCCTGACACGTTTTCCGGAGGTATAGGTCAGGAAGCGAGCTCGTTGGAGGGAGAACTGTGGTGCGACCCAAAACGGTCCAAAAGATGGCCGAAGCTTCCAACGAGTGGCGAACGCTCGTCCGGTGTCAGAAACCACTGGAAATGCACTTGCAGCGAAGGAAACGGGCTGAGCTCGAGGACTTCCGGTGCTCGTCCCAAGAAAACGCGAGCGGGAATGCCCCGGACTCAGTTTTCTCGTCCTGGGGTAAAAAGCGGTCCCCCGACGGTTTCTTCCCTTTGCTCCGTATTGGTCATAAGTCTTTCGATCTTCGGGTCTCGTGCTCCGAGGACTTCAACCCACACTCCTGGCATGCTCCCTGACACGTTTTCCGGAGGTATAGGTCGGGAAGCGAGCTCGTTGGAGGGAGAACTGTGGTGCGACCCAAAACGGTCCAAAAGATGGCCGAAGCTTCCAACGAGTGGCGAACGCTCGTCCGGTGTCAGAAACCACTGGAAATGCACTTGCAGCGAAGGAAACGGGCTGAGCTCGAGGACTTCCGGTGCTCGTCCCAAGAAAACGCGAGCGGGAATGCCCCGGACTCAGTTTTCTCGTCCTGGGGTAAAAAGCGGTCCCCCGACGGTTTCTTCCCTTTGCTCCGTATTGGTCATAAGTCTTTCGATCTTCGGGTCTCGTGCTCCGAGGACTTCAACCCACACTCCTGGCATGCTCCCTGACACGTTTTCCGGAGGTATAGGTCAGGAAGCGAGCTCGTTGGAGGGAGAACTGTGGTGCGACCCAAAACGGTCCAAAAGATGGCCGAAGCTTCCAACGAGTGGCGAACGCTCGTCCGGTGTCAGAAACCACTGGAAATGCACTTGCAGCGAAGGAAACGGGCTGAGCTCGAGGACTTCCGGTGCTCGTCCCAAGAAAACGCGAGCGGGAATGCCCCGGACTCAGTTTTCTCGTCCTGGGGTAAAAAGCGGTCCCCCGACGGTTTCTTCCCTTTGCTCCGTATTGGTCATAAGTCTTTCGATCTTCGGGTCTCGTGCTCCGAGGACTTCAACCCACACTCCTGGCATGCTCCCTGACACGTTTTCCGGAGGTATAGGTCGGGAAGCGAGCTCGTTGGAGGGAGAACTGTGGTGCGACCCAAAACGGTCCAAAAGATGGCCGAAGCTTCCAACGAGTGGCGAACGCTCGTCCGGTGTCAGAAACCACTGGAAATGCACTTGCAGCGAAGGAAACGGGCTGAGCTCGAGGACTTCCGGTGCTCGTCCCAAGAAAACGCGAGCGGGAATGCCCCGGACTCAGTTTTCTCGTCCTGGGGTAAAAAGCGGTCCCCCGACGGTTTCTTCCCTTTGCTCCGTATTGGTCATAAGTCTTTCGATCTTCGGGTCTCGTGCTCCGAGGACTTCTACCCACACTCCTGGCATGCTCCCTGACACGTTTTCCGGAGGTATAGGTCGGGAAGCGAGCTCGTTGGAGGGAGAACTGTGGTGCGACCCAAAACGGTCCAAAAGATGGCCGAAGCTTCCAACGAGTGGCGAACGCTCGTCCGGTGTCAGAAACCACTGGAAATGCACTTGCAGCAAAGGAAACGGGCTGAGCTCGAGGACTTCCGGTGCTCGTCCCAAGAAAACGCGAGCGGGAATGCCCCGGACTCAGTTTTCTCGTCCTGGGGTAAAAAGCGGTCCCCCGACGGTTTCTTCCCTTTGCTCCGTATTGGTCATAAGTCTTTCGATCTTCGGGTCTCGTGCTCCGAGGACTTCAACCCACACTCCTGGCATGCTCCCTGACACGTTTTCCGGAGGTATAGGTCGGGAAGCGAGCTCGTTGGAGGGAGAACTGTGGTGCGACCCAAAACGATCCAAAAGATGGCTGAAGCTTCCAACGAGTGGCGAACGCTCGTCCGGTGTCAGAAACCACTGGAAATGCACTTGCAGCGAAGGAAACGGGCTGAGCTCGAGGACTTCCGGTGCTCGTCCTAAGAAAACGCGAGCGGGAATGCCCCGGACTCAGTTTTCTCGTCCTGGGGTAAAAAGCGGTCCCCCGACGGTTTCTTCCCTTTGCTCCGTATTGGTCATAAGTCTTTCGATCTTCGGGTCTCGTGCTCCGAGGACTTCAGCCCACACTCCTGGCATGCTCCCTGACACGTTTTCCGGAGGTATAGGTCGGGAAGCGAGCTCGTTGGAGGGAGAACTGTGGTGCGACCCAAAACGGTCCAAAAGATGGCCGAAGCTTCCAACGAGTGGCGAACGCTCGTCCGGTGTCAGAAACCACTGGAAATGCACTTGCAGCGAAGGAAACGGGCTGAGCTCGAGGACTTCCGGTGCTCGTCCCAAGAAAACGCGAGCGGGAATGCCCCGGACTCAGTTTTCTCGTCCTGGGGTAAAAAGCGGTCCCCCGACGGTTTCTTCCCTTTGCTCCGTATTGGTCATAAGTCTTTCGATCTTCGGGTCTCGTGCTCCGAGGACTTCAACCCACACTCCTGGCATGCTCCCTGACACGTTTTCCGGAGGTATAGGTCGGGAAGCGAGCTCGTTGGAGGGAGAACTGTGGTGCGACCCAAAACGGTCCAAAAGATGGCCGAAGCTTCCAACGAGTGGCGAACGCTCGTCCGGTGTCAGAAACCACTGGAAATGCACTTGCAGCGAAGGAAACGGGCTGAGCTCGAGGACTTCCGGTGCTCGTCCCAAGAAAACGCGAGTGGGAATGCCCCGGACTCAGTTTTCTCGTCCTGGGGTAAAAAGCGGTCCCCCGACGGTTTCTTCCCTTTGCTCCGTATTGGTCATAAGTCTTTCGATCTTTGGGTCTCGTGCTCTGAGGACTTCAACCCACACTCCTGGCATGCTCCCTGACACGTTTTCCGGAGGTATAGGTCGGGAAGCGAGCTCGTTGGAGGGAGAACTGTGGTGCGACCCAAAACGGTCCAAAAGATGGCCGAAGCTTCCAACGAGTGGCGAACGCTCGTCCGGTGTGAGAAACCACTGGAAATGCACTGCAGCGAAGGAAACGGGCTGAGCTCGAGGACTTCCGGTGCTCGTCCCAAGAAAACGCGAGCGGGAATGCCCCGGACTCAGTTTTCTCGTCCTGGGGTAAAAAGTGGTCCCCCGACGGTTTCTTCCCTTTGCTCCGTATTGGTCATAAGTCTTTCGATCTTCGGGTCTCGTGCTCCGAGGACTTCAACCCACACTCCTGGCATGCTCCCTGACACGTTTTCCGGAGGTATAGGTCGGGAAGCGAGCTCGTTGGAGGGAGAACTGTGGTGCGACCCAAAACGGTCCAAAAGATGGCCGAAGCTTCCAACGAGTGGCGAACGCTCGTCCGGTGTCAGAAACCACTGGAAATGCACTTGCAGCGAAGGAAACGGGCTGAGCTCGAGGACTTCCGGTGCTCGTCCCAAGAAAACGCGAGCGGGAATGCCCCGGACTCAGTTTTCTCGTCCTGGGGTAAAAAGCGGTCCCCCGACGGTTTCTTCCCTTTGCTCCGTATTGGTCATAAGTCTTTCGATCTTCGGGTCTCGTGCTCCGAGGACTTCAACGCACACTCCTGGCATGCTCCCTGACACGTTTTCCGGAGGTATAGGTCGGGAAGCGAGCTCGTTGGAGGGAGAACTGTGGTGCGACCCAAAACGGTCCAAAAGATGGCCGAAGCTTCCAACGAGTGGCGAACGCTCGTCCGGTGTCAGAAACCACTGGAAATGCACTTGCAGCGAAGGAAACGGGCTGAGCTCGAGGACTTCCGGTGCTCGTCCCAAGAAAACGCGAGCGGGAATGCCCCGGACTCAGTTTTCTCGTCCTGAGGTAAAAAGCGGTCCCCCGACAGTTTCTTCCCTTTGCTCCGTATTGGTCATAAGTCTTTCGATCTTCGGGTCTCGTGCTCCGAGGACTTCAACCCACACTCCTGGCATGCTCCCTGACACGTTTTCTGGAGGTATAGGTCGGGAAGCGAGCTCGTTGGAGGGAGAACTGTGGTGCGACCCAAAACGGTCCAAAAGATGGCCGAAGCTTCCAACGAGTGGCGAACGCTCGTCCGGTGTCAGAAACCACTGGAAATGCACTTGCAGCGAAGGAAACGGGCTGAGCTCGAGGACTTCCGGTGCTCGTCCCAATAAAACGCGAGCGGGAATGCCCCGGACTCCGTTTTCTCGTCCTGGGGTAAAAAGCGGTCCCCCGACGGTTTCTTCCCTTTGCTCCGTATTGGTCATAAGTCTTTCGATCTTCGGGTCTCGTGCTCCGAGGACTTCAACCCACACTCCTGGCATGCTCCCTGACACGTTTTCCGGAGGTATAGGTCGGGAAGCGAGCTCGTTGGAGGGAGAACTGTGGTGCGACCCAAAACGGTCCAAAAGATGGCCGAAGCTTCCAACGAGTGGCGAACGCTCGTCCGGTGTCAGAAACCACTGGAAATGCACTTGCAGCGAAGGAAACGGGCTGAGCTCGAGGACTTCCGGTGCTCGTCCCAAGAAAACGCGAGCGGGAATGCCCCGGACTCAGTTTTCTCGTCCTGGGGTAAAAAGCGGTCCCTTGACCGTTTCTTCCCTTTGCTCCGTATTGGTCATAAGTCTTTCGATCTTCGGGTCTCGTGCTCCGAGGACTTCAACCCACACTCCTGGCATGCTCCCTGACACGTTTTCCGGGCGTATAGGTCGGGAAGCGAGCTCGTTGGAGGGAGAACTGTGGTGCGACCCAAAACGGTCCAAAAGATGGCCGAAGCTTCCAACGAGTGGCGAACGCTCGTCCGGTGTCAGAAACCACTGGAAATGCACTTGCAGCGAAGGAAACGGGCTGAGCTCGAGGACTTCCGGTGCTCGTCCCAAGAAAACGCGAGCGGGAATGCCCCGGACTCAGTTTTCTCGTCCTGGGTTAAAAAGCGGTCCCCCGACGGTTTCTTCCCTTTGCTCCGTATTGGTCATAAGTCTTTCGATCTTCGGGTCTCGTGCTCCGAGGACTTCAACCCACACTCCTGGCATGCTCCCTGACACGTTTTCCGGACGTATAGGTCGGAAAGCGAGCTCGTTGGAGGGAGAACTGTGGTGCGACCCAAAACGGTCCAAAAGATGGCCGAAGCTTCCAACGAGTGGCGAACGCTCGTCCGGTGTCAGAAACCACTGGAAATGCACTTGCAGCGAAGGAAACGGGCTGAGCTCGAGGACTTCCGGTGCTCGTCCCAAGAAAACGCGAGCGGGAATGCCCCGGACTCAGTTTTCTCGTCCTGGGGTAAAAAGCGGTCCCCCGACGGTTTCTTCCCTTTGCTCCGTATTGGTCATAAGTCTTTCGATCTTCGGGTCTCGTGCTCCGAGGACTTCAACCCACACTCTTGGCATGCTCCCTGACACGTTTTCCGGAGGTATAGGTCGGGAAGCGAGATCGTTGGAGGGAGAACTGTGGTGCGACCCAAAACGGTCCAAAAGATGGCCGAAGCTTCCAACGAGTGGCGAACGCTCGTCCGGTGTCAGAAACCACTGGAAATGCACTTGCAGCGAAGGAAACGGGCTGAGCTCGAGGACTTCCGGTGCTCGTCCCAAGAAAACGCGAGCGGGAATGCCCCGGACTCAGTTTTCTCGTCCTGGGGTAAAAAGCGGTCCCCCGACGGTTTCTTCCCTATGCTCCGTATTGGTCATAAGTCTTTCGATCTTCGGGTCTCGTGCTCCGAGGACTTCAACCCACACTCCTGGCATGCTCCCTGACACGTTTTCCGGAGGTATAGGTCGGGAAGCGAGCTCGTTGGAGGGAGAACTGTGGTGCGACCCAAAACGGTCCAAAAGATGGCCGAAGCTTCCAACGAGTGGCGAACGCTCGTCCGGTGTCAGAAACCACTGGAAATGCACTTGCAGCGAAGGAAACGGGCTGAGCTCGAGGACTTCCGATGCTCGTCCCAAGAAAACGCGAGCGGGAATGCCTCGGACTCAGTTTTCTCGTCCTGGGGTAAAAAGCGGTCCCCCGACGGTTTCTTCCCTTTGCTCCGTATTGGTCATAAGTCTTTCGATCTTCGGGTCTCGTGCTCCGAGGACTTCAACCCACACTCCTGGCATGCTCCCTGACAAGTTTTCCGGAGGTATAGGTCGGGAAGCGAGCTCGTTGGAGGGAGAACTGTGGTGCGACCCAAAACGGTCCAAAAGATGGCCGAAGCTTCCAACGAGTGGCGAACGCTCGTCCGGTGTCAGAAACCACTGGAAATGCACTTGCAGCGAAGGAAACGGGCTGAGCTCGAGGACTTCCGGTGCTCGTCCCAAGAAAACGCGAGCGGGAATGCCCCGGACTCAGTTTTCTCGTCCTGGGGTAAAAAGCGGTCCCCCGACGGTTTCTTCCCTTTGCTCCGTATTGGTCATAAGTCTTTCGATCTTCGGGTCTCGTGCTCCGAGGACTTCAACCCACACTCCTGGCATGCTCCCTGACACGTTTTCCGGAGGTATAGGTCGGGAAGCGAGCTCGTTGGAGGGAGAACTGTGGTGCGACCCAAAACGGTCCAAAAGATGGCCGAAGCTTCCAACGAGTGGCGAACGCTCGTCCGGTGTCAGAAACCACTGGAAATGCACTTGCAGCGAAGGAAACGGGCTGAGCTCGAGGACTTCCGGTGCTCGTCCCAAGAAAACGCGAGCGGGAATGCCCCGGACTCAGTTTTCTCGTCCTGGGGTAAAAAGCGGTCTCCCGACGGTTTCTTCCCTTTGCTCCGTATTGGTCATAAGTCTTTCGATCTTCGGGTCTCGTGCTCCGAGGACTTCAACCCACACTCCTGGCATGCTCCCTGACACGTTTTCCGGAGGTATAGGTCGGGAAGCGAGCTCGTTGGAGGGAGAACTGTGGTGCGACCCAAAACGGTCCAAAAGATGGCCGAAGCTTCCAACGAGTGGCGAACGCTCGTCCGGTGTCAGAAACCACTGGAAATGCACTTGCAGCGAAGGAAACGGGCTGAGCTCGAGGACTTCCGGTGCTCGTCCCAAGAAAACGCGAGCGGGAATGCCCCGGACTCAGTTTTCTCGTCCTGGGGTAAAAAGCGGTCCCCCGACGGTTTCTTCCCTTTGCTCCGTATTGGTCATAAGTCTTTCGATCTTCGGGTCTCGTGCTCCGAGGACTTCAACCCACACTCCTGGCATGCTCCCTGACACGTTTTCCGGAGGTATAGGTCGGGAAGCGAGCTCGTTGGAGGGAGAACTGTGGTGCGACCCAAAACGGTCCAAAAGATGGCCGAAGCTTCCAACGAGTGGCGAACGCTCGTCCGGTGTCAGAAACCACTGGAAATGCACTTGCAGCGAAGGAAACGGGCTGAGCTCGAGGACTTCCGGTGCTCGTCCCAAGAAAACGCGAGCGGGAATGCCCCGGACTCAGTTTTCTCGTCCTGGGGTAAAAAGCGGTCCCCCGACGGTTTCTTCCCTATGCTCCGTATTGGTCATAAGTCTTTCGATCTTCGGGTCTCGTGCTCCGAGGACTTCAACCCACACTCCTGGCATGCTCCCTGACACGTTTTCCGGAGGTATAGGTCGGGAAGCGAGCTCGTTGGAGGGAGAACTGTGGTGCGACCCAAAACGGTCCAAAAGATGGCCGAAGCTTCCAACGAGTGGCGAACGCTCGTCCGGTGTCAGAAACCACTGGAAATGCACTTGCAGCGAAGGAAACGGGCTGAGCTCGAGGACTTCCGGTGCTCGTCCCAAGAAAACGCGAGCGGGAATGCCCCGGACTCAGTTTTCTCGTCCTGGGGTAAAAAGCGGTCCCCCGACGGTTTCTTCCCTTTGCTCCGTATTGGTCATAAGTCTTTCGATCTTCGGGTCTCGTGCTCCGAGGACTTCAACCCACACTCCTGGCATGCTCCCTGACACGTTTTCCGGACGTATAGGTCGGGAAGCGAGCTCGTTGGAGGGAGAACTGTGGTGCGACCCAAAACGGTCCAAAAGATGGTCGAAGCTTCCAACGAGTGGCGAACGCTCGTCCGGTGTCAGAAACCACTGGAAATGCACTTGCAGCGAAGGAAACGGGCTGAGCTCGAGGACTTCCGGTGCTCGTCCCAAGAAAACGCGAGCGGGAATGCCCCGGACTCAGTTTTCTCGTCCTGGGGTAAAAAGCGGTCCCCCGACGGTTTCTTCCCTTTGCTCCGTATTGGTCATAAGTCTTTCGATCTTCGGGTCTCGTGCTCCGAGGACTTCAACCCACACTCCTGGCATGCTCCCTGACACGTTTTCCGGAGGTATAGGTCGGGAAGCGAGCTCGTTGGAGGGAGAACTGTGGTGCGACCCAAAACGGTCTAAAAGATGGCCGAAGCTTCCAACGAGTGGCGAACGCTCGTCCGGTGTCAGAAACCACTGGAAATGCACTTGCAGCGAAGGAAACGGGCTGAGCTCGAGGACTTCCGGTGCTCGTCCCAAGAAAACGCGAGCGGGAATGCCCCGGACTCAGTTTTCTCGTCCTGGGGTAAAAAGCGGTCCCCCGACGGTTTCTTCCCTTTGCTCCGTATTGGTCATAAGTCTTTCGATCTTCGGGTCTCGTGCTCCGAGGACTTCAACCCACACTCCTGGCATGCTCCCTGACACGTTTTCTGGAGGTATAGGTCGGGAAGCGAGCTCGTTGGAGGGAGAACTGTGGTGCGACCCAAAACGGTCCAAAAGATGGCCGAAGCTTCCAACGAGTGGCGAACGCTCGTCCGGTGTCAGAAACCACTGGAAATGCACTTGCAGCGAAGGAAACGGGCTGAGCTCGAGGACTTCCGGTGCTCGTCCCAAGAAAACGCGAGCGGGAATGCCCCGGACTCAGTTTTCTCGTCCTGGGGTAAAAAGCGGTCCCCCGACGGTTTCTTCCCTTTGCTCCGTATTGGTCATAAGTCTTTCGATCTTCGGGTCTCGTGCTCCGAGGACTTCAACCCACACTCCTGGCATGCTCCCTGACACGTTTTCCGGAGGTATAGGTCGGGAAGCGAGCTCGTTGGAGGGAGAACTGTGGTGCGACCCAAAACGGTCCAAAAGATGGCCGAAGCTTCCAACGAGTGGCGAACGCTCGTCCGGTGTCAGAAACCACTGGAAATGCACTTGCAGCGAAGGAAACGGGCTGAGCTCGAGGACTTCCGGTGCTCGTCCCAAGAAAACGCGAGCGGGAATGCCCCGGACTCAGTTTTCTCGTCCTGGCGTAAAAAGCGGTCCCCCGACGGTTTCTTCCCTTTGCTCCGTATTGGTCATAAGTCTTTCGATCTTCGGGTCTCGTGCTCCGAGGACTTCAACCCACACTCCTGGCATGCTCCCTGACACGTTTTCCGGAGGTATAGGTCGGGAAGCGAGCTCGTTGGAGGGAGAACTGTGGTGCGACCCAAAACGGTCCAAAAGATGGCCGAAGCTTCCAACGAGTGGCGAACGCTCGTCCGGTGTCAGAAACCACTGGAAATGCACTTGCAGCGAAGGAAACGGGCTGAGCTCGAGGACTTTCGGTGCTCGTCCCAAGAAAACGCGAGCGGGAATGCCCCGGACTCAGTTTTCTCGTCCTGGGGTAAAAAGCGGTCCCCCGACGGTTTCTTCCCTTTGCTCCGTATTGGTCATAAGTCTTTCGATCTTCGGGTCTCGTGCTCCGAGGACTTCAACCCACACTCCTGGCATGCTCCCTGACACGTTTTCCGGAGGTATAAATCGGGAAGCGAGCTCGTTGGAGGGAGAACTGTGGTGCGACCCAAAACGGTCCAAAAGATGGCCGAAGCTTCCAACGAGTGGCGAACGCTCGTCCGGTGTCAGAAACCACTGGAAATGCACTTGCAGCGAAGGAAACGGGCTGAGCTCGAGGACTTCCGGTGCTCGTCCCAAGAAGACGCGAGCGGGAATGCCCCGGACTCAGTTTTCTCGTCCTGGGGTAAAAAGCGGTCCCCCGACGGTTTCTTCCCTTTGCTCCGTATTGGTCATAAGTCTTTCGATCTTCGGGTCTCGTGCTCCGAGGACTTCAACCCACACTCCTGGCATGCTCCCTGACACGTTTTCCGGAGGTATAGGTCGGGAAGCGAGCTCGTTGGAGGGAGAACTGTGGTGCGACCCAAAACGGTCCAAAAGATGGCCGAAGCTTCCAACGAGTGGCGAACGCTCGTCCGGTGTCAGAAACCACTGGAAATGCACTTGCAGCGAAGGAAACGGGCTGAGCTCGAGGACTTCCGGTGCTCGTCCCAAGAAGACGCGAGCGGGAATGCCCCGGACTCAGTTTTCTCGTCCTGGGGTAAAAAGCGGTCCCCCGACGGTTTCTTCCCTTTGCTCCGTATTGGTCATAAGTCTTTCGATCTTCGGGTCTCGTGCTCCGAGGACTTCAACTCACACTCCTGGCATGTTCCCTGACACGTTTTCCGGAGGTATAGGTCGGGAAGCGAGCTCGTTGGAGGGAGAACTGTGGTGCGACCCAAAACGGTCCAAAAGATGGCCGAAGCTTCCAACGAGTGGCGAACGCTCGTCCGGTGTCAGAAACCACTGGAAATGCATTTGCAGCGAAGGAAACGGGCTGAGCTCGAGGACTTCCGGTGCTCGTCCCAAGAAGACGCGAGCGGGAATGCCCCGGACTCAGTTTTCTCGTCCTGGGGTAAAAAGCGGTCCCCCGACGGTTTCTTCCCTTTGCTCCGTATTGGTCATAAGTCTTTCGATCTTCGGGTCTTGTGCTCCGAGGACTTCAACCCACACTCCTGGCATGCTCCCTGACACGTTTTCCGGAGGTATAGGTCGGGAAGCGAGCTCGTTGGAAGGAGAACTGTGGTGCGACCCAAAACGGTCGAAAAGATGGCCGAAGCTTCCAACGAGTGGCGAACGCTCGTCCGGTGTCAGAAACCACTAGAAATGCACTTGCAGCGAAGGAAACAGGCTGAGCTCGAGCACTTCCGGTGCTCGTCCCAAGAAAACGCGAGCGGGAATGCCCCGGACTCAGTTTTCTCGTCCTGGGGTAAAAAGCGGTCCCCCGACGGTTTCTTCCCTTTGCTCCGTAATTGTCATAAGTCTTTCGATCTTCGGGTCTCGTGCTCCGAGGACTTCAACCCACACTCCTGGCATGCTCCCTGACACGTTTTCCGGAGGTATAGGTCGGGAAGCGAGCTCGTTGGAGGGAGAACTGTGGTGCGACCCAAAACGGTCCAAAAGATGGCCGAAGCTTCCAACGAGTGGCGAACGCTCGTCTGGTGTCAGAAACCACTGGAAATGCACTTGCAGCGAAGGAAACGGGCTGAGCTCGAGGACTTCCGGTGCTCGTCCCAAAAAAACGCGAGCGGGAATGCCCCGGACTCAGTTTTCTCGTCCTGGGGTAAAAAGCGGTCCCCCGACGGTTTCTTCCCTTTGCTCCGTATTGGTCATAAGTCTTTCGATCTTCGGGTCTCGTGCTCCGAGGACTTCAACCCACACTCCTGGCATGCTCCCTGACACGCTTTCCGGAGGTATAGGTCGGGAAGCGAGCTCGTTGGAGGGAGAACTGTGGTGCGACCCGAAACGGTCCAAAAGATGGCCGAAGCTTCCAACTTGTGGCGAACGCTCGTCCGGTGTCAGAAACCACTGGAAATGCACTTGCAGCGAAGGAAACGGGCTGAGCTCGAGGACTTCCGGTGCTCGTCCCAAGAAAACGCGAGCGGGAATGCTCCGGACTCAGTTTTCTCGTCCTGGGGTAAAAAGCGGTCCCCCGACGGTTTCTTCCCTTTGCTCCGTATTGGTCATAAGTCTTTCGATCTTCGGGTCTCGTGCTCCGAGGACTTCAACCCACACTCCTGGCATGCTCCCTGACACGTTTTCCGGAGGTATAGGTCGGGAAGCGAGCTCGTTGGAGGGAGAACTGTGGTGCGACCCGAAACGGTCCAAAAGATGGCCGAAGCTTCCAACGAGTGGCGAACGCTCGTCCGGTGTCAGAAACCACTGGAAATGCACTTGCAGCGAAGGAAACGGGCTGAGCTCGAGGACTTCCGGTGCTCGTCCCAAGAAGACGCGAGCGGGAATGCCCCGGACTCAGTTTTCTCGTCCTGGGGTAAAAAGCGGTCCCCCGACGGTTTCTTCCCTTTGCTCCGTATTGGTCATAAGTCTTTCGATCTTCGGGTCTCGTGCTCCGACGACTTCAACCCACACTCCTGGCATGCTCCCTGACACGTTTTCCGGAGGTATAGGTCGGGAAGCGAGCTCGTTGGAGGGAGAACTGTGGTGCGACCCGAAACGGTCCAAAAGATGGCCGAAGCTTCCAACTTGTGGCGAACGCTCGTCCGGTGTCAGAAACCACTGGAAATGCACTTGCAGCGAAGGAAACGGGCTGAGCTCGAGGACTTCCGGTGCTCGTCCCAAGAAAACGCGAGCGGGAATGCCCCGGACTCAGTTTTCTCGTCCTGGGGTAAAAAGCGGTCCCCCGACGGTTTCTTCCCTTTGCTCCGTATTGGTCATAAGTCTTTCGATCTTCGGGTCTCGTGCTCCGAGGACTTCAACCCACACTCCTGGCATGCTCCCTGACACGTTTTCCGGAGGTATAGGTCGGGAAGCGAGCTCGTTGGAGGGAGAACTGTGGTGCGACCCAAAACGGTCCAAAAGATGGCCGAAGCTTCCAACGAGTGGCGAACGCTCGTCCGGTGTCAGAAACCACTGGAAATGCACTTGCAGCGAAGGAAACGGGCTGAGCTCGAGGACTTCCGGTGCTCGTCCCAAGAAAACGCGAGCGGGAATGCCCCGGACTCAGTTTTCTCGTCCTGGGGTAAAAAGCGGTCCCCGACGGTTTCTTCCCTTTGCTCCGTATTGGTCATAAGTCTTTCGATCTTCGGGTCTCGTGCTCCGAGGACTTCAACCCACACTCCTGGCATGCTCCCTGACACGTTTTCCGGAGGTATAGGTCGGGAAGCGAGCTCGTTGGAGGGAGAACTGTGGTGCGACCCAAAACGGTCCAAAAGATGGCCGAAGCTTCCAACGAGTGGCGAACGCTCGTCCGGTGTCAGAAACCACTGGAAATGCACTTGCAGCGAAGGAAACGGGCTGAGCTCGAGGACTTCCGGTGCTCGTCCCAAGAAAACGCGAGCGGGAATGCCCCGGACTCAGTTTTCTCGTCCTGGGGTAAAAAGCGGTCCCCCGACGGTTTCTTCCCTTTGCTCCGTATTGGTCATAAGTCTTTCGATCTTCGGGTCTCGTGCTCCGAGGACTTCAACCCACACTCCTGGCATGCTCCCAGAGACGTTTTCCGGAGGTATAGGTCGGGAAGCGAGCTCGTTGGAGGGAGAACTGTGGTGCGACCCAAAACGGTCCAAAAGTTGGCCGAAGCTTCCAACGAGTGGCGAACGCTCGTCCGGTGTCAGAAACCACTGGAAATGCACTTGCAGCGAAGGAAACGGGCTGAGCTCGAGGACTTCCGGTGCTGGTCCCAAGAAAACGCGAGCGGGAATGCCCCGGACTCAGTTTTCTCGTCCTGGGGTAAAAAGCGATCCCCCGACGGTTTCTTCCCTTTGCTCCGTATTGGTCATAAGTCTTTCGATCTTCGGGTCTCGTGCTCCGAGGACTTCAACCCACACTCCTGGCATGCTCCCTGACACGTTTTCCGGAGGTATAGGTCGGGAAGCGAGCTCGTTGGAGGGAGAACTGTGGTGCGACCCAAAACGGTCCAAAAGATGGCCGAAGCTTCCAACGAGTGGCGAACGCTCGTCCGGTGTCAGAAACCACTGGAAATGCACTTGCAGCGAAGGAAACGGGCTGAGCTCGAGGACTTCCCGTGCTCGTCCCAAGAAGACGCGAGCGGGAATGCCCCGGACTCAGTTTTCTCGTCCTGGGGTAAAAAGCGGTCCCCCGACGGTTTCTTCCCTTTGCTCCGTATTGGTCATAAGTCTTTCGATCTTCGGGTCTCGTGCTCCGAGGACTTCAACCCACACTTCTGGCATGCTCCCTGACACGTTTTCCGGAGGTATAGGTCGGGAAGCGAGCTCGTTGGAGGGAGAACTGTGGTCCGACCCAAAACGGTCCAAAAGATGGCCGAAGCTTCCAACGAGTGGCGAACGCTCGTCCGGTGTCAGAAACCACTGGAAATGCACTTGCAGCGAAGGAAACGGGCTGAGCTCGAGGACTTCCGGTGCTCGTCCCAAGAAGACGCGAGCGGGAATGCCCCGGACTCAGTTTTCTCGTCCTGGGGTAAAAAGCGGTCCCCCGACGGTTTCTTCCCTTTGCTCCGTATTGGTCATAAGTCTTTCGATCATCGGGTCTCGTGCTCCGAGGACTGCAACCCACACTCCTGGCATGCTCCCTGACACGTTTTCCGGAGGTATAGGTCGGGAAGCGAGCTCGTTGGAGGGAGAACTGTGGTGCGACCCAAAACGGTCCAAAAGATGGCCGAAGCTTCCAACGAGTGGCGAACGCTCGTCCGGTGTCAGAAACCACTGGAAATGCACTTGCAGCGAAGGAAACGGGCTGAGCTCGAGGACTTCCGGTGCTCGTCCCAAGAAGACGCGAGCGGGAATGCCCCGGACTCAGTTTTCTCGTCCTGGGGTAAAAAGGGGTCCCTCGACGGTTTCTTCCCTTTGCTCCGTATTGGTCATAAGTCTTTCGATCTTCGGGTCTCGTGCTCCGAGGACTTCAACCCACACTCCTGGCATGCTCCCTGACACGTTTTCCGGAGGTATAGGTCGGGAAGCGAGCTCGTTGGAGGGAGAACTGTGGTGCGACCCAAAACGGTCCAAAAGATGGCCGAAGCTTCCAACGAGTGGCGAACGCTCGTCCGGTGCCAGAAACCACTGAAAATGCACTTGCAGCGAAGGAAACGGGCTGAGCTCGAGGACTTCCGGTGCTCGTCCCAAGAAAACGCGAGCGGGAATGCCCCGGACTCAGTTTTCTCGTCCTGGGGTAAAAAGCGGTCCCCCGACGGTTTCTTCCCTTTGCTCCGTATTGGTCATAAGTCTTTCGATCTTCGGGTCTCGTGCTCCGAGGACTTCAACCCACACTCCTGGCATGCTCCCTGACACGTTTTCCGGAGGTATAGGTCGGGAAGCGAGCTCGTTGGAGGGAGAACTGTGGTGCGACCCAAAACGATCCAAAAGATGGCCGAAGCTTCCAACGAGTGGCGAACGCTCGTCCGGTGTCAGAAACCACTGGAAATGCACTTGCAGCGAAGGAAACGGGCTGAGCTCGAGGACTTCCGGTGCTCGTCCCAAGAAGACGCGAGCGGGAATGCCCCGGACTCAGTTTTCTCGTCCTGGGGTAAAAAGGGGTCCCTCGACGGTTTCTTCCCTTTGCTCCGTATTGGTCATAAGTCTTTCGATCTTCGGGTCTCGTGCTCCGAGGACTTCAACCCACACTCCTGGCATGCTCCCTGACACGTTTTCCGGAGGTATAGGTCGGGAAGCGAGCTCGTTGGAGGGAGAACTGTGGTGCGACCCAAAACGGTCCAAAAGATGGCCGAAGCTTCCAACGAGTGGCGAACGCTCGTCCGGTGCCAGAAACCACTGAAAATGCACTTGCAGCGAAGGAAACGGGCTGAGCTCGAGGACTTCCGGTGCTCGTCCCAAGAAAACGCGAGCGGGAATGCCCCGGACTCAGTTTTCTCGTCCTGGGGTAAAAAGCGGTCCCCCGACGGTTTCTTCCCTTTGCTCCGTATTGGTCATAAGTCTTTCGATCTTCGGGTCTCGTGCTCCGAGGACTTCAACCCACACTCCTGGCATGCTCCCTGACACGTTTTCCGGAGGTATAGGTCGGGAAGCGAGCTCGTTGGAGGGAGAACTGTGGTGCGACCCAAAACGGTCCAAAAGATGGCCGAAGCTTCCAACGAGTGGCGAACGCTCGTCCGGTGTCAGAAACCACTTGAAATGCACTTGCAGCGAAGGAAACGGGCTGAGCTCGAGGACTTCCGGTGCTCGTCCCAAGAAAACGCGAGCGGGAATGCCCCGGACTCAGTTTTCTCGTCCTGGGGTAAAAAGCGGTCCCCCGACGGTTTCTTCCCTTTGCTCCGTATTTGTCATAAGTCTTTCGATCTTCGGGTCTCGTGCTCCGAGGACTTCAACCCACACTCCTGGCATGCTCCCTGACACGTTTTCCGGAGGTATAGGTCGGGAAGCGAGCTCGTTGGAGGGAGAACTGTGGTGCGACCCAAAACGGTCCAAAAGATGGCCGAAGCTTCCAACGAGTGGCGAACGCTCGTCCGGTGCCAGAAACCACTGGAAATGCACTTGCAGCGAAGGAAACGGGCTGAGCTCGAGGGCTTCCGGTGCTCGTCCCAAGAAAACGCGAGCGGGAATGCCCCGGACTCAGTTTTCTCGTCCTGGGGTAAAAAGCGGTCCCCCGACGGTTTCTTCCCTTTGCTCCGTATTGGTCATAAGTCTTTCGATCTTCGGGTCTCGTGCTCCGAGGACTTCAACCCACACTCCTGGCATGCTCCCTGACACGTTTTCCGGAGGTATAGGTCGGGAAGCGAGCTCGTTGGAGGGAGAACTGTGGTGCGACCCAAAACGGTCCAAAAGATGGCCGAAGCTTCCAACGAGTGGCGAACGCTCGTCCGGTGTCAGAAACCACTGGAAATGCACTTGCAGCGAAGGAAACGGGCTGAGCTCGAGGACTTCCGGTGCTCGTCCCAAGAAGACGCGAGCGGGAATGCCCCGGACTCAGTTTTCTCGTCCTGGGGTAAAAAGGGGTCCCTCGACGGTTTCTTCCCTTTGCTCCGTATTGGTCATAAGTCTTTCGATCTTCGGGTCTCGTGCTCCGAGGACTTCAACCCACACTCCTGGCATGCTCCCTGACACGTTTTCCGGAGGTATAGGTCGGGAAGCGAGCTCGTTGGAGGGAGAACTGTGGTGCGACCCAAAACGGTCCAAAAGATGGCCGAAGCTTCCAACGAGTGGCGAACGCTCGTCCGGTGCCAGAAACCACTGAAAATGCACTTGCAGCGAAGGAAACGGGCTGAGCTCGAGGACTTTCGGTGCTCGTCCCAAGAAAACGCGAGCGGGAATGCCCCGGACTCAGTTTTCTCGTCCTGGGGTAAAAAGCGGTCCCCCGACGGTTTCTTCCCTTTGCTCCGTATTGGTCATAAGTCTTTCGATCTTCGGGTCTCGTGCTCCGAGGACTTCAACCCACACTCCTGGCATGCTCCCTGACACGTTTTCCGGAGGTATAGGTCGGGAAGCGAGCTCGTTGGAGGGAGAACTGTGGTGCGACCCAAAACGGTCCAAAAGATGGCCGAAGCTTCCAACGAGTGGCGAACGCTCGTCCGGTGTCAGAAATCACTTGAAATGCACTTGCAGCGAAGGAAACGGGCTGAGCTCGAGGACTTCCGGTGCTCGTCCCAAGAAAACGCGAGCGGGAATGCCCCGGACTCAGTTTTCTCGTCCTGGGGTAAAAAGCGGTCCCCCGACGGTTTCTTCCCTTTGCTCCGTATTGGTCATAAGTCTTTCGATCTTCGGGTCTCGTGCTCCGAGGACTTCAACCCACACTCCTGGCATGCTCCCTGACACGTTTTCCGGAGGTATAGGTCGGGAAGCGAGCTCGTTGGAGGGAGAACTGTGGTGCGACCCAAAACGGTCCAAAAGATGGCCGAAGCTTCCAACGAGTGGCGAACGCTCGTCCGGTGCCAGAAACCACTGGAAATGCACTTGCAGCGAAGGAAACGGGCTGAGCTCGAGGACTTCCGGTGCTCGTCCCAAGAAAACGCGAGCGGGAATGCCCCGGACTCAGTTTTCTCGTCCTGGGGTAAAAAGCGGTCCCCCGACGGTTTCTTCCCTTTGCTCCGTATTGGTCATAAGTTTTTCGATCTTCGGGTCTCGTGCTCCGAGGACTTCAACCCACACTCCTGGCATGCTCCCTGACACGTTTTCCGGAGGTATAGGTCGGGAAGCGAGCTCGTTGGAGGGAGAACTGTGGTGCGACCCAAAACGGTCCAAAAGATGGTCGAAGCTTCCAACGAGTGGCGAACGCTCGTCCGGTGTCAGAAACCACTGGAAATGCACTTGCAGCGAAGGAAACGGGCTGAGCTCGAGGACTTCCGGTGCTCGTCCCAAGAAAACGCGAGCGGGAATGCCCCGGACTCAGTTTTCTCGTCCTGGCGTAAAAAGCGGTCCCCCGACGGTTTCTTCCCTTTGCTCCGTATTGGTCATAAGTCTTTCGATCTTCGGGTCTCGTGCTCCGAGGACTTCAACCCACACTCCTGGCATGCTCCCTGACACGTTTTCCGGAGGTATAGGTCGGGAAGCGAGCTCGTTGGAGGGAGAACTGTGGTGCGACCCAAAACGGTCCAAAAGATGGCCGAAGCTTCCAACGAGTGGCGAACGCTCGTCCGGTATCAGAAACCACTGGAAATGCACTTGCAGCGAAGGAAACGGGCTGAGCTCGAGGACTTCCGGTGCTCGTCCCAAGAAAACGCGAGCGGGAATGCCCCGGACTCCGTTTTCTCGTCCTGGGGTAAAAAGCGGTCCCCCGACGGTTTCTTCCCTTTGCTCCGTATTGGTCATAAGTCTTTCGATCTTCGGGTCTCGTGCTCCGAGGACTTCAACCCACACTCCTGGCATGCTCCCTGACACGTTTTCCGGAGGTATAGGTGGGGAAGCGAGCTCGTTGGAGGGAGAACTGTGGTGCGACCCAAAACAGTCCAAAAGATGGCCGAAGCTTCCAACGAGTGGCGAACGCTCGTCCGGTGTCAGAAACCACTGGAAATGCACTTGCAGCGAAGGAAACGGGCTGAGCTCGAGGACTTCCGGTGCTCGTCCCAAGAAAACGCGAGCGGGAATGCCCCGGACTCAGTTTTCTCGTCCTGGGGTAAAAAGCGGTCCCCCGACGGTTTCTTCCCTTTGCTCCGTATTGGTCATAAGTCTTTCGATCTTCGGGTCTCGTGCTCCGAGGACTTCAACCCACACTCCTGGCATGCTCCCTGACACGTTTTCCGGAGGTATAGGTCGGGAAGCGAGCTCGTTGGAGGGAGAACTGTGGTGCGACCCAAAACGGTCCAAAAGATGGCCGAAGCATCCAACGAGTGGCGAACGCTCGTCCGGTGTCAGAAACCACTGGAAATGCACTTGCAGCGAAGGAAACGGGCTGAGCTCGAGGACTTCCGGTGCTCGTCCCAAGAAAACGCGAGCGGGATTGCCCCAGACTCAGTTTTCTCGTCCTGGGGTAAAAAGCGGTCCCCCGACGGTTTCTTCCCTTTGCTCCGTATTGGTCATAAGTCTTTCGATCTTCGGGTCTCGTGCTCCGAGGACTTCAACCCACACTCCTGGCATGCTCCCTGACACGTTTTCCGGAGGTATAGGTCGGGAAGCGAGCTCGTTGGAGGGAGAACTGTGGTGCGACCCAAAACGGTCCAAAAGATGGCCGAAGCTTCCAACGAGTGGCGAACGCTCGTCCGGTGCCAGAAACCACTGGAAATGCACTTGCAGCGAAGGAAACGGGCTGAGCTCGAGGACTTCCGGTGCTCGTCCCAAGAAAACGCGAGCGGGAATGCCCCGGACTCAGTTTTCTCGTCCTGGGGTAAAAAGCGGTCCCCCGACGGTTTCTTCACTTTGCTCCGTATTGGTCATAAGTCTTTCGATCTTCGGGTCTCGTGCTCCGAGGATTTCAACCCACACTCCTGGCATGCTCCCTGACACGTTTTCCGGAGGTATAGGTCGGGAAGCGAGCTCGTTGGAGGGAGAACTGTGGTGCGACCCAAAACGGTCCAAAAGATGGCCGAAGCTTCCAACGAGTGGCGAACGCTCGTCCGGTGTCAGAAACCACTGGAAATGCACTTGCAGCGAAGGAAACGGGCTGAGCTCGAGGACTTCCGGTGCTCGTCCCAAGAAAACGCGAGCGGGAATGCCCCGGACTCAGTTTTCTCGTCCTGGGGTAAAAAGCGGTCCCCCGACGGTTTCTTCCCTTTGCTCCGTATTGGTCATAAGTCTTTCGATCTTTGGGTCTCGTGCTCCGAGGACTTCAACCCACACTCCTGGCATGCTCCCTGACACGTTTTCCGGAGGTATAGGTCGGGAAGCGAGCTCGTTGGAGGGAGAACTGTGGTGCGACCCAAAACGGTCCAAAAGATGGCCGAAGCTTCCAACGAGTGGCGAACGCTCGTCCGGTGTCAGAAACCACTGGAAATGCACTTGCAGCGAAGGAAACGGGCTGAGCTCGAGGACTTCCGGTGCTCGTCCCAAGAAAACGCGAGCGGGAATGCCCCGGACTCAGTTTTCTCGTCCTGGTGTAAAAAGCGGTCCCCCGACGGTTTCTTCCCTTTGCTCCGTATTGGTCATAAGTCTTTCGATCTTTGGGTCTCGTGCTCCGAGGACTTCAACCCACACTCCTGGCATGCTCCCTGACACGTTTTTCGGAGGTATAGGTCGGGAAGCGAGCTCGTTGGAGGGAGAACTGAGGTGCGACCCAAAACGGTCCAAAAGATGGCCGAAGCTTCCAACGAGTGGCGAACGCTCGTCCGGTGCCAGAAACCACTGGAAATGCACTTGCAGCGAAGGAAACGGGCTGAGCTCGAGGACTTCCGGTGCTCGTCCCAAGAAAACGCGAGCGGGAATGCCCCGGACTCAGTTTTCTCGTCCTGGGGTAAAAAGCGGTCCCCCGACGGTTTCTTCCCTTTGCTCCGTATTGGTCATAAGTCTTTCGATCTTCGGGTCTCGTGCTCCGAGGACTTCAACCCACACTCCTGGCATGCTCCCTGACACGTTTTCCGGAGGTATAGGTCGGGAAGCGAGCTCGTTGGAGGGAGAACTGTGGTGCGACCCAAAACGGTCCAAAAGATGGCCGAAGCTTCCAACGAGTGGCGAACGCTCGTCCGGTGTCAGAAACCACTGGAAATGCACTTGCAGCGAAGGAAACGGGCTGAGCTCGAGGACTTCCGGTGCTCGTCCCAAGAAAACGCGAGCGGGAATGCCCCGGACTCAGTTTTCTCGTCCTGGGGTAAAAAGCGGTCCCCCGACGGTTTCTTCCCTTTGCTCCGTATTGGTCATAAGTCTTTCGATCTTCGGGTCTCGTGCTCCGAGGACTTCAACCCACACTCCTGGCATGCTCCCTGACACGTTTTCCGGAGGTATAGGTCGGGAAGCGAGCTCGTTGGAGGGAGAACTGTGGTGCGACCCAAAACGGTCCAAAAGATGGCCGAAGCTTCCAACGAGTGGCGAACGCTCCTCCGGTGTCAGAAACCACTGGAAATGCACTTGCAGCGAAGGAAACGGGCTGAGCTCGAGGACTTCCGGTGCTCGTCCCAAGAAAACGCGAGCGGGAATGCCCCGGACACAGTTTTCTCGTCCTGGGGTAAAAAGCGGTCCCCCGACGGTTTCTTCCCTTTGCTCCGTATTGGTCATAAGTCTTTCGATCTTCGGGTCTCGTGCTCCGAGGACTTCAACCCACACTCCTGGCATGCTCCCTGACACGTTTTCCAGAGGTATAGGTCGGGAAGCGAGCTCGTTGGAGGGAGAACTGTGGTGCGACCCAAAACGGTCCAAAAGATGGTCGAAGCTTCCAACGAGTGGCGAACGCTCGTCCGGTGCCAGAAACCACTGGAAATGCACTTGCAGCGAAGGAAACGGGCTGAGCTCGAGGACTTCCGGTGCTCGTCCCAAGAAAACGCGAGCGGGAATGCCCCGGACTCAGATTTCTCGTCTTGGGGTAAAAAGCGGTCCCCCGACGGTTTCTTCCCTTTGCTCCGTATTGGTCATAAGTCTTTCGATCTTCGGGTCTCGTGCTCCGAGGACTTCAACCGACACTCCTGGCATGCTCCCTGACACGTTTTCCGGAGGTATAGGTCGGGAAGCGAGCTCGTTGGAGGGAGAACTGTGGTGCGACCCAAAACGGTCCAAAAGATGGTCGAAGCTTCCAACGAGTGGCGAACGCTCGTCCGGTGTCAGAAACCACTGGAAATGCACTTGCAGCGAAGGAAACGGGCTGAGCTCGAGGACTTCCGGTGCTCGTCCCAAGAAAACGCGAGCGGGAATGCCCCGGACTCAGTTTTCTCGTCCTGGGGTAAAAAGTGGTCCCCCGACGGTTTCTTCCCTTTGCTCCGTATTGGTCATAAGTCTTTCGATCTTCGGGTCTCGTGCTCCGAGGACTTCAACCCACACTCCTGGCATGCTCCCTGACACGTTTTCCGGAGGTATAGGTCGGGAAGCGAGCTCGTTGGAGGGAGAACTGTGGTGCGACCCAAAACGGTCCAAAAGATGGCCGAAGCTTCCAACGAGTGGCGAACGCTCGTCCGGTATCAGAAACCACTGGAAATGCACTTGCAGCGAAGGAAACGGGCTGAGCTCGAGGACTTCCGGTGCTCGTCCCAAGAAAACGCGAGCGGGAATGCCCCGGACACAGTTTTCTCGTCCTGGGGTAAAAAGCGGTCCCCCGACGGTTTCTTCCCTTTGCTCCGTATTGGTCATAAGTCTTTCGATCTTCGGGTCTCGTGCTCCGAGGACTTCAACCCACACTCCTGGCATGCTCCCTGACACGTTTTCCGGAGGTATAGGTGGGGAAGCGAGCTCGTTGGAGGGAGAACTGTGGTGCGACCCAAAACAGTCCAAAAGATGGCCGAAGCTTCCAACGAGTGGCGAACGCTCGTCCGGTGTCAGAAACCACTGGAAATGCACTTGCAGCGAAGGAAACGGGCTGAGCTCGAGGACTTCCGGTGCTCGTCCCAAGAAAACGCGAGCGGGAATGCCCCGGACTCAGTTTTCTCGTCCTGGGGTAAAAAGCGGTCCCCCGACGGTTTCTTCCCTTTGCTCCGTATTGGTCATAAGTCTTTCGATCTTCGGGTCTCGTGCTCCGAGGACTTCAACCCACACTCCTGGCATGCTCCCTGACACGTTTTCCGGAGGTATAGGTCGGGAAGCGAGCTCGTTGGAGGGAGAACTGTGGTGCGACCCAAAACGGTCCAAAAGATGGCCGAAGCATCCAACGAGTGGCGAACGCTCGTCCGGTGTCAGAAACCACTGGAAATGCACTTGCAGCGAAGGAAACGGGCTGAGCTCGAGGACTTCCGGTGCTCGTCCCAAGAAAACGCGAGCGGGATTGCCCCAGACTCAGTTTTCTCGTCCTGGGGTAAAAAGCGGTCCCCCGACGGTTTCTTCCCTTTGCTCCGTATTGGTCATAAGTCTTTCGATCTTCGGGTCTCGTGCTCCGAGGACTTCAACCCACACTCCTGGCATGCTCCCTGACACGTTTTCCGGAGGTATAGGTCGGGAAGCGAGCTCGTTGGAGGGAGAACTGTGGTGCGACCCAAAACGGTCCAAAAGATGGCCGAAGCTTCCAACGAGTGGCGAACGCTCGTCCGGTGCCAGAAACCACTGGAAATGCACTTGCAGCGAAGGAAACGGGCTGAGCTCGAGGACTTCCGGTGCTCGTCCCAAGAAAACGCGAGCGGGAATGCCCCGGACTCAGTTTTCTCGTCTTGGGGTAAAAAGCGGTCCCCCGACGGTTTCTTCCCTTTGCTCCGTATTGGTCATAAGTCTTTCGATCTTCGGGTCTCGTGCTCCGAGGACTTCAACCCACACTCCTGGCATGCTCCCTGACACGTTTTCCGGAGGTATAGGTCGGGAAGCGAGCTCGTTGGAGGGAGAACTGTGGTGCGACCCAAAACGGTCCAAAAGATGGCCGAAGCTTCCAACGAGTGGCGAACGCTCGTCCGGTGCCAGAAACCACTGGAAATGCACTTGCAGCGAAGGAAACGGGCTGAGCTCGAGGACTTCCGGTGCTCGTCCCAAGAAAACGCGAGCGGGAATGCCCCGGACTCAGTTTTCTCGTCCTGGGGTAAAAAGCGGTCCCCCGACGGTTTCTTCCCTTTGCTCCGTATTGGTCATAAGTCTTTCGATCTTCGGGTCTCGTGCTCCGAGGACTTCAACCCACACTCCTGGCATGCTCCCTGACACGTTTTCCGGAGGTATAGGTCGGGAAGCGAGCTCGTTGGAGGGAGAACTGTGGTGCGACCCAAAACGGTCCAAAAGATGGCCGAAGCTTCCAACGAGTGGCGAACGCTCGTCCGGTATCAGAAACCACTGGAAATGCACTTGCAGCGAAGGAAACGGGCTGAGCTCGAGGACTTCCGGTGCTCGTCCCAAGAAAACGCGAGCGGGAATGCCCCGGACTCAGTTTTCTCGTCCTGGGGTAAAAAGCGGTCCCCCGACGGTTTCTTCACTTTGCTCCGTATTGGTCATAAGTCTTTCGATCTTCGGGTCTCGTGCTCCGAGGACTTCAACCCACACTCCTGGCATGCTCCCTGACACGTTTTCCGGAGGTATAGGTCGGGAAGCGAGCTCGTTGGAGGGAGAACTGTGGTGCGACCCAAAACGGTCCAAAAGATGGCCGAAGCTTCCAACGAGTGGCGAACGCTCGTCCGGTGTCAGAAACCACTGGAAATGCACTTGCAGCGAAGGAAACGGGCTGAGCTCGAGGACTTCCGGTGCTCGTCCCAAGAAAACGCGAGCGGGAATGCCCCGGACTCAGTTTTCTCGTCCTGGGGTAAAAAGCGGTCCCCCGACGGTTTCTTCCCTTTGCTCCGTATTGGTCATAAGTCTTTCGATCTTCGGGTCTCGTGCTCCGAGGACTTCAACCCACACTCCTGGCATGCTCCCTGACACGTTTTCCGGAGGTATAGGTCGGGAAGCGAGCTCGTTGGAGGGAGAACTGTGGTGCGACCCAAAACGGTCCAAAAGATGGCCGAAGCTTCCAACGAGTGGCGAACGCTCGTCCGGTGTCAGAAACCACTGGAAATGCACTTGCAGCGAAGGAAACGGGCTGAGCTCGAGGACTTCCGGTGCTCGTCCCAAGAAAACGCGAGCGGGAATGCCCCGGACTCAGTTTTCTCGTCCTGGTGTAAAAAGCGGTCCCCCGACGGTTTCTTCCCTTTGCTCCGTATTGGTCATAAGTCTTTCGATCTTTGGGTCTCGTGCTCCGAGGACTTCAACCCACACTCCTGGCATGCTCCCTGACACGTTTTCCGGAGGTATAGGTCGGGAAGCGAGCTCGTTGGAGGGAGAACTGTGGTGCGACCCAAAACGGTCCAAAAGATGGCCGAAGCTTCCAACGAGTGGCGAACGCTCGTCCGGTGCCAGAAACCACTGGAAATGCACTTGCAGCGAAGGAAACGGGCTGAGCTCGAGGACTTCCGGTGCTCGTCCCAAGAAAACGCGAGCGGGAATGCCCCGGACTCAGTTTTCTCGTCCTGGGGTAAAAAGCGGTCCCCCGACGGTTTCTTCCCTTTGCTCCGTATTGGTCATAAGTCTTTCGATCTTCGGGTCTCGTGCTCCGAGGACTTCAACCCACACTCCTGGCATGCTCCCTGACACGTTTTCCGGAGGTATAGGTCGGGAAGCGAGCTCGTTGGAGGGAGAACTGTGGTGCGACCCAAAACGGTCCAAAAGATGGCCGAAGCTTCCAACGAGTGGCGAACGCTCGTCCGGTGCCAGAAACCACTGGAAATGCACTTGCAGCGAAGGAAACGGGCTGAGCTCGAGGACTTCCGGTGCTCGTCCCAAGAAAACGCGAGCGGGAATGCCCCGGACTCAGTTTTCTCGTCCTGGGGTAAAAAGCGGTCCCCCGACGGTTTCTTCCCTTTGCTCCGTATTGGTCATAAGTCTTTCGATCTTCGGGTCTCGTGCTCCGAGGACTTCAACCCACACTCCTGGCATGCTTCCTGACACGTTTTCCGGAGGTATAGGTCGGGAAGCGAGCTCGTTGGAGGGAGAACTGTGGTGCGACCCAAAACGGTCCAAAAGATGGCCGAAGCTTCCAACGAGTGGCGAACGCTCGTCCGGTGTCAGAAACCACTGGAAATGCACTTGCAGCGAAGGAAACGGGCTGAGCTCGAGGACTTCCGGTGCTCGTCCCAAGAAAACGCGAGCGGGAATGCCCCGGACTCAGTTTTCTCGTCCTGGGGTAAAAAGCGGTCCCCCGACGGTTTCTTCCCTTTGCTCCGTATTGGTCATAAGTCTTTCGATCTTCGGGTCTCGTGCTCCGAGGACTTCAACCCACACTTCTGGCATGCTCCCTGACACGTTTTCCGGAGGTATAGGTCGGGAAGCGAGCTCGTTGGAGGGAGAACTGTGGTGCGACCCAAAACGGTCCAAAAGATGGCCGAAGCTTCCAACGAGTGGCGAACGCTCCTCCGGTGTCAGAAACCACTGGAAATGCACTTGCAGCGAAGGAAACGGGCTGAGCTCGAGGACTTCCGGTGCTCGTCCCAAGAAAACGCGAGCGGGAATGCCCCGGACACAGTTTTCTCGTCCTGGGGTAAAAAGCGGTCCCCCGACGGTTTCTTCCCTTTGCTCCGTATTGGTCATAAGTCTTTCGATCTTCGGGTCTCGTGCTCCGAGGACTTCAACCCACACTCCTGGCATGCTCCCTGACACGTTTTCCAGAGGTATAGGTCGGGAAGCGAGCTCGTTGGAGGGAGAACTGTGGTGCGACCCAAAACGGTCCAAAAGATGGTCGAAGCTTCCAACGAGTGGCGAACGCTCGTCCGGTGCCAGAAACCACTGGAAATGCACTTGCAGCGAAGGAAACGGGCTGAGCTCGAGGACTTCCGGTGCTCGTCCCAAGAAAACGCGAGCGGGAATGCCCCGGACTCAGTTTTCTCGTCCTGGGGTAAAAAGCGGTCCCCCGACGGTTTCTTCCCTTTGCTCCGTATTGGTCATAAGTCTTTCGATCTTCGGGTCTCGTGCTCCGAGGACTTCAACCCACACTCCTGGCATGCTCCCTGACACGTTTTCCGGAGGTATAGGTCGGGAAGCGAGCTCGTTGGAGGGAGAACTGTGGTGCGACCCAAAACGGTCCAAAAGATGGCCGAAGCTTCCAACGAGTGGCGAACGCTCGTCCGGTGCCAGAAACCACTGGAAATGCACTTGCAGCGAAGGAAACGGGCTGAGCTCGAGGACTTCCGGTGCTCGTCCCAAGAAAACGCGAGCGGGAATGCCCCGGACTCAGTTTTCTCGTCCTGGGGTAAAAAGCGGTCCCCCGACGGTTTCTTCCCTTTGCTCCGTATTGGTCATAAGTCTTTCCATCTTCGGGTCTCGTGCTCCAAGGACTTCAACCGACACTCCTGGCATGCTCCCTGACACGTTTTCCGGAGGTATAGGTCGGGAAGCGAGCTCGTTGGAGGGAGAACTGTGGTGCGACCCAAAACGGTCCAAAAGATGGCCGAAGCTTCCAACGAGTGGCGAACGCTCGTCCGGTGCCAGAAACCACTGGAAATGCACTTGCAGCGAAGGAAACGGGCTGAGCTCGAGGACTTCCGGTGCTCGTCCCAAGAAAACGCGAGCGGGAATGCCCCGGACTCAGTTTTCTCGTCCTGGGGTAAAAAGCGGTCCCCCGACGGTTTCTTCCCTTTGCTCCGTATTGGTCATAAGTCTTTCGATCTTCGGGTCTCGTGCTCCGAGGACTTCAACCCACACTCCTGGCATGCTTCCTGACACGTTTTCCGGAGGTATAGGTCGGGAAGCGAGCTCGTTGGAGGGAGAACTGTGGTGCGACCCAAAACGGTCCAAAAGATGGCCGAAGCTTCCAACGAGTGGCGAACGCTCGTCCGGTGTCAGAAACCACTGGAAATGCACTTGCAGCGAAGGAAACGGGCTGAGCTCGAGGACTTCCGGTGCTCGTCCCAAGAAAACGCGAGCGGGAATGCCCCGGACTCAGTTTTCTCGTCCTGGGGTAAAAAGCGGTCCCCCGACGGTTTCTTCCCTTTGCTCCGTATTGGTCATAAGTCTTTCGATCTTCGGGTCTCGTGCTCCGAGGACTTCAACCCACACTCCTGGCATGCTCCCTGACACGTTTTCCGGAGGTATAGGTCGGGAAGCGAGCTCGTTGGAGGGAGAACTGTGGTGCGACCCAAAACGGTCCAAAAGATGGCCGAAGCTTCCAACGAGTGGCGAACGCTCCTCCGGTGTCAGAAACCACTGGAAATGCACTTGCAGCGAAGGAAACGGGCTGAGCTCGAGGACTTCCGGTGCTCGTCCCAAGAAAACGCGAGCGGGAATGCCCCGGACACAGTTTTCTCGTCCTGGGGTAAAAAGCGGTCCCCCGACGGTTTCTTCCCTTTGCTCCGTATTGGTCATAAGTCTTTCGATCTTCGGGTCTCGTGCTCCGAGGACTTCAACCCACACTCCTGGCATGCTCCCTGACACGTTTTCCAGAGGTATAGGTCGGGAAGCGAGCTCGTTGGAGGGAGAACTGTGGTGCGACCCAAAACGGTCCAAAAGATGGTCGAAGCTTCCAACGAGTGGCGAACGCTCGTCCGGTGCCAGAAACCACTGGAAATGCACTTGCAGCGAAGGAAACGGGCTGAGCTCGAGGACTTCCGGTGCTCGTCCCAAGAAAACGCGAGCGGGAATGCCCCGGACTCAGTTTTCTCGTCCTGGGGTAAAAAGCGGTCCCCCGACGGTTTCTTCCCTTTGCTCCGTATTGGTCATAAGTCTTTCGATCTTCGGGTCTCGTGCTCCGAGGACTTCAACCCACACTCCTGGCATGCTCCCTGACACGTTTTCCGGAGGTATAGGTCGGGAAGCGAGCTCGTTGGAGGGAGAACTGTGGTGCGACCCAAAACGGTCCAAAAGATGGCCGAAGCTTCCAACGAGTGGCGAACGCTCGTCCGGTGCCAGAAACCACTGGAAATGCACTTGCAGCGAAGGAAACGGGCTGAGCTCGAGGACTTCCGGTGCTCGTCCCAAGAAAACGCGAGCGGGAATGCCCCGGACTCAGTTTTCTCGTCTTGGGGTAAAAAGCGGTCCCCCGACGGTTTCTTCCCTTTGCTCCGTATTGGTCATAAGTCTTTCCATCTTCGGGTCTCGTGCTCCGAGGACTTCAACCGACACTCCTGGCATGCTCCCTGACACGTTTTCCGGAGGTATAGGTCGGGAAGCGAGCTCGTTGGAGGGAGAACTGTGGTGCGACCCAAAACGGTCCAAAAGATGGCCGAAGCTTCCAACGAGTGGCGAACGCTCGTCCGGTGTCAGAAACCACTGGAAATGCACTTGCAGCGAAGGAAACGGGCTGAGCTCGAGGACTTCCGGTGCTCGTCCCAAGAAAACGCGAGCGGGAATGCCCCGGACTCAGTTTTCTCGTCCTGGGGTAAAAAGCGGTCCCCCGACGGTTTCTTCCCTTTGCTCCGTATTGGTCATAAGTCTTTCGATCTTTGGGTCTCGTGCTCCGAGGACTTCAACCCACACTCCTGGCATGCTCCCTGACACGTTTTCCGGAGGTATAGGTCGGGAAGCGAGCTCGTTGGAGGGAGAACTGTGGTGCGACCCAAAACGGTCCAAAAGATGGCCGAAGCTTCCAACGAGTGGCGAACGCTCGTCCGGTGCCAGAAACCACTGGAAATGCACTTGCAGCGAAGGAAACGGGCTGAGCTCGAGGACTTCCGGTGCTCGTCCCAAGAAAACGCGAGCGGGAATGCCCCGGACTCAGTTTTCTCGTCCTGGGGTAAAAAGCGGTCCCCCGACGGTTTCTTCCCTTTGCTCCGTATTGGTCATAAGTCTTTCGATCTTCGGGTCTCGTGCTCCGAGGACTTCAACCCACACTCCTGGCATGCTCCCTGACACGTTTTCCGGAGGTATAGGTCGGGAAGCGAGCTCGTTGGAGGGAGAACTGTGGTGCGACCCAAAACGGTCCAAAAGATGGCCGAAGCTTCCAACGAGTGGCGAACGCTCGTCCGGTGTCAGAAACCACTGGAAATGCACTTGCAGCGAAGGAAACGGGCTGAGCTCGAGGACTTCCGGTGCTCGTCCCAAGAAAACGCGAGCGGGAATGCCCCGGACACAGTTTTCTCGTCCTGGGGTAAAAAGCGGTCCCCCGACGGTTTCTTCCCTTTGCTCCGTATTGGTCATAAGTCTTTCGATCTTCGGGTCTCGTGCTCCGAGGACTTCAACCCACACTCCTGGCATGCTCCCTGACACGTTTTCCGGAGGTATAGGTCGGGAAGCGAGCTCGTTGGAGGGAGAACTGTGGTGCGACCCAAAACGGTCCAAAAGATGGCCGAAGCTTCCAACGAGTGGCGAACGCTCGTCCGGTGCCAGAAACCACTGGAAATGCACTTGCAGCGAAGGAAACGGGCTGAGCTCGAGGACTTCCGGTGCTCGTCCCAAGAAAACGCGAGCGGGAATGCCCCGGACTCAGTTTTCTCGTCCTGGGGTAAAAAGCGTTCCCCCGACGGTTTCTTCCCTTTGCTCCGTATTGGTCATAAGTCTTTCGATCTTCGGGTCTCGTGCTCCG
The DNA here is from genome assembly GCF_025177605.1 of Cucumis melo. Classification (NCBI taxonomy): domain Eukaryota; kingdom Viridiplantae; phylum Streptophyta; class Magnoliopsida; order Cucurbitales; family Cucurbitaceae; genus Cucumis; species Cucumis melo. The sequence continues at coordinate 28,103,714 of NC_066857.1, forward strand.
AGGACTTCAACCCACACTCCTGGCATGCTCCCTGACACGTTTTCCGGAGGTATAGGTCGGGAAGCGAGCTCGTTGGAGGGAGAACTGTGGTGCGACCCAAAACGGTCCAAAAGATGGCCGAAGCTTCCAACGAGTGGCGAACGCTCGTCCGGTGTCAGAAACCACTGGAAATGCACTTGCAGCGAAGGAAACGGGCTGAGCTCGAGGACTTCCGGTGCTCGTCCCAAGAAAACGCGAGCGGGAATGCCCCGGACTCAGTTTTCTCGTCCTGGGGTAAAAAGCGGTCCCCCGACGGTTTCTTCCCTTTGCTCCGTATTGGTCATAAGTTTTTCGATCTTCGGGTCTCGTGCTCCGAGGACTTCAACCCACACTCCTGGCATGCTCCCTGACACGTTTTCCGGAGGTATAGGTCGGGAAGCGAGCTCGTTGGAGGGAGAACTGTGGTGCGACCCAAAACGGTCCAAAAGATGGCCGAAGCTTCCAACGAGTGGCGAACGCTCGTCCGGTGTCAGAAACCACTGGAAATGCACTTGCAGCGAAGGAAACGGGCTGAGCTCGAGGACTTCCGGTGCTCGTCCCAAGAAAACGCGAGCGGGAATGCCCCGGACTCAGTTTTCTCGTCCTGGGGTAAAAAGCGGTCCCCCGACGGTTTCTTCCCTTTGCTCCGTATTGGTCATAAGTCTTTCGATCTTCGGGTCTCGTGCTCCGAGGACTTCAACCCACACTCCTGGCATGCTCCCTGACACGTTTTCCGGAGGTATAGGTCGGGAAGCGAGCTCGTTGGAGGGAGAACTGTGGTGCGACCCAAAACGGTCCAAAAGATGGCCGAAGCTTTCAACGAGTGGCGAACGCTCGTCCGGTGTCAGAAACCACTGGAAATGCACTTGCAGCGAAGGAAACGGGCTGAGCTCGAGGACTTCCGGTGCTCGTCCCAAGAAAACGCGAGCGGGAATGCCCCGGACTCAGTTTTCTCGTCCTGGGGTAAAAAGCGGTCCCCCGACGGTTTCTTCCCTATGCTCCGTATTGGTCATAAGTCTTTCGATCTTCGGGTCTCGTGCTCCGAGGACTTCAACCCACACTCCTCGCATGCTCCCTGACACGTTTTCCGGAGGTATAGGTCGGGAAGCGAGCTCGTTGGAGGGAGAACTGTGGTGCGACCCAAAACGGTCCAAAAGATGGCCGAAGCTTCCAACGAGTGGCGAACGCTCGTCCGGTGTCAGAAACCACTGGAAATGCACTTGCAGCGAAGGAAACGGGCTGAGCTCGAGGACTTCCGGTGCTCGTCCCAAGAAAACGCGAGCGGGAATGCCCCGGACTCAGTTTTCTCGTCCTGCGGTAAAAAGCGGTCCCCCGACGGTTTCTTCCCTTTGCTCCGAATTGGTCATAAATCTTTCGATCTTCGGGTCTCGTGCTCCGAGGACTTCGGCCCACACTCCTGGCATGCTCCCTGACACGTTTTCCGGAGGTATAGGTCGGGAAGCGAGCTCGTTGGAGGGAGAACTGTGGTGCGACCCAAAACGGTCCAAAAGATGGTTGCTTCCAACGAGTGGCGAACGCTCGTCCGGTGCCAGAAACCACTGCAAATGCACTTGCAGCGAAGGAAACGGGCTGAGCTCGAGGACTTCCGGTGCTCGTCCCAAGAAAACGCGAGCGGGAATGCCCCGGACTCAGTTTTCTCATCCTCGGGTAAAAAGCGGTCCCCCGACGGTTTCTTCCCTTTGCTCCGTATTGGTCATAAGTCTTTCGATCTTCGGGTCTCGTGCTCCGAGGACTTCAACCCACACTCCTGGCATGCTCCCTGACACGTTTTCCGGAGGTATAGGTCGGGAAGCGAGCTCGTTGGAGGGAGAACTGTGGTGCGACCCAAAACGGTCCAAAAGATGGCCGAAGCTTCCAACGAGTGGCGAACGCTCGTCCGGTGTCAGAAACCACTGGAAATGCTATTGCAGCGAAGGAAACGGGCTGAGCTCGAGGACTTCCGGTGCTCGTCCCAAGAAAACGCGAGCGGGAATGCCCCGGACTCAGTTTTCTCGTCCTCGGGTAAAAAGCGGTCCCCCGACGGTTTCTTCCCTTTGCTCCGTATTGGTCATAAGTCTTTCGATCTTCGGGTCTCGTGCTCCGAGGACTTCAACCCACACTCCTGGCATGCTCCCTGACACGTTTTCCGGAGGTATAGGTCGGGAAGCGAGCTCGTTGGAGGGAGAACTGTGGTGCGACCCAAAACGGTCCAAAAGATGGCCGAAGCTTCCAACGAGTGGCGAACGCTCGTCCGGTGTCAGAAACCACTGGAAATGCACTTGCAGCGAAGGAAACGGGCTGAGCTCGAGGACTTCCGGTGCTCGTCCCAAGAAAACGCGAGCGGGAATGCCCCGGACTCAGTTTTCTCGTCCTGGGGTAAAAAGCGGTCCCCCGACGGTTTCTTCCCTTTGCTCCGTATTGGTCATAAGTTTTTCGATCTTCGGGTCTCGTGCTCCGAGGACTTCAACCCACACTCCTGGCATGCTCCCTGACACGTTTTCCGGAGGTATAGGTCGGGAAGCGAGCTCGTTGGAGGGAGAACTGTGGTGCGACCCAAAACGGTCCAAAAGATGGCCGAAGCTTCCAACGAGTGGCGAACGCTCGTCCGGTGTCAGAAACCACTGGAAATGCATTTGCAGCGAAGGAAACGGGCTGAGCTCGAGGACTTCCGGTGCTCGTCCCAAGAAAACGCGAGCGGGAATGCCCCGGACTCAGTTTTCTCGTCCTGGGGTAAAAAGCGGTCCCCCGACGGTTTCTTCCCTTTGCTCCGTATTGGTCATAAGTCTTTCGATCTTCGGGTCTCGTGCTCCGAGGACTTCAACCCACACTCCTGGCATGCTCCCTGACACGTTTTCCGGAGGTATAGGTCGGGAAGCGAGCTCGTTGGAGGGAGAACTGTGGTGCGACCCAAAACGGTCCAAAAGATGGCCGAAGCTTTCAACGAGTGGCGAACGCTCGTCCGGTGTCAGAAACCACTGGAAATGCACTTGCAGCGAAGGAAACGGGCTGAGCTCGAGGACTTCCGGTGCTCGTCCCAAGAAAACGCGAGCGGGAATGCCCCGGACTCAGTTTTCTCGTCCTGGGGTAAAAAGCGGTCCCCCGACGGTTTCTTCCCTATGCTCCGTATTGGTCATAAGTCTTTCGATCTTCGGGTCTCGTGCTCCGAGGACTTCAACCCACACTCCTCGCATGCTCCCTGACACGTTTTCCGGAGGTATAGGTCGGGAAGCGAGCTCGTTGGAGGGAGAACTGTGGTGCGACCCAAAACGGTCCAAAAGATGGCCGAAGCTTCCAACGAGTGGCGAACGCTCGTCCGGTGTCAGAAACCACTGGAAATGCACTTGCAGCGAAGGAAACGGGCTGAGCTCGAGGACTTCCGGTGCTCGTCCCAAGAAAACGCGAGCGGGAATGCCCCGGACTCAGTTTTCTCGTCCTGCGGTAAAAAGCGGTCCCCCGACGGTTTCTTCCCTTTGCTCCGAATTGGTCATAAATCTTTCGATCTTCGGGTCTCGTGCTCCGAGGACTTCAGCCCACACTCCTGGCATGCTCCCTGACACGTTTTCCGGAGGTATAGGTCGGGAAGCGAGCTCGTTGGAGGGAGAACTGTGGTGCGACCCAAAACGGTCCAAAAGATGGTTGCTTCCAACGAGTGGCGAACGCTCGTCCGGTGCCAGAAACCACTGCAAATGCACTTGCAGCGAAGGAAACGGGCTGAGCTCGAGGACTTTCGGTGCTCGTCCCAAGAAAACGCGAGCGGGAATGCCCCGGACTCAGTTTTCTCATCCTCGGGTAAAAAGCGGTCCCCCGACGGTTTCTTCCCTTTGCTCCGTATTGGTCATAAGTCTTTCGATCTTCGGGTCTCGTGCTCCGAGGACTTCAACCCACACTCCTGGCATGCTCCCTGACACGTTTTCCGGAGGTATAGGTCGGGAAGCGAGCTCGTTGGAGGGAGAACTGTGGTGCGACCCAAAACGGTCCAAAAGATGGCCGAAGCTTCCAACGAGTGGCGAACGCTCGTCCGGTGTCAGAAACCACTGGAAATGCTATTGCAGCGAAGGAAACGGGCTGAGCTCGAGGACTTCCGGTGCTCGTCCCAAGAAAACGCGAGCGGGAATGCCCCGGACTCAGTTTTCTCGTCCTCGGGTAAAAAGCGGTCCCCCGACGGTTTCTTCCCTTTGCTCCGTATTGGTCATAAGTCTTTCGATCTTCGGGTCTCGTGCTCCGAGGACTTCAACCCACACTCCTGGCATGCTCCCTGACACGTTTTCCGGAGGTATAGGTCGGGAAGCGAGCTCGTTGGAGGGAGAACTGTGGTGCGACCCAAAACGGTCCAAAAGATGGCCGAAGCTTCCAACGAGTGGCGAACGCTCGTCCGGTGTCAGAAACCACTGGAAATGCACTTGCAGCGAAGGAAACGGGCTGAGCTCGAGGACTTCCGGTGCTCGTCCCAAGAAAACGCGAGCGGGAATGCCCCGGACTCAGTTTTCTCGTCCTGCGGTAAAAAGCGGTCCCGCGACGGTTTCTTCCCTTTGCTCCGTATTGGTCATAAATCTTTCGATCTTCGAATCTCGTGCTCCGAGGACTTCAGCCCACACTCCTGGCATGCTCCCTGACACGTTTTCCGGAGGTATAGGTCGGGAAGCGAGCTCGTTGGAGGGAGAACTGTGGTGCGACCCAAAACGGTCCAAAAGATGGTTGCTTCCAACGAGTGGCGAACGCTCGTCCGGTGCCAGAAACCACTGGAAATGCACTTGCAGCGAAGGAAACGGGCTGAGCTCGAGGACTTCCGGTGCTCGTCCCAAGAAAACGCGAGCGGGAATGCCCCGGACTCAGTTTTCTCATCCTCGGGTAAAAAGCGGTCCCCCGACGGTTTCTTCCCTTTGCTCTGTATTGGTCATAAGTCTTTCGATCTTCGGGTCTCGTGCTCCGAGGACTTCAACCCACACTCCTGGCATGCTCCCTGACACGTTTTCCGGAGGTATAGGTCGGGAAGCGAGCTCGTTGGAGGGAGAACTGTGGTGCGACCCAAAACGGTCCAAAAGATGGCCGAAGCTTCCAACGAGTGGCGAACGCTCGTCCGGTGTCAGAAACCACTGGAAATGCTATTGCAGCGAAGGAAACGGGCTGAGCTTGAGGACTTCCGGTGCTCGTCCCAAGAAAACGCGAGCGGGAATGCCCCGGACTCAGTTTTCTCGTCCTCGGGTAAAAAGCGGTCCCCCGACGGTTTCTTCCCTTTGCTCCGTATTGGTCATAAGTCTTTCGATCTTCGGGTCTCGTGCTCCGAGGACTTCAACCCACACTCCTGGCATGCTCCCTGACACGTTTTCCGGAGGTATAGGTCGGGAAGCGAGCTCGTTGGAGGGAGAATTGTGGTGCGACCCAAAACGGTCCAAAAGATGGCCGAAGCTTCCAACGAGTGGCGAACGCTCGTCCGGTGTCAGAAACCACTGGAAATGCACTTGCAGCGAAGGAAACGGGCTGAGCTCGAGGACTTCCGGTGCTCGTCCCAAGAAAACGCGAGCGGGAATGCCCCGGACTCAGTTTTCTCGTCCTGCGGTAAAAAGCGGTCCCCCGACGGTTTCTTCCCTTTGCTCCGTATTGGTCATAAGTCTTTCGATCTTCGGGTCTCGTGCTCCGAGGACTTCAACCCACACTCCTGGCATGCTCCCTGACACGTTTTCCGGAGGTATAGGTCGGGAAGCGAGCTCGTTGGAGGGAGAACTGTGGTGCGACCCAAAACGGTCCAAAAGATGGCCGAAGCTTCCAACGAGTGGCGAACGCTCGTCCGGTGCCAGAAACCACTGGAAATGCACTTGCAGCGAAGGAAACGGGCTGAGCTCGTGGACTTCCGGTGCTCGTCCCAAGAAAACGCGAGCGGGAATGCCCCGGACTCAGTTTTCTCGTCCTCGGGTAAAAAGCGGTGCCCCGACGGTTTCTTCCCTTTGCTCCGTATTGGTCATAAGTCTTTCGATCTTCGGGTCTCGTGCTCCGAGGACTTCAACCCACACTCCTGGCATGCTCCCTGACACGTTTTCCGGAGGTATAGGTCGGGAAGCGAGCTCGTTGGAGGGAGAACTGTGGTGCGACCCAAAACGGTCCAAAAGATGGCCGAAGCTTCCAACGAGTGGCGAACGCTCGTCCGGTGTCAGAAACCACTGGAAATGCTATTGCAGCGAAGGAAACGGGCTGAGCTCGAGGAGTTCCGGTGCTCGTCCCAAGAAAACGCGAGCGGGAATGCCCCGGACTCAGTTTTCTCGTCCTCGGGTAAAAAGCGGTCCCCCGACGGTTTCTTCCCTTTGCTCCGTATTGGTCATAAGTCTTTCGATCTTCGGGTCTCGTGCTCCGAGGACTTCAACCCACACTCCTGGCATGCTCCCTGACACGTTTTCCGGAGGTATAGGTCGGGAAGCGAGCTCGTTGGAGGGAGAATTGTGGTGCGACCCAAAACGGTCCAAAAGATGGCCGAAGCTTCCAACGAGTGGCGAACGCTCGTCCGGTGTCAGAAACCACTGGAAATGCACTTGCAGCGAAGGAAACGGGCTGAGCTCGAGGACTTCCGGTGCTCGTCCCAAGAAAACGCGAGCGGGAATGCCCCGGACTCAGTTTTCTCGTCCTGCGGTAAAAAGCGGTCCCCCGACGGTTTCTTCCCTTTGCTCCGTATTGGTCATAAGTCTTTCGATCTTCGGGTCTCGTGCTCCGAGGACTTCAACCCACACTCCTGGCATGCTCCCTGACACGTTTTCCGGAGGTATAGGTCGGGAAGCGAGCTCGTTGGAGGGAGAATTGTGGTGCGACCCAAAACGGTCCAAAAGATGGCCGAAGCTTCCAACGAGTGGCGAACGCTCGTCCGGTGTCAGAAACCACTGGAAATGCACTTGCAGCGAAGGAAACGGGCTGAGCTCGAGGACTTCCGGTGCTCGTCCCAAGAAAACGCGAGCGGGAATGCCCCGGACTCAGTTTTCTCGTCCTGCGGTAAAAAGCGGTCCCCCGACGGTTTCTTCCCTTTGCTCCGTATTGGTCATAAGTCTTTCGATCTTCGGGTCTCGTGCTCCGAGGACTTCAACCCACACTCCTGGCATGCTCCCTGACACGTTTTCCGGAGGTATAGGTCGGGAAGCGAGCTCGTTGGTGGGAGAACTGTGGTGCGACCCAAAACGGTCCAAAAGATGGCCGAAGCTTCCAACGAGTGGCGAACGCTCGTCCGGTGTCAGAAACCACTGGAAATGCACTTGCAGCGAAGGAAACGGGCTGAGCTCGAGGACTTCCGGTGCTCGTCCCAAGAAAACGCGAGCGGGAATGCCCCGGACTCAGTTTTCTCGTCCTGGGGTAAAAAGCGGTCCCCCGCCGGTTTCTTCCCTTTGCTCCGTATTGGTCATAGGTCTTTCGATCTTCGGGTCTCGTGCTCCGAGGACTTCAACCCACACTCCTGGCATGCTCCCTGACACATTTTCCGGAGGTATAGGTCGGGAAGCGAGCTCGTTGGAGGGAGAACTGTGGTGCGACCCAAAACGGTCCAAAAGATGGCCGAAGCTTCCAACGAGTGGCGAACGCTCGTCCGGTGTCAGAAACCACTGGAAATGCACTTGCAGCGAAGGAAACGGGCTGAGCTCGAGGACTTCCGGTGCTCGTCCCAAGAAAACGCGAGCGGGAATGCCCCGGACTCAGTTTTCTCGTCCTGGGGTAAAAAGCGGTCCCCCGACGGTTTCTTCCCTTTGCTCCGTATTGGTCATAAGTCTTTCGATCTTCGGGTCTCGTGCTCCGAGGACTTCAACCCACACTCCTGGCATGCTCCCTGACACGTTTTCCGGAGGTATAGGTCGGGAAGCGAGCTCGTTGGAGGGAGAACTGTGGTGCGACCCAAAACGGTCCAAAAGATGGCCGAAGCTTCCAACGAGTGGCGAACGCTCGTCCGGTGTCAGAAACCACTGGAAATGCACTTGCAGCGAAGGAAACGGGCTGAGCTCGAGGACTTCCGGTGCTCGTCCCAAGAAAACGCGAGCGGGAATGCCCCGGACTCAGTTTTCTCGTCCTGGGGTAAAAAGCGGTCCCCCGACGGTTTCTTCCCTTTGCTCCGTATTGGTCATAGGTCTTTCGATCTTCGGGTCTCGTGCTCCGAGGACTTCAACCCACACTCCTGGCATGCTCCCTGACACGTTTTCCGGAGGTATAGGTCGGGAAGCGAGCTCGTTGGAGGGAGAACTGTGGTGCGACCCAAAACGGTCCAAAAGATGGCCGAAGCTTCCAACGAGTGGCGAACGCTCGTCCGGTGTCAGAAACCACTGGAAATGCACTTGCAGCGAAGGAAACGGGCTGAGCTCGAGGACTTCCGGTGCTCGTCCCAAGAAAACGCGAGCGGGAATGCCCCGGACTCAGTTTTCTCGTCCTGGGGTAAAAAGCGGTCCCCCGACGGTTTCTTCCCTTTGCTCCGTATTGGTCATAGGTCTTTCGATCTTCGGGTCTCGTGCTCCGAGGACTTCAACCCACACTCCTGGCATGCTCCCTGACACGTTTTCCGGAGGTATAGGTCGGGAAGCGAGCTCGTTGGAGGGAGAACTGTGGTGCGACCCAAAACGGTCCAAAAGATGGCCGAAGCTTCCAACGAGTGGCGAACGCTCGTCCGGTGTCAGAAACCACTGGAAATGCACTTGCAGCGAAGGAAACGGGCTGAGCTCGAGGACTTCCGGTGCTCGTCCCAAGAAAACGCGAGCGGGAATGCCCCGGACTCAGTTTTCTCGTCCTGGGGTAAAAAGCGGTCCCCCGACGGTTTCTTCCCTTTGCTCCGTATTGGTCATAGGTCTTTCGATCTTCCGGTCTCGTGCTCCGAGGACTTCAACCCACACTCCTGGCATGCTCCCTGACACGTTTTCCGGAGGTATAGGTCGGGAAGCGAGCTCGTTGGAGGGAGAACTGTGGTGCGACCCAAAACGGTCCAAAAGATGGCCGAAGCTTCCAACGAGTGGCGAACGCTCGTCCGGTGTCAGAAACCACTGGAAATGCACTTGCAGCGAAGGAAACGGGCTGAGCTCGAGGACTTCCGGTGCTCGTCCCAAGAAAACGCGAGCGGGAATGCCCCGGACTCAGTTTTCTCGTCCTGGGGTAAAAAGCGGTCCCCCGACGGTTTCTTCCCTTTGCTCCGTATTGGTCATAAGTCTTTCGATCTTCGGGTCTCGTGCTCCGAGGACTTCAACCCACACTCCTGGCATGCTCCCTGACACGTTTTCCGGAGGTATAGGTCGGGAAGCGAGCTCGTTGGAGGGAGAACTGTGGTGCGACCCAAAACGGTCCAAAAGATGGCCGAAGCTTCCAACGAGTGGCGAACGCTCGTCCGGTGTCAGAAACCACTGGAAATGCACTTGCAGCGAAGGAAACGGGCTGAGCTCGAGGACTTCCGGTGCTCGTCCCAAGAAAACGCGAGCGGGAATGCCCCGGACTCAGTTTTCTCGTCCTGGGGTAAAAAGCGGTCCCCCGACGGTTTCTTCCCTTTGCTCCGTATTGGTCATAGGTCTTTCGATCTTCGGGTCTCGTGCTCCGAGGACTTCAACCCACACTCCTGGCATGCTCCCTGACACGTTTTCCGGAGGTATAGGTCGGGAAGCGAGCTCGTTGGAGGGAGAACTGTGGTGCGACCCAAAACGGTCCAAAAGATGGCCGAAGCTTCCAACGAGTGGCGAACGCTCGTCCGGTGTCAGAAACCACTGGAAATGCACTTGCAGCGAAGGAAACGGGCTGAGCTCGAGGACTTCCGGTGCTCGTCCCAAGAAAACGCGAGCGGGAATGCCCCGGACTCAGTTTTCTCGTCCTGGGGTAAAAAGCGGTCCCCCGACGGTTTCTTCCCTTTGCTCCGTATTGGTCATAGGTCTTTCGATCTTCGGGTCTCGTGCTCCGAGGACTTCAACCCACACTCCTGGCATGCTCCCTGACACGTTTTCCGGAGGTATAGGTCGGGAAGCGAGCTCGTTGGAGGGAGAACTGTGGTGCGACCCAAAACGGTCCAAAAGATGGCCGAAGCTTCCAACGAGTGGCGAACGCTCGTCCGGTGTCAGAAACCACTGGAAATGCACTTGCAGCGAAGGAAACGGGCTGAGCTCGAGGACTTCCGGTGCTCGTCCCAAGAAAACGCGAGCGGGAATGCCCCGGACTCAGTTTTCTCGTCCTGGGGTAAAAAGCGGTCCCCCGACGGTTTCTTCCCTTTGCTCCGTATTGGTCATAGGTCTTTCGATCTTCCGGTCTCGTGCTCCGAGGACTTCAACCCACACTCCTGGCATGCTCCCTGACACGTTTTCCGGAGGTATAGGTCGGGAAGCGAGCTCGTTGGAGGGAGAACTGTGGTGCGACCCAAAACGGTCCAAAAGATGGCCGAAGCTTCCAACGAGTGGCGAACGCTCGTCCGGTGTCAGAAACCACTGGAAATGCACTTGCAGCGAAGGAAACGGGCTGAGCTCGAGGACTTCCGGTGCTCGTCCCAAGAAAACGCGAGCGGGAATGCCCCGGACTCAGTTTTCTCGTCCTGGGGTAAAAAGCGGTCCCCCGACGGTTTCTTCCCTTTGCTCCGTATTGGTCATAAGTCTTTCGATCTTCGGGTCTCGTGCTCCGAGGACTTCAACCCACACTCCTGGCATGCTCCCTGACACGTTTTCCGGAGGTATAGGTCGGGAAGCGAGCTCGTTGGAGGGAGAACTGTGGTGCGACCCAAAACGGTCCAAAAGATGGCCGAAGCTTCCAACGAGTGGCGAACGCTCGTCCGGTGTCAGAAACCACTGGAAATGCACTTGCAGCGAAGGAAACGGGCTGAGCTCGAGGACTTCCGGTGCTCGTCCCAAGAAAACGCGAGCGGGAATGCCCCGGACTCAGTTTTCTCGTCCTCGGGTAAAAAGCGGTCCCCCGACGGTTTCTTCCCTTTGCTCCGTATTGGTCATAAGTCTTTCGATCTTCGGGTCTCGTGCTCCGAGGACTTCAACCCACACTCCTGGCATGCTCCCTGACACGTTTTCCGGAGGTATAGGTCGGGAAGCGAGCTCGTTGGAGGGAGAACTGTGGTGCGACCCAAAACGGTCCAAAAGATGGCCGAAGCTTCCAACGAGTGGCGAACGCTCGTCCGGTGTCAGAAACCACTGGAAATGCACTTGCAGCGAAGGAAAGGGGCTGAGCTCGAGGACTTCCGGTGCTCGTCCCAAGAAAACGCGAGCGGGAATGCCCCGGACTCAGTTTTCTCGTCCTGGGGTAAAAAGCGGTCCCCCGACGGTTTCTTCCCTTTGCTCCGTATTGGTCATAAGTCTTTCGATCTTCGGGTCTCGTGCTCCGAGGACTTCAACCCACACTCCTGGCATGCTCCCTGACACGTTTTCCGGAGGTATAGGTCGGGAAGCGAGCTCGTTGGAGGGAGAACTGTGGTGCGACCCAAAACGGTCCAAAAGATGGCCGAAGCTTCCAACGAGTGGCGAACGCTCGTCCGGTGTCAGAAACCACTGGAAATGCACTTGCAGCGAAGGAAACGGGCTGAGCTCGAGGACTTCCGGTGCTCGTCCCAAGAAAACGCGAGCGGGAATGCCCCGGACTCAGTTTTCTCGTCCTGGGGTAAAAAGCGGTCCCCCGACGGTTTCTTCCCTTTGCTCCGTATTGGTCATAAGTCTTTCGATCTTCGGGTCTCGTGCTCCGAGGACTTCAACCCACACTCCTGGCATGCTCCCTGACACGTTTTCCGGAGGTATAGGTCGGGAAGCGAGCTCGTTGGAGGGAGAACTGTGGTGCGACCCAAAACGGTCCAAAAGATGGCCGAAGCTTCCAACGAGTGGCGAACGCTCGTCCGGTGTCAGAAACCACTGGAAATGCACTTGCAGCGAAGGAAACGGGCTGAGCTCGAGGACTTCCGGTGCTCGTCCCAAGAAAACGCGAGCGGGAATGCCCCGGACTCAGTTTTCTCGTCCTGGGGTAAAAAGCGGTCCCCCGACGGTTTCTTCCCTTTGCTCCGTATTGGTCATAAGTCTTTCGATCTTCGGGTCTCGTGCTCCGAGGACTTCAACCCACACTCCTGGCATGCTCCCTGACACGTTTTCCGGAGGTATAGGTCGGGAAGCGAGCTCGTTGGAGGGAGAACTGTGGTGCGACCCAAAACGGTCCAAAAGATGGCCGAAGCTTCCAACGAGTGGCGAACGCTCGTCCGGTGTCAGAAACCACTGGAAATGCACTTGCAGCGAAGGAAAGGGGCTGAGCTCGAGGACTTTCGGTGCTCGTCCCAAGAAAACGCGAGCGGGAATGCCCCGGACTCAGTTTTCTCGTCCTGGGGTAAAAAGCGGTCCCCCGACGGTTTCTTCCCTTTGCTCCGTATTGGTCATAAGTCTTTCGATCTTCGGGTCTCGTGCTCCGAGGACTTCAACCCACACTCCTGGCATGCTCCCTGACACGTTTTCCGGAGGTATAGGTCGGGAAGCGAGCTCGTTGGAGGGAGAACTGTGGTGCGACCCAAAACGGTCCAAAAGATGGCCGAAGCTTCCAACGAGTGGCGCACGCTCGTCCGGTGTCAGAAACCACTGGAAATGCACTTGCAGCAAAGGAAACGGGCTGAGCTCGAGGACTTCCGGTGCTCGTCCCAAGAAAACGCGAGCGGGAATGCCCCGGACTCAGTTTTCTCGTCCTGGGGTAAAAAGCGGTCCCCCGACGGTTTCTTCCCTTTGCTCCGTATTGGTCATAGGTCTTTCGATCTTCGGGTCTCGTGCTCCGAGGACTTCAACCCACACTCCTGGCATGCTCCCTGACACGTTTTCCGGAGGTATAGGTCGGGAAGCGAGCTCGTTGGAGGGAGAACTGTGGTGCGACCCAAAACGGTCCAAAAGATGGCCGAAGCTTCCAACGAGTGGCGAACGCTCGTCCGGTGTCAGAAACCACTGGAAATGCACTTGCAGCGAAGGAAACGGGCTGAGCTCGAGGACTTCCGGTGCTCGTCCCAAGAAAACGCGAGCGGGAATGCCCCGGACTCAGTTTTCTCGTCCTGGGGTAAAAAGCGGTCCCCCGACGGTTTCTTCCCTTTGCTCCGTATTGGTCATAAGTCTTTCGATCTTCGGGTCTCGTGCTCCGAGGACTTCAACCCACACTCCTGGCATGCTCCCTGACACGTTTTCCGGAGGTATAGGTCGGGAAGCGAGCTCGTTGGAGGGAGAACTGTGGTGCGACCCAAAACGGTCCAAAAGATGGCCGAAGCTTCCAACGAGTGGCGAACGCTCGTCCGGTGTCAGAAACCACTGGAAATGCACTTGCAGCGAAGGAAACGGGCTGAGCTCGAGGACTTCCGGTGCTCGTCCCAAGAAAACGCGAGCGGGAATGCCCCGGACTCAGTTTTCTCGTCCTGGGGTAAAAAGCGGTCCCCGACGGTTTCTTCCCTTTGCTCCGTATTGGTCATAAGTCTTTCGATCTTCGGGTCTCGTGCTCCGAGGACTTCAACCCACACTCCTGGCATGCTCCCTGACACGTTTTCCGGAGGTATAGGTCGGGAAGCGAGCTCGTTGGAGGGAGAACTGTGGTGCGACCCAAAACGGTCCAAAAGATGGCCGAAGCTTCCAACGAGTGGCGAACGCTCGTCCGGTGTCAGAAACCACTGGAAATGCACTTGCAGCGAAGGAAACGGGCTGAGCTCGAGGACTTCCGGTGCTCGTCCCAAGAAAACGCGAGCGGGAATGCCCCGGACTCAGTTTTCTCGTCCTGGGGTAAAAAGCGGTCCCCCGACGGTTTCTTCCCTTTGCTCCGTATTGGTCATAAGTCTTTCGATCTTCGGGTCTCGTGCTCCGAGGACTTCAACCCACACTCCTGGCATGCTCCCTGACACGTTTTCCGGAGGTATAGGTCGGGAAGCGAGCTCGTTGGAGGGAGAACTGTGGTGCGACCCAAAACGGTCCAAAAGATGGCCGAAGCTTCCAACGAGTGGCGAACGCTCGTCCGGTGTCAGAAACCACTGGAAATGCACTTGCAGCGAAGGAAACGGGCTGAGCTCGAGGACTTCCGGTGCTCGTCCCAAGAAAACGCGAGCGGGAATGCCCCGGACTCAGTTTTCTCGTCCTGGGGTAAAAAGCGGTCCCCCGACGGTTTCTTCCCTTTGCTCCGTATTGGTCATAAGTCTTTCGATCTTCGGGTCTCGTGCTCCGAGGACTTCAACCCACACTCCTGGCATGCTCCCTGACACGTTTTCCGGAGGTATAGGTCGGGAAGCGAGCTCGTTGGAGGGAGAACTGTGGTGCGACCCAAAACGGTCCAAAAGATGGCCGAAGCTTCCAACGAGTGGCGAACGCTCGTCCGGTGTCAGAAACCACTGGAAATGCACTTGCAGCGAAGGAAACGGGCTGAGCTCGAGGACTTCCGGTGCTCGTCCCAAGAAAACGCGAGCGGGAATGCCCCGGACTCAGTTTTCTCGTCCTCGGGTAAAAAGCGGTCCCCCGACGGTTTCTTCCCTTTGCTCCGTATTGGTCATAAGTCTTTCGATCTTCGGGTCTCGTGCTCCGAGGACTTCAACCCACACTCCTGGCATGCTCCCTGACACGTTTTCCGGAGGTATAGGTCGGGAAGCGAGCTCGTTGGAGGGAGAACTGTGGTGCGACCCAAAACGGTCCAAAAGATGGCCGAAGCTTCCAACGAGTGGCGAACGCTCGTCCGGTGTCAGAAACCACTGGAAATGCACTTGCAGCGAAGGAAAGGGGCTGAGCTCGAGGACTTCCGGTGCTCGTCCCAAGAAAACGCGAGCGGGAATGCCCCGGACTCAGTTTTCTCGTCCTGGGGTAAAAAGCGGTCCCCCGACGGTTTCTTCCCTTTGCTCCGTATTGGTCATAAGTCTTTCGATCTTCGGGTCTCGTGCTCCGAGGACTTCAACCCACACTCCTGGCATGCTCCCTGACACGTTTTCCGGAGGTATAGGTCGGGAAGCGAGCTCGTTGGAGGGAGAACTGTGGTGCGACCCAAAACGGTCCAAAAGATGGCCGAAGCTTCCAACGAGTGGCGAACGCTCGTCCGGTGTCAGAAACCACTGGAAATGCACTTGCAGCGAAGGAAACGGGCTGAGCTCGAGGACTTCCGGTGCTCGTCCCAAGAAAACGCGAGCGGGAATGCCCCGGACTCAGTTTTCTCGTCCTGGGGTAAAAAGCGGTCCCCCGACGGTTTCTTCCCTTTGCTCCGTATTGGTCATAAGTCTTTCGATCTTCGGGTCTCGTGCTCCGAGGACTTCAACCCACACTCCTGGCATGCTCCCTGACACGTTTTCCGGAGGTATAGGTCGGGAAGCGAGCTCGTTGGAGGGAGAACTGTGGTGCGACCCAAAACGGTCCAAAAGATGGCCGAAGCTTCCAACGAGTGGCGAACGCTCGTCCGGTGTCAGAAACCACTGGAAATGCACTTGCAGCGAAGGAAACGGGCTGAGCTCGAGGACTTCCGGTGCTCGTCCCAAGAAAACGCGAGCGGGAATGCCCCGGACTCAGTTTTCTCGTCCTGGGGTAAAAAGCGGTCCCCCGACGGTTTCTTCCCTTTGCTCCGTATTGGTCATAAGTCTTTCGATCTTCGGGTCTCGTGCTCCGAGGACTTCAACCCACACTCCTGGCATGCTCCCTGACACGTTTTCCGGAGGTATAGGTCGGGAAGCGAGCTCGTTGGAGGGAGAACTGTGGTGCGACCCAAAACGGTCCAAAAGATGGCCGAAGCTTCCAACGAGTGGCGAACGCTCGTCCGGTGTCAGAAACCACTGGAAATGCACTTGCAGCGAAGGAAAGGGGCTGAGCTCGAGGACTTTCGGTGCTCGTCCCAAGAAAACGCGAGCGGGAATGCCCCGGACTCAGTTTTCTCGTCCTGGGGTAAAAAGCGGTCCCCCGACGGTTTCTTCCCTTTGCTCCGTATTGGTCATAAGTCTTTCGATCTTCGGGTCTCGTGCTCCGAGGACTTCAACCCACACTCCTGGCATGCTCCCTGACACGTTTTCCGGAGGTATAGGTCGGGAAGCGAGCTCGTTGGAGGGAGAACTGTGGTGCGACCCAAAACGGTCCAAAAGATGGCCGAAGCTTCCAACGAGTGGCGCACGCTCGTCCGGTGTCAGAAACCACTGGAAATGCACTTGCAGCAAAGGAAACGGGCTGAGCTCGAGGACTTCCGGTGCTCGTCCCAAGAAAACGCGAGCGGGAATGCCCCGGACTCAGTTTTCTCGTCCTGGGGTAAAAAGCGGTCCCCCGACGGTTTCTTCCCTTTGCTCCGTATTGGTCATAGGTCTTTCGATCTTCGGGTCTCGTGCTCCGAGGACTTCAACCCACACTCCTGGCATGCTCCCTGACACGTTTTCCGGAGGTATAGGTCGGGAAGCGAGCTCGTTGGAGGGAGAACTGTGGTGCGACCCAAAACGGTCCAAAAGATGGCCGAAGCTTCCAACGAGTGGCGAACGCTCGTCCGGTGTCAGAAACCACTGGAAATGCACTTGCAGCGAAGGAAACGGGCTGAGCTCGAGGACTTCCGGTGCTCGTCCCAAGAAAACGCGAGCGGGAATGCCCCGGACTCAGTTTTCTCGTCCTGGGGTAAAAAGCGGTCCCCCGACGGTTTCTTCCCTTTGCTCCGTATTGGTCATAAGTCTTTCGATCTTCGGGTCTCGTGCTCCGAGGACTTCAACCCACACTCCTGGCATGCTCCCTGACACGTTTTCCGGAGGTATAGGTCGGGAAGCGAGCTCGTTGGAGGGAGAACTGTGGTGCGACCCAAAACGGTCCAAAAGATGGCC
The DNA here is from genome assembly GCF_025177605.1 of Cucumis melo. NCBI lineage: Eukaryota > Viridiplantae > Streptophyta > Magnoliopsida > Cucurbitales > Cucurbitaceae > Cucumis > Cucumis melo. Next base: position 28,120,461 of record NC_066857.1, read on the forward strand.
GAAGCTTCCAACGAGTGGCGAACGCTCGTCCGGTGTCAGAAACCACTGGAAATGCACTTGCAGCGAAGGAAACGGGCTGAGCTCGAGGACTTCCGGTGCTCGTCCCAAGAAAACGCGAGCGGGAATGCCCCGGACTCAGTTTTCTCGTCCTGGGGTAAAAAGCGGTCCCCGACGGTTTCTTCCCTTTGCTCCGTATTGGTCATAAGTCTTTCGATCTTCGGGTCTCGTGCTCCGAGGACTTCAACCCACACTCCTGGCATGCTCCCTGACACGTTTTCCGGAGGTATAGGTCGGGAAGCGAGCTCGTTGGAGGGAGAACTGTGGTGCGACCCAAAACGGTCCAAAAGATGGCCGAAGCTTCCAACGAGTGGCGAACGCTCGTCCGGTGTCAGAAACCACTGGAAATGCACTTGCAGCGAAGGAAACGGGCTGAGCTCGAGGACTTCCGGTGCTCGTCCCAAGAAAACGCGAGCGGGAATGCCCCGGACTCAGTTTTCTCGTCCTGGGGTAAAAAGCGGTCCCCCGACGGTTTCTTCCCTTTGCTCCGTATTGGTCATAAGTCTTTCGATCTTCGGGTCTCGTGCTCCGAGGACTTCAACCCACACTCCTGGCATGCTCCCTGACACGTTTTCCGGAGGTATAGGTCGGGAAGCGAGCTCGTTGGAGGGAGAACTGTGGTGCGACCCAAAACGGTCCAAAAGATGGCCGAAGCTTCCAACGAGTGGCGAACGCTCGTCCGGTGTCAGAAACCACTGGAAATGCACTTGCAGCGAAGGAAAGGGGCTGAGCTCGAGGACTTTCGGTGCTCGTCCCAAGAAAACGCGAGCGGGAATGCCCCGGACTCAGTTTTCTCGTCCTGGGGTAAAAAGCGGTCCCCCGACGGTTTCTTCCCTTTGCTCCGTATTGGTCATAAGTCTTTCGATCTTCGGGTCTCGTGCTCCGAGGACTTCAACCCACACTCCTGGCATGCTCCCTGACACGTTTTCCGGAGGTATAGGTCGGGAAGCGAGCTCGTTGGAGGGAGAACTGTGGTGCGACCCAAAACGGTCCAAAAGATGGCCGAAGCTTCCAACGAGTGGCGCACGCTCGTCCGGTGTCAGAAACCACTGGAAATGCACTTGCAGCAAAGGAAACGGGCTGAGCTCGAGGACTTCCGGTGCTCGTCCCAAGAAAACGCGAGCGGGAATGCCCCGGACTCAGTTTTCTCGTCCTGGGGTAAAAAGCGGTCCCCCGACGGTTTCTTCCCTTTGCTCCGTATTGGTCATAGGTCTTTCGATCTTCGGGTCTCGTGCTCCGAGGACTTCAACCCACACTCCTGGCATGCTCCCTGACACGTTTTCCGGAGGTATAGGTCGGGAAGCGAGCTCGTTGGAGGGAGAACTGTGGTGCGACCCAAAACGGTCCAAAAGATGGCCGAAGCTTCCAACGAGTGGCGAACGCTCGTCCGGTGTCAGAAACCACTGGAAATGCACTTGCAGCGAAGGAAACGGGCTGAGCTCGAGGACTTCCGGTGCTCGTCCCAAGAAAACGCGAGCGGGAATGCCCCGGACTCAGTTTTCTCGTCCTGGGGTAAAAAGCGGTCCCCCGACGGTTTCTTCCCTTTGCTCCGTATTGGTCATAAGTCTTTCGATCTTCGGGTCTCGTGCTCCGAGGACTTCAACCCACACTCCTGGCATGCTCCCTGACACGTTTTCCGGAGGTATAGGTCGGGAAGCGAGCTCGTTGGAGGGAGAACTGTGGTGCGACCCAAAACGGTCCAAAAGATGGCCGAAGCTTCCAACGAGTGGCGAACGCTCGTCCGGTGTCAGAAACCACTGGAAATGCACTTGCAGCGAAGGAAACGGGCTGAGCTCGAGGACTTCCGGTGCTCGTCCCAAGAAAACGCGAGCGGGAATGCCCCGGACTCAGTTTTCTCGTCCTGGGGTAAAAAGCGGTCCCCGACGGTTTCTTCCCTTTGCTCCGTATTGGTCATAAGTCTTTCGATCTTCGGGTCTCGTGCTCCGAGGACTTCAACCCACACTCCTGGCATGCTCCCTGACACGTTTTCCGGAGGTATAGGTCGGGAAGCGAGCTCGTTGGAGGGAGAACTGTGGTGCGACCCAAAACGGTCCAAAAGATGGCCGAAGCTTCCAACGAGTGGCGAACGCTCGTCCGGTGTCAGAAACCACTGGAAATGCACTTGCAGCGAAGGAAACGGGCTGAGCTCGAGGACTTCCGGTGCTCGTCCCAAGAAAACGCGAGCGGGAATGCCCCGGACTCAGTTTTCTCGTCCTGGGGTAAAAAGCGGTCCCCCGACGGTTTCTTCCCTTTGCTCCGTATTGGTCATAAGTCTTTCGATCTTCGGGTCTCGTGCTCCGAGGACTTCAACCCACACTCCTGGCATGCTCCCTGACACGTTTTCCGGAGGTATAGGTCGGGAAGCGAGCTCGTTGGAGGGAGAACTGTGGTGCGACCCAAAACGGTCCAAAAGATGGCCGAAGCTTCCAACGAGTGGCGAACGCTCGTCCGGTGTCAGAAACCACTGGAAATGCACTTGCAGCGAAGGAAAGGGGCTGAGCTCGAGGACTTTCGGTGCTCGTCCCAAGAAAACGCGAGCGGGAATGCCCCGGACTCAGTTTTCTCGTCCTGGGGTAAAAAGCGGTCCCCCGACGGTTTCTTCCCTTTGCTCCGTATTGGTCATAAGTCTTTCGATCTTCGGGTCTCGTGCTCCGAGGACTTCAACCCACACTCCTGGCATGCTCCCTGACACGTTTTCCGGAGGTATAGGTCGGGAAGCGAGCTCGTTGGAGGGAGAACTGTGGTGCGACCCAAAACGGTCCAAAAGATGGCCGAAGCTTCCAACGAGTGGCGCACGCTCGTCCGGTGTCAGAAACCACTGGAAATGCACTTGCAGCAAAGGAAACGGGCTGAGCTCGAGGACTTCCGGTGCTCGTCCCAAGAAAACGCGAGCGGGAATGCCCCGGACTCAGTTTTCTCGTCCTGGGGTAAAAAGCGGTCCCCCGACGGTTTCTTCCCTTTGCTCCGTATTGGTCATAGGTCTTTCGATCTTCGGGTCTCGTGCTCCGAGGACTTCAACCCACACTCCTGGCATGCTCCCTGACACGTTTTCCGGAGGTATAGGTCGGGAAGCGAGCTCGTTGGAGGGAGAACTGTGGTGCGACCCAAAACGGTCCAAAAGATGGCCGAAGCTTCCAACGAGTGGCGAACGCTCGTCCGGTGTCAGAAACCACTGGAAATGCACTTGCAGCGAAGGAAACGGGCTGAGCTCGAGGACTTCCGGTGCTCGTCCCAAGAAAACGCGAGCGGGAATGCCCCGGACTCAGTTTTCTCGTCCTGGGGTAAAAAGCGGTCCCCCGACGGTTTCTTCCCTTTGCTCCGTATTGGTCATAAGTCTTTCGATCTTCGGGTCTCGTGCTCCAAGGACTTCAACCCACACTCCTGGCATGCTCCCTGACACGTTTTCCGGAGGTATAGGTCGGGAAGCGAGCTCGTTGGAGGGAGAACTGTGGTGCGACCCAAAACGGTCCAAAAGATGGCCGAAGCTTCCAACGAGTGGCGAACGCTCGTCCGGTGTCAGAAACCACTGGAAATGCACTTGCAGCGAAGGAAACGGGCTGAGCTCGAGGACTTCCGGTGCTCGTCCCAAGAAAACGCGAGCGGGAATGCCCCGGACTCAGTTTTCTCGTCCTGGGGTAAAAAGCGGTCCCCGACGGTTTCTTCCCTTTGCTCCGTATTGGTCATAAGTCTTTCGATCTTCGGGTCTCGTGCTCCGAGGACTTCAACCCACATTCCTGGCATGCTCCCTGACACGTTTTCCGGAGGTATAGGTCGGGAAGCGAGCTCGTTGGAGGGAGAACTGTGGTGCGACCCAAAACGGTCCAAAAGATGGCCGAAGCTTCCAACGAGTGGCGAACGCTCGTCCGGTGTCAGAAACCACTGGAAATGCACTTGCAGCGAAGGAAACGGGCTGAGCTCGAGGACTTCCGGTGCTCGTCCCAAGAAAACGCGAGCGGGAATGCCCCGGACTCAGTTTTCTCGTCCTGGGGTAAAAAGCGGTCCCCCGACGGTTTCTTCCCTTTGCTCCGTATTGGTCATAAGTCTTTCGATCTTCGGGTCTCGTGCTCCGAGGACTTCAACCCACACTCCTGGCATGCTCCCTGACACGTTTTCCGGAGGTATAGGTCGGGAAGCGAGCTCGTTGGAGGGAGAACTGTGGTGCGACCCAAAACGGTCCAAAAGATGGCCGAAGCTTCCAACGAGTGGCGAACGCTCGTCCGGTGTCAGAAACCACTGGAAATGCACTTGCAGCGAAGGAAAGGGGCTGAGCTCGAGGACTTTCGGTGCTCGTCCCAAGAAAACGCGAGCGGGAATGCCCCGGACTCAGTTTTCTCGTCCTGGGGTAAAAAGCGGTCCCCCGACGGTTTCTTCCCTTTGCTCCGTATTGGTCATAAGTCTTTCGATCTTCGGGTCTCGTGCTCCGAGGACTTCAACCCACACTCCTGGCATGCTCCCTGACACGTTTTCCGGAGGTATAGGTCGGGAAGCGAGCTCGTTGGAGGGAGAACTGTGGTGCGACCCAAAACGGTCCAAAAGATGGCCGAAGCTTCCAACGAGTGGCGCACGCTCATCCGGTGTCAGAAACCACTGGAAATGCACTTGCAGCAAAGGAAACGGGCTGAGCTCGAGGACTTCCGGTGCTCGTCCCAAGAAAACGCGAGCGGGAATGCCCCGGACTCAGTTTTCTCGTCCTGGGGTAAAAAGCGGTCCCCCGACGGTTTCTTCCCTTTGCTCCGTATTGGTCATAGGTCTTTCGATCTTCGGGTCTCGTGCTCCGAGGACTTCAACCCACACTCCTGGCATGCTCCCTGACACGTTTTCCGGAGGTATAGGTCGGGAAGCGAGCTCGTTGGAGGGAGAACTGTGGTGCGACCCAAAACGGTCCAAAAGATGGCCGAAGCTTCCAACGAGTGGCGAACGCTCGTCCGGTGTCAGAAACCACTGGAAATGCACTTGCAGCGAAGGAAACGGGCTGAGCTCGAGGACTTCCGGTGCTCGTCCCAAGAAAACGCGAGCGGGAATGCCCCGGACTCAGTTTTCTCGTCCTGGGGTAAAAAGCGGTCCCCCGACGGTTTCTTCCCTTTGCTCCGTATTGGTCATAAGTCTTTCGATCTTCGGGTCTCGTGCTCCGAGGACTTCAACCCACACTCCTGGCATGCTCCCTGACACGTTTTCCGGAGGTATAGGTCGGGAAGCGAGCTCGTTGGAGGGAGAACTGTGGTGCGACCCAAAACGGTCCAAAAGATGGCCGAAGCTTCCAACGAGTGGCGAACGCTCGTCCGGTGTCAGAAACCACTGGAAATGCACTTGCAGCGAAGGAAACGGGCTGAGCTCGAGGACTTCCGGTGCTCGTCCCAAGAAAACGCGAGCGGGAATGCCCCGGACTCAGTTTTCTCGTCCTGGGGTAAAAAGCGGTCCCCCGACGGTTTCTTCCCTTTGCTCCGTATTGGTCATAAGTCTTTCGATCTTCGGGTCTCGTGCTCCGAGGACTTCAACCCACACTCCTGGCATGCTCCCTGACACGTTTTCCGGAGGTATAGGTCGGGAAGCGAGCTCGTTGGAGGGAGAACTGTGGTGCGACCCAAAACGGTCCAAAAGATGGCCGAAGCTTCCAACGAGTGGCGAACGCTCGTCCGGTGTCAGAAACCACTGGAAATGCACTTGCAGCGAAGGAAAGGGGCTGAGCTCGAGGACTTTCGGTGCTCGTCCCAAGAAAACGCGAGCGGGAATGCCCCGGACTCAGTTTTCTCGTCCTGGGGTAAAAAGCGGTCCCCCGACGGTTTCTTCCCTTTGCTCCGTATTGGTCATAAGTCTTTCGATCTTCGGGTCTCGTGCTCCGAGGACTTCAGCCCACACTCCTGGCATGCTCCCTGACACGTTTTCCGGAGGTATAGGTCGGGAAGCGAGCTCGTTGGAGGGAGAACTGTGGTGCGACCCAAAACGGTCCAAAAGATGGCCGAAGCTTCCAACGAGTGGCGCACGCTCGTCCGGTGTCAGAAACCACTGGAAATGCACTTGCAGCAAAGGAAACGGGCTGAGCTCGAGGACTTCCGGTGCTCGTCCCAAGAAAACGCGAGCGGGAATGCCCCGGACTCAGTTTTCTCGTCCTGGGGTAAAAAGCGGTCCCCCGACGGTTTCTTCCCTTTGCTCCGTATTGGTCATAGGTCTTTCGATCTTCGGGTCTCGTGCTCCGAGGACTTCAACCCACACTCCTAGCATGCTCCCTGACACGTTTTCCGGAGGTATAGGTCGGGAAGCGAGCTCGTTGGAGGGAGAACTGTGGTGCGACCCAAAACGGTCCAAAAGATGGCCGAAGCTTCCAACGAGTGGCGAACGCTCGTCCGGTGTCAGAAACCACTGGAAATGCACTTGCAGCGAAGGAAACGGGCTGAGCTCGAGGACTTCCGGTGCTCGTCCCAAGAAAACGCGAGCGGGAATGCCCCGGACTCAGTTTTCTCGTCCTGGGGTAAAAAGCGGTCCCCCGACGGTTTCTTCCCTTTGCTCCGTATTGGTCATAGGTCTTTCGATCTTCGGGTCTCGTGCTCCGAGGACTTCAACCCACACTCCTGGCATGCTCCCTGACACGTTTTCCGGAGGTATAGGTCGGGAAGCGAGCTCGTTGGAGGGAGAACTGTGGTGCGACCCAAAACGGTCCAAAAGATGGCCGAAGCTTCCAACGAGTGGCGAACGCTCGTCCGGTGTCAGAAACCACTGGAAATGCACTTGCAGCGAAGGAAACGGGCTGAGCTCGAGGACTTCCGGTGCTCGTCCCAAGAAAACGCGAGCGGGAATGCCCCGGACTCAGTTTTCTCGTCCTGGGGTAAAAAGCGGTCCCCCGACGGTTTCTTCCCTTTGCTCCGTATTGGTCATAAGTCTTTCGATCTTCGGGTCTCGTGCTCCGAGGACTTCAACCCACACTCCTGGCATGCTCCCTAACACGTTTTCCGGAGGTATAGGTCGGGAAGCGAGCTCGTTGGAGGGAGAACTGTGGTGCGACCCAAAACGGTCCAAAAGATGGCCGAAGCTTCCAACGAGTGGCGAACGCTCGTCCGGTGTCAGAAACCACTGGAAATGCACTTGCAGCGAAGGAAAGGGGCTGAGCTCGAGGACTTCCGGTGCTCGTCCCAAGAAAACGCGAGCGGGAATGCCCCGGACTCAGTTTTCTCGTCCTGGGGTAAAAAGCGGTCCCCCGACGGTTTCTTCCCTTTGCTCCGTATTGGTCATAAGTCTTTCGATCTTCGGGTCTCGTGCTCCGAGGACTTCAACCCACACTCCTGGCATGCTCCCTGACACGTTTTCCGGAGGTATAGGTCGGGAAGCGAGCTCGTTGGAGGGAGAACTGTGGTGCGACCCAAAACGGTCCAAAAGATGGCCGAAGCTTCCAACGAGTGGCGAACGCTCGTCCGGTGTCAGAAACCACTGGAAATGCACTTGCAGCGAAGGAAACGGGCTGAGCTCGAGGACTTCCGGTGCTCGTCCCAAGAAAACGCGAGCGGGAATGCCCCGGACTCAGTTTTCTCGTCCTGGGGTAAAAAGCGGTCCCCCGACGGTTTCTTCCCTTTGCTCCGTATTGGTCATAGGTCTTTCGATCTTCGGGTCTCGTGCTCCGAGGACTTCAACCCACACTCCTGGCATGCTCCCTGACACGTTTTCCGGAGGTATAGGTCGGGAAGCGAGCTCGTTGGAGGGAGAACTGTGGTGCGACCCAAAACGGTCCAAAAGATGGCCGAAGCTTCCAACGAGTGGCGAACGCTCGTCCGGTGTCAGAAACCACTGGAAATGCACTTGCAGCGAAGGAAACGGGCTGAGCTCGAGGACTTCCGGTGCTCGTCCCAAGAAAACGCGAGCGGGAATGCCCCGGACTCAGTTTTCTCGTCCTGGGGTAAAAAGCGATCCCCCGATGGTTTCTTCCCTTTGCTCCGTATTGGTCATAAGTCTTTCGATCTTCGGGTCTCGTGCTCCGAGGACTTCAACCCACACTCCTGGCATGCTCCCTGACACGTTTTCCGGAGGTATAGGTCGGGAAGCGAGCTCGTTGGAGGGAGAACTGTGGTGCGACCCAAAACGGTCCAAAAGATGGCCGAAGCTTCCAACGAGTGGCGAACGCTCGTCCGGTGTCAGAAACCACTGGAAATGCACTTGCAGCGAAGGAAACGGGCTGAGCTCGAGGACTTCCGGTGCTCGTCCCAAGAAAACGCGAGCGGGAATGCCCCGGACTCAGTTTTCTCGTCCTGGGGTAAAAAGCGGTCCCCCGACGGTTTCTTCCCTTTGCTCCGTATTGGTCATAGGTCTTTCGATCTTCGGGTCTCGTGCTCCGAGGACTTCAACCCACACTCCTGGCATGCTCCCTGACACGTTTTCCGGAGGTATAGGTCGGGAAGCGAGCTCGTTGGAGGGAGAACTGTGGTGCGACCCAAAACGGTCCAAAAGATGGCCGAAGCTTCCAACGAGTGGCGAACGCTCGTCCGGTGTCAGAAACCACTGGAAATGCACTTGCAGCGAAGGAAACGGGCTGAGCTCGAGGACTTCCGGTGCTCGTCCCAAGAAAACGCGAGCGGGAATGCCCCGGACTCAGTTTTCTCGTCCTGGGGTAAAAAGCGGTCCCCCGACGGTTTCTTCCCTTTGCTCCGTATTGGTCATAGGTCTTTCGATCTTCGGGTCTCGTGCTCCGAGGACTTCAACCCACACTCCTGGCATGCTCCCTGACACGTTTTCCGGAGGTATAGGTCGGGAAGCGAGCTCGTTGGAGGGAGAACTGTGGTGCGACCCAAAACGGTCCAAAAGATGGCCGAAGCTTCCAACGAGTGGCGAACGCTCGTCCGGTGTCAGAAACCACTGGAAATGCACTTGCAGCGAAGGAAACGGGCTGAGCTCGAGGACTTCCGGTGCTCGTCACAAGAAAACGCGAGCGGGAATGCCCCGGACTCAGTTTTCTCGTCCTGGGGTAAAAAGCGGTCCCCCGACGGTTTCTTCCCTTTGCTCCGTATTGGTCATAGGTCTTTCGATCTTCGGGTCTCGTGCTCCGAGGACTTCAACCCACACTCCTGGCATGCTCCCTGACACGTTTTCCGGAGGTATAGGTCGGGAAGCGAGCTCGTTGGAGGGAGAACTGTGGTGCGACCCAAAACGGTCCAAAAGATGGCCGAAGCTTCCAACGAGTGGCGAACGCTCGTCCGGTGTCAGAAACCACTGGAAATGCACTTGCAGCGAAGGAAACGGGCTGAGCTCGAGGACTTCCGGTGCTCGTCCCAAGAAAACGCGAGCGGGAATGCCCCGGACTCAGTTTTCTCGTCCTGGGGTAAAAAGCGGTCCCCCGACGGTTTCTTCCCTTTGCTCCGTATTGGTCATAAGTCTTTCGATCTTCGGGTCTCTGTCTCCGAGGACTTCAACCCACACTCCTGGCATGCTCCCTGACACGTTTTCCGGAGGTATAGGTCGGGAAGCGAGCTCGTTGGAGGGAGAACTGTGGTGCGACCCAAAACGGTCCAAAAGATGGCCGAAGCTTCCAACGAGTGTCGAACGCTCGTCCGGTGTCAGAAACCACTGGAAATGCACTTGCAGCGAAGGAAACGGGCTGAGCTCGAGGACTTCCGGTGCTCGTCCTAAGAAAACGCGAGCGGGAATGCCCCGGACTCAGTTTTCTCGTCCTGGGGTAAAAAGCGGTCCCCCGACGGTTTCTTCCCTTTGCTCCGTATTGGTCATAGGTCTTTCGATCTTCGGGTCTCGTGCTCCGAGGACTTCAACCCACACTCCTGGCATGCTCCCTGACACGTTTTCCGGAGGTATAGGTCGGGAAGCGAGCTCGTTGGAGGGAGAACTGTGGTGCGACCCAAAACGGTCCAAAAGATTGCCGAAGCTTCCAACGAGTGGCGAACGCTCGTCCGGTGTCAGAAACCACTGGAAATGCACTTGCAGCGAAGGAAACGGGCTGAACTCGAGGACTTCCGGTGCTCGTCCCAAGAAAACGCGAGCGGGAATGCCCCGGACTCAGTTTTCTCGTCCTGGGGTAAAAAGCGGTCCCCCGACGGTTTCTTCCCTTTGCTCCGTATTGGTCATAAGTCTTTCGATCTTCGGGTCTCGTGCTCCGAGGACTTCAACCCACACTCCTGGCATGCTCCCTGACACGTTTTCCGGAGGTATAGGTCGGGAAGCGAGCTCGTTGGAGGGAGAACTGTGGTGCGACCCAAAACGGTCCAAAAGATGGCCGAAGCTTCCAACGAGTGGCGAACGCTCGTCCGGTGTCAGAAACCACTGGAAATGCACTTGCAGCGAAGGAAACGGGCTGAGCTCGAGGACTTCCGGTGCTCGTCCCAAGAAAACGCGAGCGGGAATGCCCCGGACTCAGTTTTCTCGTCCTGGGGTAAAAAGCGGTCCCCCGACGGTTTCTTCCCTTTGCTCCGTATTGGTCATAGGTCTTTCGATCTTCGGGTCTCGTGTTCCGAGGACTTCAACCCACACTCCTGGCATGCTCCCTGACACGTTTTCCGGAGGTATAGGTCGGGAAGCGAGCTCGTTGGAGGGAGAACTGTGGTGCGACCCAAAACGGTCCAAAAGATTGCCGAAGCTTCCAACGAGTGGCGAACGCTCGTCCGGTGTCAGAAACCACTGGAAATGCACTTGCAGCGAAGGAAACGGGCTGAACTCGAGGACTTCCGGTGCTCGTCCCAAGAAAACGCGAGCGGGAATGCCCCGGACTCAGTTTTCTCGTCCTGGGGTAAAAAGCGGTCCCCCGACGGTTTCTTCCCTTTGCTCCGTATTGGTCATAAGTCTTTCGATCTTCGGGTCTCGTGCTCCGAGGACTTCAACCCACACTCCTGGCATGCTCCCTGACACGTTTTCCGGAGGTATAGGTCGGGAAGCGAGCTCGTTGGAGGGAGAACTGTGGTGCGACCAAAAACGGTCCAAAAGATGGCCGAAGCTTCCAACGAGTGGCGAACGCTCGTCCGGTGTCAGAAACCACTGGAAATGCACTTGCAGCGAAGGAAACGGGCTGAGCTCGAGGACTTCCGGTGCTCGTCCCAAGAAAACGCGAGCGGGAATGCCCCGGACTCAGTTTTCTCGTCCTGGGGTAAAAAGCGGTCCCCCGACGGTTTCTTCCCTTTGCTCCGTACTGGTCATAAGTCTTTCGATCTTCGGGTCTCGTGCTACGAGGACTTCAACCCACACTCCTGGCATGCTCCCTGACACGTTTTCCGGAGGTATAGGTCGGGAAGCGAGCTCGTTGGAGGGAGAACTGTGGTGCGACCCAAAACGGTCCAAAAGATGGCCGAAGCTTCCAACGAGTGGCGAACGCTCGTCCGGTGTTAGAAACCACTAGAAATGCACTTGCAGCGAAGGAAACGGGCTGAGCTCGAGGACTTCCGGTGCTCGTCCCAAGAAAACGCGAGCGGGAATGCCCCGGACTCAGTTTTCTCGTCCTGGGGTAAAAAGCGGTCCCCCGACGGTTTCTTCCCTTTGCTCCGTATTGGTCATAGGTCTTTCGATCTTCGGGTCTCGTGTTCCGAGGACTTCAACCCACACTTATGGCATGCTCCCTGACACGTTTTCCGGAGGTATAGGTCGGGAAGCGAGCTCGTTGGAGGGAGAACTGTGGTGCGACCCAAAACGGTCCAAAAGATTGCCGAAGCTTCCAACGAGTGGCGAACGCTCGTCCGGTGTCAGAAACCACTGGAAATGCACTTGCAGCGAAGGAAACGGGCTGAACTCGAGGACTTCCGGTGCTCGTCCCAAGAAAACGCGAGCGGGAATGCCCCGGACTCAGTTTTCTCGTCCTGGGGTAAAAAGCGGTCCCCCGACGGTTTCTTCCCTTTGCTCCGTATTGGTCATAAGTCTTTCGATCTTCGGGTCTCGTGCTCCGAGGACTTCAACCCACACTCCTGGCATGCTCCCTGACACGTTTTCCGGAGGTATAGGTCGGGAAGCGAGCTCGTTGGAGGGAGAACTGTGGTGCGACCCAAAACGGTCCAAAAGATGGCCGGAGCTTCCAACGAGTGGCGAACGCTCGTCCGGTGTCAGAAACCACTGGAAATGCACTTGCAGCGAAGGAAACGGGCTGAGCTCGAGGACTTCCGGTGCTCGTCCCAAGAAAACGCGAGCGGGAATGCCCCGGACTCAGTTTTCTCGTCCTGGGGTAAAAAGCGGTCCCCCGACGGTTTCTTCCCTTTGCTCCGTATTGGTCATAGGTCTTTCGATCTTCGGGTCTCGTGCTCCGAGGACTTCAACCCACACTCCTGGCATGCTCCCTGACACGTTTTCCGGAGGTATAGGTCGGGAAGCGAGCTCGTTGGAGGGAGAACTGTGGTGCGACCCAAAACGGTCCAAAAGATGGCCGAAGCTTCCAACGAGTGGCGAACGCTCGTCCGGTGTCAGAAACCACTGGAAATGCACTTGCAGCGAAGGAAACAGGCTGAGCTCGAGGACTTCCGGTGCTCGTCCCAAGAAAACGCGAGCGGGAATGCCCCGGACTCAGTTTTCTCGTCCTGGGGTAAAAAGCGGTCCCCCGACGGTTTCTTCCCTTTGCTCCGTATTGGTCATAAGTCTTTCGATCTTCGGGTCTCGTGCTCCGAGGACTTCAACCCACACTCCTGGCATGCTCCCTGACACGTTTTCCGGAGGTATAGGTCGGGAAGCGAGCTCGTTGGAGGGAGAACTGTGGTGCGACCCAAAACGGTCCAAAAGATGGCCGAAGCTTCCAACGAGTGGTGAACGCTCGTCCGGTGTCAGAAACCACTGGAAATGCACTTGCAGCGAAGGAAACGGGCTGAACTCGAGGACTTCCGGTGCTCGTCCCAAGAAAACGCGAGCGGGAATGCCCCGGACTCAGTTTTCTCGTCCTGGGGTAAAAAGCGGTCCCCCGACGGTTTCTTCCCTTTGCTCCGTACTGGTCATAAGTCTTTCGATCTTCGGGTCTCGTGCTACGAGGACTTCAACCCACACTCTTGGCATGCTCCCTGACACGTTTTCCGGAGGTATAGGTCGGGAAGCGAGCTCGTTGGAGGGAGAACTGTGGTGCGACCCAAAACGGTCCAAAAGATGGCCGAAGCTTCCAACGAGTGGCGAACGCTCGTCCGGTGTCAGAAACCACTGGAAATGCACTTGCAGCGAAGGAAACGGGCTGAGCTCGAGGACTTCCGGTGCTCGTCCCAAGAAAACGCGAGCGGGAATGCCCCGGACTCAGTTTTCTCGTCCTGGGGTAAAAAGCGGTCCCCCGACGGTTTCTTCCCTTTGCTCCGTACTGGTCATAAGTCTTTCGATCTTCGGGTCTCGTGCTACGAGGACTTCAACCCACACTCCTGGCATGCTCCCTGACACGTTTTCCGGAGGTATAGGTCGGGAAGCGAGCTCGTTGGAGGGAGAACTGTGGTGCGACCCAAAACGGTCCAAAAGATGGCCGAAGCTTCCAACGAGTGGCGAACGCTCGTCCGGTGTAAGAAACCACTGGAAATGCACTTGGAACGAAGGAAACGGGCTGAGCTCGAGGACTTCCGGTGCTCGTCCCAAGAAAACGCGAGCGGGAATGCCCCGGACTCAGTTTTCTCGTCCTGAGGTAAAAAGCGGTCCCCCGACGGTTTCTTCCCTTTGCTCCGTATTGGTCATAAGTCTTTCGATCTTCGGGTCTCGTGCTCCGAGGACTTCAACCCACACTCCTGTCATGCTCCCTGACACGTTTTCCGGAGGTATAGGTCGGGAAGCGAGCTCGTTGGAGGGAGAACTGTGGTGCGACCCAAAACGGTCCAAAAGATGGCCGAAGCTTCCAACGAGTGGCGAACGCTCGTTCGGTGTCAGAAACCACTGGAAATGCACTTGCAGCGAAGGAAACGGGCTGAGCTCGAGGACTTCCGGTGCTCGTCCCAAGAAAACGCGAGCGGGAATGCCCCGGACTCAGTTTTCTCGTCCTGGGGTAAAAAGCGGTCCCCCGACGGTTTCTTCCCTTTGCTCCGTATTGGTCATAAGTCTTTCGATCTTCGGGTCTCGTGCTCCGAGGACTTCAACCCACACTCCTGGCATGCTCCCTGACACGTTTTCCGGAGGTATAGGTCGGGAAGCGAGCTCGTTGGAGAGAGAACTGTGGTGCGACCCAAAACGGTCCAAAAGATGGCCGAAGCTTCCAACGAGTGGCGAACGCTCGTCCGGTGTCAGAAACCACTGGAAATGCACTTGCAGCGAAGGAAACGGGCTGAGCTCGAGGACTTCCGGTGCTCGTCCCAAGAAAACGCGAGCGGGAATGCCCCGGACTCAGTTTTCTCGTCCTGGGGTAAAAAGCGGTCCCCCGACGGTTTCTTCCCTTTGCTCCGTATTGGTCATAGGTCTTTCGATCTTCGGGTCTCGTGCTCCGAGGACTTCAACCCACACTCCTGGCATGCTCCCTGACACGTTTTCCGGAGGTATAGGTCGGGAAGCGAGCTCGTTGGAGGGAGAACTGTGGTGCGACCCAAAACGGTCCAAAAGATGGCCGAAGCTTCCAACGAGTGGCGAACGCTCGTCCGGTGTCAGAAACCACTGGAAATGCACTTGCAGCGAAGGAAACAGGCTGAGCTCGAGGACTTCCGGTGCTCGTCCCAAGAAAACGCGAGCGGGAATGCCCCGGACTCAGTTTTCTCGTCCTGGGGTAAAAAGCGGTCCCCCGACGGTTTCTTCCCTTTGCTCCGTATTGGTCATAAGTCTTTCGATCTTCGGGTCTCGTGCTCCGAGGACTTCAACCCACACTCCTGGCATGCTCCCTGACACGTTTTCCGGAGGTATAGGTCGGGAAGCGAGCTCGTTGGAGGGAGAACTGTGGTGCGACCCAAAACGGTCCAAAAGATGGCCGAAGCTTCCAACGAGTGGTGAACGCTCGTCCGGTGTCAGAAACCACTGGAAATGCACTTGCAGCGAAGGAAACGGGCTGAACTCGAGGACTTCCGGTGCTCGTCCCAAGAAAACGCGAGCGGGAATGCCCCGGACTCAGTTTTCTCGTCCTGGGGTAAAAAGCGGTCCCCCGACGGTTTCTTCCCTTTGCTCCGTACTGGTCATAAGTCTTTCGATCTTCGGGTCTCGTGCTACGAGGACTTCAACCCACACTCTTGGCATGCTCCCTGACACGTTTTCCGGAGGTATAGGTCGGGAAGCGAGCTCGTTGGAGGGAGAACTGTGGTGCGACCCAAAACGGTCCAAAAGATGGCCGAAGCTTCCAACGAGTGGCGAACGCTCGTCCGGTGTCAGAAACCACTGGAAATGCACTTGCAGCGAAGGAAACGGGCTGAGCTCGAGGACTTCCGGTGCTCGTCCCAAGAAAACGCGAGCGGGAATGCCCCGGACTCAGTTTTCTCGTCCTGGGGTAAAAAGCGGTCCCCCGACGGTTTCTTCCCTTTGCTCCGTACTGGTCATAAGTCTTTCGATCTTCGGGTCTCGTGCTACGAGGACTTCAACCCACACTCCTGGCATGCTCCCTGACACGTTTTCCGGAGGTATAGGTCGGGAAGCGAGCTCGTTGGAGGGAGAACTGTGGTGCGACCCAAAACGGTCCAAAAGATGGCCGAAGCTTCCAACGAGTGGCGAACGCTCGTCCGGTGTAAGAAACCACTGGAAATGCACTTGGAACGAAGGAAACGGGCTGAGCTCGAGGACTTCCGGTGCTCGTCCCAAGAAAACGCGAGCGGGAATGCCCCGGACTCAGTTTTCTCGTCCTGAGGTAAAAAGCGGTCCCCCGACGGTTTCTTCCCTTTGCTCCGTATTGGTCATAAGTCTTTCGATCTTCGGGTCTCGTGCTCCGAGGACTTCAACCCACACTCCTGTCATGCTCCCTGACACGTTTTCCGGAGGTATAGGTCGGGAAGCGAGCTCGTTGGAGGGAGAACTGTGGTGCGACCCAAAACGGTCCAAAAGATGGCCGAAGCTTCCAACGAGTGGCGAACGCTCGTTCGGTGTCAGAAACCACTGGAAATGCACTTGCAGCGAAGGAAACGGGCTGAGCTCGAGGACTTCCGGTGCTCGTCCCAAGAAAACGCGAGCGGGAATGCCCCGGACTCAGTTTTCTCGTCCTGGGGTAAAAAGCGGTCCCCCGACGGTTTCTTCCCTTTGCTCCGTATTGGTCATAAGTCTTTCGATCTTCGGGTCTCGTGCTCCGAGGACTTCAACCCACACTCCTGGCATGCTCCCTGACACGTTTTCCGGAGGTATAGGTCGGGAAGCGAGCTCGTTGGAGAGAGAACTGTGGTGCGACCCAAAACGGTCCAAAAGATGGCCGAAGCTTCCAACGAGTGGCGAACGCTCGTCCGGTGTCAGAAACCACTGGAAATGCACTTGCAGCGAAGGAAACGGGCTGAGCTCGAGGACTTCCGGTGCTCGTCCCAAGAAAACGCGAGCGGGAATGCCCCGGACTCAGTTTTCTCGTCCTGGGGTAAAAAGCGGTCCCCCGACGGTTTCTTCCCCTTGCTCCGTATTGGTCATAGGTCTTTCGATCTTCGGGTCTCGTGCTCCGAGGACTTCAACCCACACTCCTGGCATGCTCCCTGACACGTTTTCCGGAGGTATAGGTCGGGAAGCGAGCTCGTTGGAGGGAGAACTTTGGTGCGACCCAAAACGGTCCAAAAGATGGCCGAAGCTTCCAACGAGTGGCGAACGCTCGTCCGGTGTCAGAAACCACTGGAAATGCACTTGCAGCGAAGGAAAGGGGCTGAGCTCGAGGACTTCCGGTGCTCGTCCCAAGAAAACGCGAGCGGGAATGCCCCGGACTCAGTTTTCTCGTCCTGGGGTAAAAAGCGGTCCCCCGACGGTTTCTTCCCTTTGCTCCGTATTGGTCATAGGTCTTTCGATCTTCGGGTCTCGTGTTCCGAGGACTTCAACCCACACTCCTGGCATGCTCCCTGACACGTTTTCCGGAGGTATAGGTCGGGAAGCGAGCTCGTTGGAGGGAGAACTGTGGTGCGACCCAAAACGGTCCAAAAGATTGCCGAAGCTTCCAACGAGTGGCGAACGCTCGTCCGGTGTCAGAAACGACTGGAAATGCACTTGCAGCGAAGGAAATGGGCTGAGCTCGAGGACTTCCGGTGCTCGTCCCAAGAAAACGCGAGCGGGAATGCCCCGGACTCAGTTTTCTCGTCCTGGGGTAAAAAGCGGTCCCCTGACGGTTTCTTCCCTTTGCTCCGTACTGGTCATAAGTCTTTCGATCTTCGGGTCTCGTGCTACGAGGACTTCAACCCACACTCCTGGCATGCTCCCTGACACGTTTTCCGGAGGTATAGGTCGGGAAGCGAGCTCGTTGGAGGGAGAACTGTGGTGCGACCCAAAACGGTCCAAAAGATGGCCGAAGCTTCCAACGAGTGGCGAACGCTCGTCCGGTGTCAGAAACCACTGGAAATGCACTTGGAGCGAAGGAAACGGGCTGAGCTCGAGGACTTCCGGTGCTCGTCCCAAGAAAACGCGAGCGGGAATGCCCCGGACTCAGTTTTCTCGTCCTGGGGTAAAAAGCGGTCCCCCGACGGTTTCTTCCCTTTGCTCCGTATTGGTCATAAGTCTTTCGATCTTCGGGTCTCGTGCTCCGAGGACTTCAACCCACACTCCTGGCATGCTCCCTGACACGTTTTCCGGAGGTATAGGTCGGGAAGCGAGCTCGTTGGAGGGAGAACTGTGGTGCGACCCAAAACGGTCCAAAAGATGGCCGAAGCTTCCAACGAGTGGCGAACGCTCGTTCGGTGTCAGAAACCACTGGAAATGCACTTGCAGCGAAGGAAACGGGCTGAGCTCGAGGACTTTCGGTGCTCGTCCCAAGAAAACGCGAGCGGGAATGCCCCGGACTCAGTTTTCTCGTCCTGGGGTAAAAAGCGGTCCCCCGACGGTTTCTTCCCTTTGCTCCGTATTGGTCATAAGTCTTTCGATCTTCGGGTCTCGTGCTCCGAGGACTTCAACCCACACTCCTGGCATGCTCCCTGACAAGTTTTCCGGAGGTATAGGTCGGGAAGCGAGCTCGTTGGAGGGAGAACTGTGGTGCGACCCAAAACGGTCCAAAAGATGGCCGAAGCTTCCAACGAGTGGCGAACGCTCGTCCGGTGTCAGAAACCACTGGGAATGCACTTGCAGCGAAGGAAACGGGCTGAGCTCGAGGACTTTCGGTGCTCGTCCCAAGAAAACGCGAGCGGGAATGCCCCGGACTCAGTTTTCTCGTCCTGGGGTAAAAAGCTGTCCCCCGACGGTTTCTTCCCTTTGCTCCGTATTGGTCATAAGTCTTTCGATCTTTGGGTCTCGTGCTCCGAGGACTTCAACCCACACTCCTGGCATGCTCCCTGACACGTTTTCCGGAGGTATAGGTCGGGAACGAGCTCGTTGGAGGGAGAACTGTGGTGCGACCCAAAACGGTCCAAAAGATGGCCGAAGCTTCCAACGAGTGGCGAACGCTCGTCCGGTGTCAGAAACCACTGGAAATGCACTTGCAGCGAAGGAAACGGGCTGAGTTCGAGGACTTCCGGTGCTCGTCCCAAGAAAACGCGAGCGGGAATGCCCCGGACTCAGTTTTCTCGTCCTGGGGTAAAAAGCGGTCCCCCGACGGTTTCTTCCCTTTGCTCCGTATTGGTCATAAGTCTTTCGATCTTCGGGTCTCGTGCTCCGAGGACTTCAACACACACTCCTGGCATGCTCCCTGACACGTTTTCCGGAGGTATAGGTCGGGAAGCGAGCTCGTTGGATGGAGAACTGTGGTGCGACCCAAAACGGTCCAAAAGATGGCCGAAGCTTCCAACGAGTGGCGAACGCTCGTCCGGTGTCAGAAACCACTGGGAATGCACTTGTAGCGAAGGAAACGGGCTGAGCTCGAGGACTTCCAGTGCTCGTCCCAAGAAAACGCGAGCGGGAATGCCCCGGACTCAGTTTTCTCGTCCTGGGGTAAAAAGCGGTCCCCCGACGGTTTCTTCCCTTTGCTCCGTATTGGTCATAAGTCTTTCGATCTTCGGGTCTCGTGCTCCGAGGACTTCAACCCAAACTCCTGGCATGCTCCCTGACACGTTTTCCGGAGGTATAGGTCGGGAAGCGAGCTCGTTGGAGGGAGAACTGTGGTGCGACCCAAAACGGTCCAAAAGATGGCCGAAGCTTCCAACGAGTGGCGAACGCTCGTCCGGTGTCAGAAACCACGGGAAATGCACTTGCAGCGAAGGAAACGGGCTGAGCTCGAGGGCTTCCGGTGCTCGTCCCAAGAAAACGCGAGCGGGAATGCCCCGGACTCAGTTTTCTCGTCCTGGGGTAAAAAGCGGTCCCCCGACGGTTTCTTCCCTTTGCTCCGTATTGGTCATAAGTCTTTCGATCTTCGGGTCTCGTGCTCCGAGGACATCAACCCACACTCCTGGCATGCTCCCTGACACGTTTTCCGGAGGTATAGGTCGGGAAGCGAGCTCGTTGGAGGGAGAACTGTGGTGCGACCCAAAACGGTCCAAAAGATGGCCGAAGCTTCCAACGAGTGGCGAACGCTCGTCCGGTGTCAGAAACCACTGGAAATGCACTTGGAGCGAAGGAAACGGGCTGAGCTCGAGGACTTCCGGTGCTCGTCCCAAGAAAACGCGAGCGGGAATGCCCCGGACTCAGTTTTCTCGTCCTGGGGTAAAAAGCGGTCCCCCGACGGTTTCTTCCCTTTGCTCCGTATTGGTCATAAGTCTTTCGATCTTCGGGTCTCGTGCTCCGAGGACTTCAACCCACACTCCTGGCATGCTCCCTGACACGTTTTCCGGAGGTATAGGTCGGGAAGCGAGCTCGTTGGAGGGAGAACTGTGGTGCGACCCAAAACGGTCCAAAAGATGGCCGAAGCTTCCAACGAGTGGCGAACGCTCGTCCGGTGTCAGAAACCACTGGAAATGCACTTGCAGCGAAGGAAACGGGCTGAGCTCGAGGACTTCCGGTGCTCGTCCCAAGAAAACGCGAGCGGGAATGCCCCGGACTCAGTTTTCTCGTCCTGGGGTAAAAAGCGGTCCCCCGACGGTTTCTTCCCTTTGCTCCGTATTGGTCATAAGTCTTTCGATCTTCGGGTCTCGTGCTCCGAGGACTTCAACCCACACTCCTGGCATGCTCCCTGACACGTTTTCCGGAGGTATAGGTCGGGAAGCGAGCTCGTTGGAGGGAGAACTGTGGTGCGACCCAAAACGGTCCAAAAGATGGCCGAAGCTTCCAACGAGTGGCGAACGCTCGTCCGGTGTCAGAAACCACTGGAAATGCACTTGCAGCGAAGGAAACGGGCTGAGCTCGAGGACTTCCGGTGCTCGTCCCAAGAAAACGCGAGCGGGAATGCCCCGGACTCAGTTTTCTCGTCCTGGGGTAAAAAGCGGTCCCCCGACGGTTTCTTCCCTTTGCTCCGTATTGGTCATAAGTCTTTCGATCTTCGGGTCTCGTGCTCCGAGGACTTCAACCCACACTCCTGGCATGCTCCCTGACACGTTTTCCGGAGGTATAGGTCGGGAAGCGAGCTCGTTGGAGGGAGAACTGTGGTGCGACCCAAAACGGTCCAAAAGATGGCCGAAGCTTCCAACGAGTGGCGAACGCTCGTCCGGTGTCAGAAACCACTGGAAATGCACTTGTAGCGAAGGAAACGGGCTGAGCTCGAGGACTTCCGGTGCTCGTCCCAAGAAAACGCGAGCGGGAATGCCCCGGACTCAGTTTTCTCGTCCTGGGGTAAAAAGCGGTCCCCCGACGGTTTCTTCCCTTTGCTCCGTATTGGTCATAAGTCTTTCGATCTTCGGGTCTCGTGCTCCGAGGACTTCAACCCACACTCCTGGCATGCTCCCTGACACGTTTTCCGGAGGTATAGGTCGGGAAGCGAGCTCGTTGGAGGGAGAACTGTGGTGCGACCCAAAACGGTCCAAAAGATTGCCGAAGCTTCCAACGAGTGGCGAACGCTCGTCCGGTGTCAGAAACCACTGGAAATGCACTTGCAGCGAAGGAAACGGGCTGAACTCGAGGACTTCCGGTGCTCGTCCCAAGAAAACGCGAGCGGGAATGCCCCGGACTCAGTTTTCTCGTCCTGGGGTAAAAAGCGGTCCCCCGACGGTTTCTTCCCTTTGCTCCGTATTGGTCATAAGTCTTTCGATCTTCGGGTCTCGTGCTCCGAGGACTTCAACCCACACTCCTGGCATGCTCCCTGACACGTTTTCCGGAGGTATAGGTCGGGAAGCGAGCTCGTTGGAGGGAGAACTGTGGTGCGACCAAAAACGGTCCAAAAGATGGCCGAAGCTTCCAACGAGTGGCGAACGCTCGTCCGGTGTCAGAAACCACTGGAAATGCACTTGTAGCGAAGGAAACGGGCTGAGCTCGAGGACTTCCGGTGCTCGTCCCAAGAAAACGCGAGCGGGAATGCCCCGGACTCAGTTTTCTCGTCCTGGGGTAAAAAGCGGTCCCCCGACGGTTTCTTCCCTTTGCTCCGTATTGGTCATAAGTCTTTCGATCTTCGGGTCTCGTGCTCCGAGGACTTCAACCCACACTCCTGGCATGCTCCCTGACACGTTTTCCGGAGGTATAGGTCGGGAAGCGAGCTCGTTGGAGGGAGAACTGTGGTGCGACCCAAAACGGTCCAAAAGATTGCCGAAGCTTCCAACGAGTGGCGAACGCTCGTCCGGTGTCAGAAACCACTGGAAATGCACTTGCAGCGAAGGAAACGGGCTGAACTCGAGGACTTCCGGTGCTCGTCCCAAGAAAACGCGAGCGGGAATGCCCCGGACTCAGTTTTCTCGTCCTGGGGTAAAAAGCGGTCCCCCGACGGTTTCTTCCCTTTGCTCCGTATTGGTCATAAGTCTTTCGATCTTCGGGTCTCGTGCTCCGAGGACTTCAACCCACACTCCTGGCATGCTCCCTGACACGTTTTCCGGAGGTATAGGTCGGGAAGCGAGCTCGTTGGAGGGAGAACTGTGGTGCGACCAAAAACGGTCCAAAAGATGGCCGAAGCTTCCAACGAGTGGCGAACGCTCGTCCGGTGTCAGAAACCACTGGAAATGCACTTGCAGCGAAGGAAACGGGCTGAGCTCGAGGACTTCCGGTGCTCGTCCCAAGAAAACGCGAGCGGGAATGCCCCGGACTCAGTTTTCTCGTCCTGGGGTAAAAAGCGGTCCCCCGACGGTTTCTTCCCTTTGCTCCGTATTGGTCATAAGTCTTTCGATCTTCGGGTCTCGTGCTCCGAGGACTTCAACCCACACTCCTGGCATGCTCCCTGACACGTTTTCCGGAGGTATAGGTCGGGAAGCGAGCTCGTTGGAGGGAGAACTGTGGTGCGACCCAAAACGGTCCAAAAGATGGCCGAAGCTTCCAACGAGTGGCGAACGCTCGTCCGGTGTCAGAAACCACTGGAAATGCACTTGCAGCGAAGGAAACGGGCTGAGCTCGAGGACTTCCGGTGCTCGTCCCAAGAAAACGCGAGCGGGAATGCCCCGGACTCAGTTTTCTCGTCCTGGGGTAAAAAGCGGTCCCCCGACGGTTTCTTCCCTTTGCTCCGTATTGGTCATAAGTCTTTCGATCTTCGGGTCTCGTGCTCCGAGGACTTCAACCCACACTCCTGGCATGCTCCCTGACACGTTTTCCGGAGGTATAGGTCGGGAAGCGAGCTCGTTGGAGGGAGAACTGTGGTGCGACCCAAAACGGTCCAAAAGATGGCCGAAGCTTCCAACGAGTGGCGAACGCTCGTCCGGTGTCAGAAACCACTGGAAATGCACTTGTAGCGAAGGAAACGGGCTGAGCTCGAGGACTTCCGGTGCTCGTCCCAAGAAAACGCGAGCGGGAATGCCCCGGACTCAGTTTTCTCGTCCTGGGGTAAAAAGCGGTCCCCCGACGGTTTCTTCCCTTTGCTCCGTATTGGTCATAAGTCTTTCGATCTTCGGGTCTCGTGCTCCGAGGACTTCAACCCACACTCCTGGCATGCTCCCTGACACGTTTTCCGGAGGTATAGGTCGGGAAGCGAGCTCGTTGGAGGGAGAACTGTGGTGCGACCCAAAACGGTCCAAAAGATTGCCGAAGCTTCCAACGAGTGGCGAACGCTCGTCCGGTGTCAGAAACCACTGGAAATGCACTTGCAGCGAAGGAAACGGGCTGAACTCGAGGACTTCCGGTGCTCGTCCCAAGAAAACGCGAGCGGGAATGCCCCGGACTCAGTTTTCTCGTCCTGGGGTAAAAAGCGGTCCCCCGACGGTTTCTTCCCTTTGCTCCGTATTGGTCATAAGTCTTTCGATCTTCGGGTCTCGTGCTCCGAGGACTTCAACCCACACTCCTGGCATGCTCCCTGACACGTTTTCCGGAGGTATAGGTCGGGAAGCGAGCTCGTTGGAGGGAGAACTGTGGTGCGACCAAAAACGGTCCAAAAGATGGCCGAAGCTTCCAACGAGTGGCGAACGCTCGTCCGGTGTCAGAAACCACTGGAAATGCACTTGTAGCGAAGGAAACGGGCTGAGCTCGAGGACTTCCGGTGCTCGTCCCAAGAAAACGCGAGCGGGAATGCCCCGGACTCAGTTTTCTCGTCCTGGGGTAAAAAGCGGTCCCCCGACGGTTTCTTCCCTTTGTTCCGTATTGGTCATAAGTCTTTCGATCTTCGGGTCTCGTGCTCCGAGGACTTCAACCCACACTCCTGGCATGCTCCCTGACACGTTTTCCGGAGGTATAGGTCGGGAAGCGAGCTCGTTGGAGGGAGAACTGTGGTGCGACCCAAAACGGTCCAAAAGATTGCCGAAGCTTCCAACGAGTGGCGAACGCTCGTCCGGTGTCAGAAACCACTGGAAATGCACTTGCAGCGAAGGAAACGGGCTGAACTCGAGGACTTCCGGTGCTCGTCCCAAGAAAACGCGAGCGGGAATGCCCCGGACTCAGTTTTCTCGTCCTGGGGTAAAAAGCGGTCCCCCGACGGTTTCTTCCCTTTGCTCCGTATTGGTCATAAGTCTTTCGATCTTCGGGTCTCGTGCTCCGAGGACTTCAACCCACACTCCTGGCATGCTCCCTGACACGTTTTCCGGAGGTATAGGTCGGGAAGCGAGCTCGTTGGAGGGAGAACTGTGGTGCGACCAAAAACGGTCCAAAAGATGGCCGAAGCTTCCAACGAGTGGCGAACGCTCGTCCGGTGTCAGAAACCACTGGAAATGCACTTGCAGCGAAGGAAACGGGCTGAGCTCGAGGACTTCCGGTGCTCGTCCCAAGAAAACGCGAGCGGGAATGCCCCGGACTCAGTTTTCTCGTCCTGGGGTAAAAAGCGGTCCCCCGACGGTTTCTTCCCTTTGCTCCGTACTGGTCATAAGTCTTTCGATCTTCGGGTCTCGTGCTACGAGGACTTCAACCCACACTCCTGGCATGCTCCCTGACACGTTTTCCGGAGGTATAGGTCGGGAAGCGAGCTCGTTGGAGGGAGAACTGTGGTGCGACCCAAAACGGTCCAAAAGATGGCCGAAGCTTCCAACGAGTGGCGAACGCTCGTCCGGTGTCAGAAACCACTGGAAATGCACTTGCAGCGAAGGAAACGGGCTGAGCTCGAGGACTTCTGGTGCTCGTCCCAAGAAAACGCGAGCGGGAATGCCCCGGACTCAGTTTTCTCGTCCTGGGGTAAAAAGCGGTCCCCGACGGTTTCTTCCCTTTGCTCCGTATTGGTCATAAGTCTTTCGATCTTCGGGTCTCGTGCTCCGAGGACTTCAACCCACACTCCTGGCATGCTCCCTGACACGTTTTCCGGAGGTATAGGTCGGGAAGCGAGCTCGTTGGAGGGAGAACTGTGGTGCGACCCAAAACGGTCCAAAAGATGGCCGAAGCTTCCAACGAGTGGCGAACGCTCGTCCGGTGTCAGAAACCACTGGAAATGCACTTGCAGCGAAGGAAACGGGCTGAGCTCGAGGACTTTCGGTGCTCGTCCCAAGAAAACGCGAGCGGGAATGCCCCGGACTCAGTTTTCTCGTCCTGGGGTACAAAGCGGTCCCCCGACGGTTTCTTCCCTTTGCTCCGTATTGGTCATAAGTCTTTCGATCTTCGGGTCTCGTGCTCCGAGGACTTCAACCCACACTCCTGGCATGCTCCCTGACACGTTTTCCGGAGGTATAGGTCGGGAAGCGAGCTCGTTGGAGGGAGAACTGTGGTGCGACCCAAAACGGTCCAAAAGATGGCCGAAGCTTCCAACGAGTGGCGAACGCTCGTCCGGTGTCAGAAACCACTGGAAATGCACTTGCAGCGAAGGAAACGGGCTGAGCTCGAGGACTTCCGGTGCTCGTCCCAAGAAAACGCGAGCGGGAATGCCCCGGACTCAGTTTTCTCGTCCTGGGGTAAAAAGCGGTCCCCCGACGGTTTCTTCCCTTTGCTCCGTATTGGTCATAAGTCTTTCGATCTTCGGGTCTCGTGCTCCAAGGACTTCAACCCACACTCCTGGCATGCTCCCTGACACGTTTTCCGGAGGTATAGGTCGGGAAGCGAGCTCGTTGGAGGGAGAACTGTGGTGCGACCCAAAACGGTCCAAAAGATGGCCGAAGCTTCCAACGAGTGGCGAACGCTCGTCCGGTGTCAGAAACCACTGGAAATGCACTTGCAGCGAAGGAAACGGGCTGAGCTCGAGGACTTCCAGTGCTCGTCCCAAGAAAACGCGAGCGGGAATGCCCCGGACTCAGTTTTCTCGTCCTGGGGTAAAAAGCGGTCCCCCGACGGTTTCTTCCCTTTGCTCCGTATTGGTCATAAGTCTTTCGATCTTCGGGTCTCGTGCTCCGAGGACTTCAACCCACACTCCTGGTATGCTCCCTGAGACGTTTTCCGGAGGTATAGGTCGGGAAGCGAGCTCGTTGGAGGGAGAACTGTGGTGCGACCCAAAACGGTCCAAAAGATGGCCGAAGCTTCCAACGAGTGGCGAACGCTCGTCCGGTGTCAGAAACCACTGGAAATGCACTTGCAGCGAAGGAAACGGGCTGAGCTCGAGGACTTCCGGTGCTCGTCCCAAGAAAACGCGAGCGAGAATGCCCCGGACTCAGTTTTCTCGTCCTGGGGTAAAAAGCGGTCCCCCGACGGTTTCTTCACTTTGCTCCGTATTGGTCATAAGTCTTTCGATCTTCGAGTCTCGTGCTCCGAGGACTTCAACCCACACTCCTGGCATGCTCCCTGACACGTTTTCCGGAGGTATAGGTCGGGAAGCGAGCTCGTTGGAGGGAGAACTTTGGTGCGACCCAAAACGGTCCAAAAGATGGCCGAAGCTTCCAACGAGTGGCGAACGCTCGTCCGGTGTCAGAAACCACTGGAAATGCACTTGCAGCGAAGGAAACGGGCTAAGCTCAAGGACTTCCGGTGCTCGTCCCAAGAAAACGCGAGCGGGAATGCCCCGGACTCAGTTTTCTCGTCCTGGGGTAAAAAGCGGTCCCCCGACGGTTTCTTCCCTTTGCTCCGTATTGGTCATAAGTCTTTCGATCTTCGGGTCTCGTGCTCCGAGGACTTCACCCCACACTCCTGGCATGCTCCCTGACACGTTTTCCGGAGGTTTAGGTCGGGAAGCGAGCTCGTTGGAGGGAGAACTGTGGTGCGACCCAAAACGGTCCAAAAGATGGCCGAAGCTTCCAACGAGTGGCGAACGCTCGTCCGGTGTTATAAACCACTGGAAATGCACTTGCAGCGAAGGAAACGGGCGGAGCTCGAGGACTTCCGATGCTCGTCCCAAGAAGACGCGAGCGGGAATGCCCCGGACTCAGTTTTCTCGTCCTGGGGTAAAATGCGGTCCCCCGACGGTTTCTTCCCTTTGCTCCGTATTGGTCATAAGTCTTTCGATCTTCGGGTCTCGTGCTCCGAGGACTTCAACCCACACTCCTGGCATGCTCCCTGACACGTTTTCCGGAGGTATAGGTCGGGAAGCGAGCTCGTTGGAGGGAGAACTGTGGTGCGACCCAAAACGGTCCAAAAGATGGCCGAAGCTTCCAACGAGTGGCGAACGCTCGTCCGGTGTCAGAAACCACTGGAAATGCACTTGCAGCGAAGGAAACGGGCTGAGCTCGAGGACTTCCGGTGCTCGTCCCAAGAAAACGCGAGCGGGAATGCCCCAGACTCAGTTTTCTCGTCCTGGGGTAAAAAGCGGTCCCCCGACGGTTTCTTCCCTTTGCTCCGTATTGGTCATAAGTCTTTCGATCTTCGGGTCTCGTGCTCCGAGGACTTTAACCCACACTCCTGGCATGCTCCTTGACACGTTTTCCGGAGGTATAGGTCGGGAAGCGAGCTCGTTGGAGGGAGAACTTTGGTGCGACCCAAAACGGTCCAAAAGATGGCCGAAGCTTCCAACGAGTGGCGAACGCTCGTCCGGTGTCAGAAACCACTGGAAATGCACTTGCAGCGAAGGAAACGGGCTAAGCTCGAGGACTTCCGGTGCTCGTCCCAAGAAAACGCGAGCGGGAATGCCCCGGACTCAGTTTTCTCGTCCTGGGGTAAAAAGCGGTCCCCCGACGGTTTCTTCCCTTTGCTCCGTATTGGTCATAAGTCTTTCGATCTTCGGGTCTCGTGCTCCGAGGACTTCAACCCACACTCCTGGCATGCTCCCTGACACGTTTTCCGGAGGTATAGGTCGGGAAGCGAGCTCGTTGGAGGGAGAACTGTGGTGCGACCCAAAACGGTCCAAAAGATGGCCGAAGCTTCCAACGAGTGGCGAACGCTCGTCCGGTGTTAGAAACCACTGGAAATGCACTTGCAGCGAAGGAAACGGGCTGAGCTCGAGGACTTCCGATGCTCGTCCCAAGAAGACGCGAGCGGGAATGCCCCGGACTCAGTTTTCTCGTCCTGGGGTAAAATGCGGTCCCCCGACGGTTTCTTCCCTTTGCTCCGTATTGGTCATAAGTCTTTCGATCTTCGGGTCTCGTGCTCCGAGGACTTCAACCCACACTCCTGGCATGCTCCCTGACATGTTTTCCGGAGGTATAGGTCGGGAAGCGAGCTCGTTGGAGGGAGAACTGTGGTGCGACCCAAAACGGTCCAAAAGATGGCCGAAGCTTCCAACGAGTGGCGAACGCTCGTCCGGTGTCAGAAACCACTGGAAATGCACTTTCAGCGAAGGAAACGGGCTGAGCTCGAGGACTTCCGGTGCTCGTCCCAAGAAAACGCGAGCGGGAATGCCCCGGACTCAGTTTTCTCGTCCTGGGGTAAAAAGCGGTCCCCCGACGGTTTGTTCCCTTTGCTTCGTATTGGTCATAAGTCTTTCGATCTTCGGGTCTCGTGCTCCGAGGACTTCAACCCACACTCCTGGCATGCTCCCTGACACGTTTTCCGGAGGTATAGGTCGGGAAGCGAGCTCGTTGGAGGGAGAACTGTGGTGCGACCCAAAACGGTCCAAAAGATGGCCGAAGCTTCCAACGAGTGGCGAACGCTCGTCCGGTGTCAGAAACCACTGGAAATTCACTTGCAGCGAAGGAAACGGGCTGAGCTCGAGGACTTCCGGTGCTCGTCCCAAGAAAACGCGAGCGGGAATGCCCCGGACTCAGTTTTCTCGTCCTGGGGTAAAATGCGGTCCCCCGACGGTTTCTTCCCTTTGCTCCGTATTGGTCATAAGTCTTTCGATCTTCGGGTCTCGTGCTCCGAGGACTTCAACCCACACTCCTGGCATGCTCCCTGACACGTTTTTCGGAGGTATAGGTCGGGAAGCAAGCTCGTTGGAGGGAGAACTGTGGTGCGACCCAAAACGGTCCAAAAGATGGCCGAAGCTTCCAACGAGTGGCGAACGCTCGTCCGGTGTCAGAAACCACTGGAAATGCACTTGCAGCGAAGGAAACGGGCTGAGCTCGAGGACTTCCAGTGCTCGTCCCAAGAAAACGCGAGCGGGAATGCCCCGGACTCAGTTTTCTCGTCCTGGGGTAAAAAGCGGTCCCCCGACGGTTTCTTCCCTTTGCTCCGTATTGGTCATAAGTCTTTCGATCTTCGGGTCTCGTGCTCCGAGGACTTCAACCCACACTCCTGGTATGCTCCCTGAGACGTTTTCCGGAGGTATAGGTCGGGAAGCGAGCTCGTTGGAGGGAGAACTGTGGTGCGACCCAAAACGGTCCAAAAGATGGCCGAAGCTTCCAACGAGTGGCGAACGCTCGTCCGGTGTCAGAAACCACTGGAAATGCACTTGCAGCGAAGGAAACGGGCTGAGCTCGAGGACTTCCGGTGCTCGTCCCAAGAAAACGCGAGCGGGAATGCCCCGGACTCAGTTTTCTCGTCCTGGGGTAAAAAGCGGTCCCCCGACGGTTTCTTCACTTTGCTCCGTATTGGTCATAAGTCTTTCGATCTTCGGGTCTCGTGCTCCGAGGACTTCAACCCACACTCCTGGCATGCTCCCTGACACGTTTTCCGGAGGTATAGGTCGGGAAGCGAGCTCGTTGGAGGGAGAACTTTGGTGCGACCCAAAACGGTCCAAAAGATGGCCGAAGCTTCCAACGAGTGGCGAACGCTCGTCCGGTGTCAGAAACCACTGGAAATGCACTTTCAGCGAAGGAAACGGGCTGAGCTCGAGGACTTCCGGTGCTCGTCTCAAGAAAACGCGAGCGGGAATGCCCCGGACTCAGTTTTCTCGTCCTGGGGTAAAAAGCGGTCCCCCGACAGTTTCTTCCCTTTGCTCCGTATTGGTCATAAGTCTTTCGATCTTCGGGTCTCGTGCTCCGAGGACTTCAACCCACACTCCTGGCATGCTCCCTGACATGTTTTCCGGAGGTATAGGTCGGGAAGCGAGCTCGTTGGAGGGAGAACTGTGGTGCGACCCAAAACGGTCCAAAAGATGGCCGAAGCTTCCAACGAGTGGCGAACGCTCGTCCGGTGTCAGAAACCACTGGAAATGCACTTTCAGCGAAGGAAACGGGCTGAGCTCGAGGACTTCCGGTGCTCGTCCCAAGAAAACGCGAGCGGGAATGCCCCGGACTCAGTTTTCTCGTCCTGGGGTAAAAAGCGGTCCCCCGACGGTTTCTTCCCTTTGCTCCGTATTGGTCATAAGTCGTCTCGTGCTCCGAGGACTTCAACCCACACTCCTGGCATGCTCCCTGACACGTTTTCCGGAGGTATAGGTCGGGAAGCGAGCTCGTTGGACGGACAACTGTGGTACGACCCAAAACGGTCCAAAAGATGGCCGAAGCTTCCAACGAGTGGCGAACGCTCGTCCGGTGTCAGAAACCACTGGAAATGCACTTGCAGCGAAGGAAACGGGCTGAGCTCGAGGACTTCCGGTGCTCGTCCCAAGAAAACGCGAGCGGGAATGCCCCGGACTCAGTTTTCTCGTCCTGGGGTAAAAAGCGGTCCCCCGACGGTTTCTTCCCTTTGCTCCGTATTGGTCATAAGTCTTTCGATCTTCGGGTCTCGTGCTCCGAGGACTTCAACCCACACTCCTGGCATGCTCCCTGACACGTTTTCCGGAGGTATAGGTCGGGAAGCGAGCTCGTTGGAGGGAGAACTGTGGTGCGACCCAAAACGGTCCAAAAGATGGCCGAAGCTTCCAACGAGTGGCGAACGCTCGTCCGGTGTCAGAAACCACTGGAAATGCACTTGCAGCGAAGGAAACGGGCTGAGCTCGAGGACTTCCGGTGCTCGTCCCAAGAAAACGCGAGCGGGAATGCCCCGGACTCAGTTTTCTCGTCCTGGGGTAAAAAGCGGTCCCCCGACGGTTTCTTCCCTTTGCTCCGTATTGGTCATAAGTCTTTCGATCTTCGGGTCTCGTGCTCCGAGGACTTCAACCCACACTCCTGGCATGCTCCCTGACACGTTTTCCGGAGGTATAGGTCGGGAAGCGAGCTCGTTGGAGGGAGAACAGTGGTGCGACCCAAAACGGTCCAAAAGATGGCCGAAGCTTCCAACGAGTGGCGAACGCTCGTCCGGTGTCAGAAACCACTGGAAATGCACTTGCAGCGAAGGAAACGGGCTGAGCTCGAGGACTTCCGGTGCTCGTCCCAAGAAAACGCGAGCGGGAATGCCCCGGACTCAGTTTTCTCGTCCTGGGGTAAAAAGCGGTCCCCCGACGGTTTCTTCCCTTTGCTCCGTATTGGTCATAAGTCTTTCGATCTTCGGGTCTCGTGCTCCGAGGACTTCAACCCACACTCCTGGCATGCTCCCTGACACGTTTTCCGGAGGTATAGGTCGGGAAGCGAGCTCGTTGGAGGGAGAACTGTGGTGCGACCCAAAACGGTCCAAAAGATGGCCGAAGCTTCCAACGAGTGGCGAACGCTCGTCCGGTGTCAGAAACCACTGGAAATGCACTTGCAGCGAAGGAAACGGGCTGAGCTCGAGGACTTCCGGTGCTCGTCCCAAGAAAACGCGAGCGGGAATGCCCCGGACTCAGTTTTCTCGTCCTGGGGTAAAAAGCGGTCCCCCGACGGTTTCTTCCCTTTGCTCCGTATTGGTCATAAGTCTTTCGATCTTCGGGTCTCGTGCTCCGAGGACTTCAACCCACACTCCTGGCATGCTCCCTGACACGTTTTCCGGAGGTATAGGTCGGGAAGCGAGCTCGTTGGAGGGAGAACAGTGGTGCGACCCAAAACGGTCCAAAAGATGGCCGAAGCTTCCAACGAGTGGCGAACGCTCGTCCGGTGTCAGAAACCACTGGAAATGCACTTGCAGCGAAGGAAACGGGCTGAGCTCGAGGACTTCCGGTGCTCGTCCCAAGAAAACGCGAGCGGGAATGCCCCGGACTCAGTTTTCTCGTCCTGGGGTAAAAAGCGGTCCCCCGACGGTTTCTTCCCTTTGCTCCGTATTGGTCATAAGTCTTTCGATCTTCGGGTCTCGTGCTCCGAGGACTTCAACCCACACTCCTGGCATGCTCCCTGACACGTTTTCCGGAGGTATAGGTCGGGAAGCGAGCTCGTTGGAGGGAGAACTGTGGTGCGACCCAAAACGGTCCAAAAGATGGCCGAAGCTTCCAACGAGTGGCGAACGCTCGTCCGGTGTCAGAAACCACTGGAAATACACTTGCAGCGAAGGAAACGGGCTGAGCTCGAGGACTTCCGGTGCTCGTCCCAAGAAAACGCGAGCGGGAATGCCCCGGACTCAGTTTTCTCGTCCTGGGGTAAAAAGCGGTCCCCCGACGGTTTCTTCCCTTTGCTCCGTATGGGTCATAAGTCTTTCGATCTTCGGGTCTCGTGCTCCGAGGACTTCAACCCACACTCCTGGCATGCTCCCTGACACGTTTTCCGGAGGTATAGGTCGGGAAGCGAGCTCGTTGGAGGGAGAACTGTGGTGCGACCCAAAACGGTCCAAAAGATGGCCGAAGCTTCCAACGAGTGGCGAACGCTCGTCCGGTGTCAGAAACCACTGGAAATGCACTTGCAGCGAAGGAAACGGGCTGAGCTCGAGGACTTCCGGTGCTCGTCCCAAGAAAACGCGAGCGGGAATGCCCCGGACTCAGTTTTCTCGTCCTGGGGTAAAAAGGGGTCCCCCGACGGTTTCTTCCCTTTGCTCCGTATTGGTCATAAGTCTTTCGATCTTCGGGTCTCGTGCTCCGAGGATTCAACCCACACTCCTGGCATGCTCCCTGACACGTTTTCCGGAGGTATAGGTCGGGAAGCGAGCTCGTTGGAGGGAGAACTGTGGTGCGACCCAAAACGGTCCAAAAGATGGCCGAAGCTTCCAACGAGTGGCGAACGCTCGTCCGGTGTCAGAAACCACTGGAAATGCACTTGCAGCGAAGGAAACGGGCTGAGCTCGAGGACTTCCGGTGCTCGTCCCAAGAAAACGCGAGCGGGAATGCCCCGGACTCAGTTTTCTCGTCCTGGGGTAAAAAGCGGTCCCCCGACGGTTTCTTCCCTTTGCTCCGTATTGGTCATAAGTCTTTCGATCTTCGGGTCTCGTGCTCCGAGGACTTCAACCCACACTCCTGGCATGCTCCCTGACACGTTTTCCGGAGGTATAGGTCGGGAAGCGAGCTCGTTGGAGGGAGAACTGTGGTGCGACCCAAAACGGTCCAAAAGATGGCCGAAGCTTCCAACGAGTGGCGAACGCTCGTCCGGTGTCAGAAACCACTGGAAATGCACTTGCAGCGAAGGAAACGGGCTGAGCTCGAGGACTTCCGGTGCTCGTCCCAAGAAAACGCGAGCGGGAATGCCCCGGACTCAGTTTTCTCGTCCTGGGGTAAAAAGCGGTCCCCCGACGGTTTCTTCCCTTTGCTCCGTATTGGTCATAAGTCTTTCGATCTTCGGGTCTCGTGCTCCGAGGACTTCAACCCACACTCCTGGCATGCTCCCTGACACGTTTTCCGGAGGTATAGGTCGGGAAGCGAGCTCGTTGGAGGGAGAACTATGGTGCGACCCAAAACGGTCCAAAAGATGGCCGAAGCTTCCAACGAGTGGCGAACGCACGTCCAGTGTCAGAAACCACTGGAAATGCACTTGCAGCGAAGGAAACGGGCTGAGCTCGAGGACTTCCGGTGCCCGTCCCAAGAAAACGCGAGCGGGAATGCCCCGGACTCAGTTTTCTCGTCCTGGGGTAAAAAGCGGTCCCCCGACGGTTTCTTCCCTTTGCTCCGTATTGGTCATAAGTCTTTCGATCTTCGGGTCTCGTGCTCCGAGGACTTCAACCCACACTCCTGGCATGCTCCCTGACACGTTTTCCGGAGGTATAGGTCGGGAAGCGAGCTCGTTGGAGAGAGAACTGTGGTGCGACCCAAAACGGTCAAAAAGATGGCCGAAGCTTCCAACGAGTGGCGAACGCTCGTCCGGTGTCAGAAACCACTGGAAATGCACTTGCAGCGAAGGAAACGGGCTGAGCTCGAGGACTTCCGGTGCCCGTCCCAAGAAAACGCGAGCGGGAATGCCCCGGACTCAGTTTTCTCGTCCTGGGGTAAAAAGCGGTCCCCCGACGGTTTCTTCCCTTTGCTCCGTATTGGTCATAAGTCTTTCGATCTTCGGGTCTCGTGCTCCGAGGACTTCAACCCACACTCCTGGCATGCTCCCTGACACGTTTTCCGGAGGTATAGGTCGGGAAGCGAGCTCGTTGGAGGGAGAACTGTGGTGCGACCCAAAACGGTCCAAAAGATGGCCGAAGCTTCCAACGAGTGGCGAACGCTCGTCCGGTGTCAGAAACCACTGGAAATGCACTTGCAGCGAAGGAAACGGGCTGAGCTCGAGGACTTCCGGTGCCCGTCCCAAGAAAACGCGAGCGGGAATGCCCCGGACTCAGTTTTCTCGTCCTGGGGTAAAAAGCGGTCCCCCGACGGTTTCTTCCCTTTGCTCCGTATTGGTCATAAGTCTTTCGATCTTCGGGTCTCGTGCTCCGAGGACTTCAACCCACACTTCTGGCATGCTCCCTGACACGTTTTGCGGAGGTATAGGTCGGGAAGCGAGCTCGTTGGAGGGAGAACTGTGGTGCGACCCAAAACGGTCAAAAAGATGACCGAAGCTTCCAACGAGTGGCGAACGCTCGTTCGGTGTCAGAAACCACTGGAAATGCACTTGCAGCGAAGGAAACGGGCTGAGCTCGAGGACTTCCGGTGCCCGTCCCAAGAAAACGCGAGCGGGAATGCCCCGGACTCAGTTTTCTCGTCCTGGGGTAAAAAGCGGTCCCCCGACGGTTTCTTCCCTTTGCTCCGTATTGGTCATAAGTCTTTCGATCTTCGGGTCTCGTGCTCCGAGGACTTCAACCCACACTCCTGGCATGCTCCCTGACACGTTTTCCGGAGGTATAGGTCGGGAAGCGAGCTCGTTGGAGGGAGAACTGTGGTGCGACCCAAAACGGTCCAAAAGATGGCCGAAGCTTCCAACGAGTGGCGAACGCTCGTCCGGTGTCAGAAACCACTGGAAATGCACTTGCAGCGAAGGAAACGGGCTGAGTTCGAGGACTTCCGGTGCCCGTCCCAAGAAAACGCGAGCGGGAATGCCCCGGACTCAGTTTTCTCGTCCTGGGGTAAAAAGCGGTCCCCCGACGGTTTCTTCCCTTTGCTCCGTATTGGTCATAAGTCTTTCGATCTTCGGGTCTCGTGCTCCGAGGACTTCAACCCACACTCCTGGCATGCTCCCTGACACGTTTTCCGGAGGTATAGGTCGGGAAGCGAGCTCGTTGGAGGGAGAACTGTGGTGCGACCCAAAACGGTCAAAAAGATGGCCGAAGCTTCCAACGAGTGGCGAACGCTCGTCCGGTGTCAGAAACCACTGGAAATGCACTTGCAGCGAAGGAAACGGGCTGAGCTCGAGGACTTCCGGTGCCCGTCCCAAGAAAACGCGAGCGGGAATGCCCCGGACTCAGTTTTCTCGTCCTGGGGTAAAAAGCGGTCCCCCGACGGTTTCTTCCCTTTGCTCCGTATTGGTCATAAGTCTTTCGATCTTCGGGTCTCGTGCTCCGAGGACTTCAACCCACACTCCTGGCATGCTCCCTGACACGTTTTCCGGAGGTATAGGTCGGGAAGCGAGCTCGTTGGAGGGAGAACTGTGGTGCGACCCAAAACGGTCCAAAAGATGGCCGAAGCTTCCAACGAGTGGCGAACGCTCGTCCGGTGTCAGAAACCACTGGAAATGAACTTGCAGCGAACGAAACGGGCTGAGCTCGAGGACTTCCGGTGCCCGTCCCAAGAAAACGCGAGCGGGAATGCCCCGGACTCAGTTTTCTCGTTCTGGGGTAAAAAGCGGTCCCCCGACGGTTTCTTCCCTTTGCTCCGTATTGGTCATAAGTCTTTCGATCTTCGGGTCTCGTGCTCCGAGGACTTCAACCCACACTCCTAGCATGCTCCCTGACACGTTTTCCGGAGGTATAGGTCGGGAAGCGAGCTCGTTGGAGGGAGAACTGTGGTGCGACCCAAAACGGTCCAAAAGATGGCCGAAGCTTCCAACGAGTGGCAAACGCTCGTCCGGTGTCAGAAACCACTGGAAATGCACTTGCAGCGAAGGAAACGGGCTGAGCTCGAGGACTTCCGGTGCTCGTCCCAAGAAAACGCGAGCGGGAATGCCCCGGACTCAGTTTTCTCGTCCTGGGGTAAAAAGCGGTCCCCCGACGGTTTCTTCCCTTTGCTCCGTATTGGTCATAAGTCTTTCGATCTTCGGGTCTCGTGCTCCGAGGACTTCAACCCACACTCCTGGCATGCTCCCTGACACGTTTTCCGGAGGTATAGGTCGGGAAGCGAGCTCGTTGGAGGGAGAACTGTGGTGCGACCCAAAACGGTCCAAAAGATGGCCGAAGCTTCCAACGAGTGGCGAACGCTCGTCCGGTGTCAGAAACCACTGGAAATGCACTTGCAGCGAAGGAAACGGGCTGAGCTCGAGGACTTCCGGTGCTCGTCCCAAGAAAACGCGAGCGGGAATGCCCCGGACTCAGTTTTCTCGTCCTGGGGTAAAAAGCGGTCTCCCGACGGTTTCTTCCCTTTGCTCCGTATTGGTCATAAGTCTTTAGATCTTCGGGTCTCGTGCTCCGAGGACTTCAACCCACACTCCTGGCATGCTCCCTGACACGTTTTCCGGAGGTATAGGTCGGGAAGCGAGCTCGTTGGAGGGAGAACTGTGGTGCGACCCAAAACGGTCCAAAAGATGGCCGAAGCTTCCAACGAGTGGCGAACGCTCGTCCGGTGTCAGAAACCACTGGAAATGCACTTGCAGCGAAGGAAACGGGCTGAGCTCGAGGACTTCCGGTGCTCGTCCCAAGAAAACGCGAGCGGGAATGCCCCGGACTCAGTTTTCTCGTCCTGGGGTAAAAAGCGGTCCCCCGACGGTTTCTTCCCTTTGCTCCGTATTGGTCATAAGTCTTTCGATCTTCGGGTCTCGTGCTCCGAGGACTTCAACCCACACTCCTGGCATGCTCCCTGACACGTTTTCCGGAGGTATAGGTCGGGAAGCGAGCTCGTTGGAGGGAGAACTGTGGTGCGACCCAAAACGGTCCAAAAGATGGCCGAAGATTCCAACGAGTGGCGAACGCTCGTCCGGTGTCAGAAACCACTGGAAATGCACTTGCAGCGAAGGAAACGGGCTGAGCTCGAGGACTTCCGGTGCTCGTCCCAAGAAAACGCGAGCGGGAATGCCCCGGACTCAGTTTTCTCGTCCTGGGGTAAAAAGCGGTCCCCCGACGGTTTCTTCCCTTTGCTCCGTATTGGTCATAAGTCTTTAGATCTTCGGGTCTTGTGCTCCGAGGACTTCAACCCACACTCCTGGCATGCTCCCTGACACGTTTTCCGGAGGTATAGGTCGGGAAGCGAGCTCGTTGGAGGGAGAACTGTGGTGCGACCCAAAACGGTCCAAAAGATGGCCGAAGCTTCCAACGAGTGGCGAACGCTCGTCCGGTGTCAGAAACCACTGGAAATGCACTTGCAGCGAAGGAAACGGGCTGAGCTCGAGGACTTCCGGTGCTCGTCCCAAGAAAACGCGAGCGGGAATGCCCCGGACTCAGTTTTCTCGTCCTGGGGTAAAAAGGGGTCCCCCGACGGTTTCTTCCCTTTGCTCCGTATTGGTCATAAGTCTTTCGATCTTCGGGTCTCGTGCTCCGAGGACTTCAACCCACACTCCTGGCATGCTCCCTGACACGTTTTCCGGAGGTATAGGTCGGGAAGCGAGCTCGTTGGAGGGAGAACTGTGGTGCGACCCAAAACGGTCCAAAAGATGGCCGAAGCTTCCAACGAGTGGCGAACGCTCGTCCGGTGTCAGAAACCACTGGAAATGCACTTGCAGCGAAGGAAACGGGCTGAGCTCGAGGACTTCCGGTGCTCGTCCCAAGAAAACGCGAGCGGGAATGCCCCGGACTCAGTTTTCTCGTCCTGGGGTAAAAAGCGGTCCCCCGACGGTTTCTTCCCTTTGCTCCGTATTGGTCATAAGTCTTTCGATCTTCGGGTCTCGTGCTCCGAGGACTTCAACCCACACTCCTGGCATGCTCCCTGACACGTTTTCCGGAGGTATAGGTCGGGAAGCGAGCTCGTTGGAGGGAGAACTGTGGTGCGACCCAAAACGGTCCAAAAGATGGCCGAAGCTTCCAACGAGTGGCGAACGCTCGTCCGGTGTCAGAAACCACTGGAAATGCACTTGCAGCGAAGGAAACGGGCTGAGCTCGAGGACTTCCGGTGCTCGTCCCAAGAAAACGCGAGCGGGAATGCCCCGGACTCAGTTTTCTCGTCCTGGGGTAAAAAGCGGTCCCCCGACGGTTTCTTCCCTTTGCTCCGTATTGGTCATAAGTCTTTCGATCTTCGGGTCTCGTGCTCCGAGGACTTCAACCCACACTCCTGGCATGCTCCCTGACACTTTTTCCGGAGGTATAGGTCGGGAAGCGAGCTCGTTGGAGGGAGAACTATGGTGCGACCCAAAACGGTCCAAAAGATGGCCGAAGCTTCCAACGAGTGGCGAACGCTCGTCCGGTGTCAGAAACCACTGGAAATGCACTTGCAGCGAAGGAAACGGGCTGAGCTCGAGGACTTCCGGTGCTCGTCCCAAGAGAACGCGAGCGGGAATGCCCCGGACTCAGTTTTCTCGTCCTGGGGTAAAAAGCGGTCCCCCGACGGTTTCTTCCCTTTGCTCCGTATTGGTCATAAGTCTTTCGATCTTCGGGTCTCGTGCTCCGAGGACTTCAACCCACACTCCTGGCATGCTCCCTGACACGTTTTCCGGAGGTATAGGTCGGGAAGCGAGCTCGTTGGAGGGAGAACTGTGGTGCGACCCAAAACGGTCCAAAAGATGGCCGAAGCTTCCAACGAGTGGCGAACGCTCGTCCGGTGTCAGAAACCACTGGAAATGCACTTGCAGCGAAGGAAACGGGCTGAGCTCGAGGACTTCCGGTGCTCGTCCCAAAAAAACGCGAGCGCGAATGCCCCGGACTCAGTTTTCTCGTCCTGGGGTAAAAAGCGGTCCCCCGACGGTTTCTTCCCTTTGCTCCGTATTGGTCATAAGTCTTTCGATCTTCGGGTCTCGTGCTCCGAGGACTTCAACCCACACTCCTGGCATGCTCCCTGACACGTTTTCCGGAGGTATAGGTCGGGAAGCGAGCTCGTTGGAGGGAGAACTGTGGTGCGACCCAAAACGGTCCAAAAGATGGCCGAAGCTTCCAACGAGTGGCGAACGCTCGTCCGGTGTCAGAAACCACTGGAAATGCACTTGCAGCGAAGGAAACGGGCTGAGCTCGAGGACTTCCGGTGCCCGTCCCAAGAAAACGCGAGCGGGAATGCCCCGGACTCAGTTTTCTCGTCCTGGGGTAAAAAGCGGTCCCCCAACGGTTTCTTCCCTTTGCTCCGTATCGGTCATAAGTCTTTCGATCTTCGGGTCTCGTGGTCCGAGGACTTCAACCCACACTCCTGGCATGCTCCCTGACACGTTTTCCGGAGGTATAGGTCGGGAAGCGAGCTCGTTGGAGGGAGAACTGTGGTGCGACCCAAAACGGTCAAAAAGATGGCCGAAGCTTCCAACGAGTGGCGAACGCTCGTCCGGTGTCAGAAACCACTGGAAATGCACTTGCAGCGAAGGAAACGGGCTGAGCTCGAGGACTTCCGGTGCCCGTCCCAAGAAAACGCGAGCGGGAATGCCCCGGACTCAGTTTTCTCGTCCTGGGGTAAAAAGCGGTCCCCCGACGGTTTCTTCCCTTTGCTCCGTATTGGTCATAAGTCTTTCGATCTTCGGGTCTCGTGCTCCGAGGACTTCAACCCACACTCCTGGCATGCTCCCTGACACGTTTTCCGGAGGTATAGGTCGGGAAGCGAGCTCGTTGGAGGGAGAACTGTGGTGCGACCCAAAACGGTCCAAAAGATGGCCGAAGCTTCCAACGAGTGGCGAA
The DNA here is from genome assembly GCF_025177605.1 of Cucumis melo. Classification (NCBI taxonomy): domain Eukaryota; kingdom Viridiplantae; phylum Streptophyta; class Magnoliopsida; order Cucurbitales; family Cucurbitaceae; genus Cucumis; species Cucumis melo. The sequence goes on from NC_066857.1 coordinate 28,160,112, forward strand.
CGCTCGTCCGGTGTCAGAAACCACTGGAAATGCACTTGCAGCGAAGGAAACGGGCTGAGCTCGAGGACTTCCGGTGCCCGTCCCAAGAAAACGCGAGCGGGAATGCCCCGGACTCAGTTTTCTCGTCCTGGGTTAAAAAGCGGTCCCCCGACGGTTTCTTCCCTTTGCTCCGTATTGGTCATAAGTCTTTCGATCTTCGGGTCTCGTGCTCCGAGGACTTCAACCCACACTCCTGGCATGCTCCCTGACACGTTTTCCGGAGGTATAGGTCGGGAAGCGAGCTCGTTGGAGGGAGAACTGTGGTGCGACCCAAAACGGTCAAAAAGATGGCCGAAGCTTCCAACGAGTGGCGAACGCTCGTTCGGTGTCAGAAACCACTGGAAATGCACTTGCAGCGAAGGAAACGGGCTGAGCTCGAGGACTTCCGGTGCCCGTCCCAAGAAAACGCGAGCGGGAATGCCCCGGACTCAGTTTTCTCGTCCTGGGGTAAAAAGCGGTCCCCCGACGGTTTCTTCCCTTTGCTCCGTATTGGTCATAAGTCTTTCGATCTTCGGGTCTCGTGCTCCGAGGACTTCAACCCACACTCCTGGCATGCTCCCTGACACGTTTTCCGGAGGTATAGGTCGGGAAGCGAGCTCGTTGGAGGGAGAACTGTGGTGCGACCCAAAACGGTCCAAAAGATGGCCGAAGCTTCCAACGAGTGGCGAACGCTCGTCCGGTGTCAGAAACCACTGGAAATGCACTTGCAGCGAAGGAAACGGGCTGAGTTCGAGGACTTCCGGTGCCCGTCCCAAGAAAACGCGAGCGGGAATGCCCCGGACTCAGTTTTCTCGTCCTGGGGTAAAAAGCGGTCCCCCGACGGTTTCTTCCCTTTGCTCCGTATTGGTCATAAGTCTTTCGATCTTCGGGTCTCGTGCTCCGAGGACTTCAACCCACACTCCTGGCATGCTCCCTGACACGTTTTCCGGAGGTATAGGTCGGGAAGCGAGCTCGTTGGAGGGAGAACTGTGGTGCGACCCAAAACGGTCAAAAAGATGGCCGAAGCTTCCAACGAGTGGCGAACGCTCGTCCGGTGTCAGAAACCACTGGAAATGCACTTGCAGCGAAGGAAACGGGCTGAGCTCGAGGACTTCCGGTGCTCGTCCCAAGAAAACGCGAGCGGGAATGCCCCGGACTCAGTTTTCTCGTCCTGGGGTAAAAAGCGGTCCCCCGACGGTTTCTTCCCTTTGCTCCGTATTGGTCATAAGTCTTTCGATCTTCGGGTCTCGTGCTCCGAGGACTTCAACCCACACTCCTGGCATGCTCCCTGACACGTTTTCCGGAGGTATAGGTCGGGAAGCGAGCTCGTTGGAGGGAGAACTGTGGTGCGACCCAAAACGGTCAAAAAGATGGCCGAAGCTTCCAACGAGTGGCGAACGCTCGTCCGGTGTCAGAAACCACTGGAAATGCACTTGCAGCGAAGGAAACGGGCTGAGCTCGAGGACTTCCGGTGCCCGTCCCAAGAAAACGCGAGCGGGAATGCCCCGGACTCAGTTTTCTCGTCCTGGGGTAAAAAGCGGTCCCCCGACGGTTTCTTCCCTTTGCTCCGTATTGGTCATAAGTCTTTCGATCTTCGGGTCTCGTGCTCCGAGGACTTCAACCCACACTCCTGGCATGCTCCCTGACACGTTTTTCGGAGGTATAGGTCGGGAAGCGAGCTCGTTGGAGGGAGAACTGTGGTGCGACCCAAAACGGTCCAAAAGATGGCCGAAGCTTCCAACGAGTGGCGAACGCTCGTCCGGTGTCAGAAACCACTGGAAATGCACTTGCAGCGAAGGAAACGGGCTGAGCTCGAGGACTTCCGGTGCTCGTCCCAAGAAAACGCGAGCGGGAATGCCCCGGACTCAGTTTTCTCGTCCTGGGGTAAAAAGCGGTCCCCCGACGGTTTCTTCCCTTTGCTCCGTATGGGTCATAAGTCTTTCGATCTTCGGGTCTCGTGCTCCGAGGACTTCAACCCACACTCCTGGCATGCTCCCTGACACGTTTTCCGGAGGTATAGGTCGGGAAGCTAGCTCGTTGGAGGGAGAACTGTGGTGCGACCCAAAACGGTCCAAAAGATGGCCGAAGCTTCCAACGAGTGGCGAACGCTCGTCCGGTGTCAGAAACCACTGGAAATGCACTTGCAGCGAAGGAAACGGGCTGAGCTCGAGGACTTCCGGTGCTCGTCCCAAGAGAACGCGAGCGGGAATGCCCCGGACTCAGTTTTCTCGTCCTGGGGTAAAAAGCGATCCCCCGACGGTTTCTTCCCTTTGCTCCGTATTGGTCATAAGTCTTTCGATCTTCGGGTCTCGTGCTCCGAGGACTTCAACCCACACTCCTGGCATGCTCCCTGACACGTTTTCTGGAGGTATAGGTCGGGAAGCCAGCTCGTTGGAGGGAGAACTGTGGTGCGACCCAAAACGGTCCAAAAGATGGCCGAAGCTTCCAACGAGTGGCGAACGCTCGTCCGGTGTCAGAAACCACTGGAAATGCACTTGCAGCGAAGGAAACAGGCTGAGCTCGAGGACTTCCAGTGCTCGTCCCAAGAAAACGCGAGCGGGAATGCCCCGGACTCAGTTTTCTCGTCCTGGGGTAAAAAGCGGTCACCCGACGGTTTCTTCCCTTTGCTCCGTATTCGTCATAAGTCTTTCGATCTTCGGGTCTCGTGCTCCGAGGACTTCAACCCACACTCCTGGCATGCTCCCTGACACGTTTTCCGGAGGTATAGGTCGGGAAGCGAGCTCGTTGGAGGGAGAACTGTGGTGCGACCCAAAACGGTCCAAAAGATGGCCGAAGCTTCCAACGAGTGGCGAACGCTCGTCCGGTGTCAGAAACCACTGGAAATGCACTTGCAGCGAAGGAAACGGGCTGAGCTCGAGGACTTCCGGTGCTCGTCCCAAGAAAACGCGAGCGGGAATGCCCCGGACTCAGTTTTCTCGTCCTGGGGTAAAAAGCGGTCCCCCGACGGTTTCTTCCCTTTGCTCCGTATTGGTCATAAGTCTTTCGATCTTCGGGTCTCGTGCTCCGAGGACTTCAACCCACACTCCTGGCATGCTGCCTGACACGTTTTCCGGAGGTATAGGTAGGGAAGCGAGCTCGTTGGAGGGAGAACTGTGGTGTGACCCAAAATGGTCAAAAAGATGGCCGAAGCTTCCAACGAGTGGCGAACGCTCGTCCGGTGTCAGAAACCACTGGAAATGCACTTGCAGCGAAGGAAACGGGCTGAGCTCGAGGACTTTCGGTGCTCGTCCCAAGAAAACGCGAGCGGGAATGCCCCGGACTCAGTTTTCTCGTCCTGGGGTAAAAAGCGGTCCCCCGACGGTTTCTTCCCTTTGCTCCGTATTGGTCATAAGTCTTTCGATCTTCGGGTCTCGTGCTCCGAGGACTTCAACCCACACTCCTGGCATGCTCCCTGACACGTTTTCCGGAGGTATAGGTCGGGAAGCGAGCTCGTTGGAGGGAGAACTGTGGTGCGACCCAAAACGGTCCAAAAGATGGCCGAAGCTTCCAACGAGTGGCGAACGCTCGTCCGGTGTCAGAAACCACTGGAAATGCACTTGCAGCGAAGGAAACGGGCTGAGCTCGAGGACTTCCGGTGCTCGTCCCAAGAAAACACGAGCGGGAATGCCCCGGACTCAGTTTTCTCGTCCTGGGGTAAAAAGCGGTCCCCCGACGGTTTCTTCCCTTTGCTCCGTATTGGTCATAAGTCTTTCGATCTTCGGGTCTCGTGCTCCGAGGACTTCAACCCACACTCCTGGCATGCTCCCTGACACGTTTTATGGAGGTATAGGTCGGGAAGCGAGCTCGTTGGAGGGAGAACTGTGGTGCGACCCAAAACGGTCCAAAAGATGGCCGAAGCTTCCAACGAGTGGCGAACGCTCGTCCGGTGTCAGAAACCACTGGAAATGCACTTGCAGCGAAGGAAACGGGCTGAGCTCGAGGACTTCCGGTGCTCGTCCCAAGAAAACGCGAGCGGGAATGCCCCGGACTCAGTTTTCTCGTCCTGGGGTAAAAAGCGGTCCCCCGACGGTTTCTTCCCTTTGCTCCGTATTGGTCATAAGTATTTCGATCTTCGGGTCTCGTGCTCCGAGGACTTCTACCCACACTCCTGGCATGCTCCCTGACACGTTTTCCGGAGGTATAGGTCGGGAAGCGAGCTCGTTGGAGGGAGAACTGTGGTGCAACCCAGAACGGTCCAAAAGATGGCCGAAGCTTCCAACGAGTGGCGAACGCTCGTCCGGTGTCAGAAACCACTGGAAATGCACTTGCAGCGAAGGAAACGGGCTGAGCTCGAGGACTTCCGGTGCTCGTCCCAAGAAAACGCGAGCGGGAATGCCCCGGACTCAGTTTTCTCGTCCTGGGGTAAAAAGCGGTCCCCCGACGGTTTCTTCCCTTTGCTCCGTATTGGTCATAAGTCTTTCGATCTTCGGGTCTCGTGCTCCGAGGACTTCAACCCAAAATCCTGGCATGCTCCCTGACACGTTTTCCGGAGGTATAGGTCGGGAAGCGAGCTCGTTGGAGGGAGAACTGTGGTGCGACCCAAAACGGTCCAAAAGATGGTCGAAGCTTCCAACGAGTGGCGAACGCTCGTCCGGTGTCAGAAACCACTGGAAATGCACTTGCAGCGAAGGAAACGGGCTGAGCTCGAGGACTTCCGGTGCTCGTCCCAAGAGAACGCGAGCGGGAATGCCCCGGACTCAGTTTTCTCGTCCTGGGGTAAAAAGCGGTCCCCCGACGGTTTCTTCCCTTTGCTCCGTATTGGTCATAAGTCTTTCGATCTTCGGGTCTCGTGCTCCGAGGACTTCAACCCACACTCCTGGCATGCTCCCTGACACGTTTTTCGGAGGTATAGGTCGGGAAGCCAGCTCGTTGGAGGGAGAACTGTGGTGCGACCCAAAACGGTCCAAAAGATGGCCGAAGCTTCCAACGAGTGGCGAACGCTCGTCCGGTGTCAGAAACCACTGGAAATGCACTTGCAGCGAAGGAAACGGGCTGAGCTCGAGGACTTCCGGTGCTCGTCCCAAGAGAACGCGAGCGGGAATGCCCCGGACTCAGTTTTCTCGTCCTGGGGTAAAAAGCGGTCCCCCGACGGTTTCTTCCCTTTGCTCCGTATTGGTCATAAGTCTTTCGATCTTCGGGTCTCGTGCTCCGAGGACTTCAACCCACACTCCTGGCATGCTCCCTGACACGTTTTTCGGAGGTATAGGTCGGGAAGCCAGCTCGTTGGAGGGAGAACTGTGGTGCGACCCAAAACGGTCCAAAAGATGGCCGAAGCTTCCAACGAGTGGCGAACGCTCGTCCGGTGTCAGAAACCACTGGAAATGCACTTGCAGCGAAGGAAACGGGCTGAGCTCGAGGACTTCCGGTGCTCGTCCCAAGAAAACGCGAGCGGGAATGCCCCGGACTCAGTTTTCTCGTCCTGGGGTAAAAAGCGGTCCCCCGACGGTTTCTTGCCTTTGCTCCGTATTGGTCATAAGTCTTTCGATCTTCGGGTCTCGTGCTCCGAGGACTTCAACCCACACTCCTGGCATGCTCCCTGACACGTTTTCCAGAGGTATAGGTCGGGAAGCGAGCTCGTTGGAGGGAGAACCGTGGTGCGACCCAAAACGGTCCAAAAGAGGGCCGAAGCTTCCAACGAGTGGCGAACGCTCGTCCGGTGTCAGAAACCACTGGAAATGCACTTGCAGCGAAGGAAACGGGCTGAGCTCGAGGACTTCCGGTGCTCGTCCCAAGAAAACACGAGCGGGAATGCCCCGGACTCAGTTTTCTCGTCCTGGGGTAAAAAGCGGTCCCCCGACGGTTTCTTCCCTTTGCACCGTATTGGTCATAAGTCTTTCGATCTTCGGGTCTCGTGCTCCGAGGACTTCAACCCACACTCCTGGCATGCTCCCTGACACGTTTTATGGAGGTATAGGTCGGGAAGCGAGCTCGTTGGAGGGAGAACTGTGGTGCGACCCAAAACGGTCCAAAAGATGGCCGAAGCTTCCAACGAGTGGCGAACGCTCGTCCGGTGTCAGAAACCACTGGAAATGCACTTGCAGCGAAGGAAACGGGCTGAGCTCGAGGACTTCCGGTGCTCGTCCCAAGAAAACGCGAGCGGGAATGCCCCGGACTCAGTTTTCTCGTCCTGGGGTAAAAAGCGGTCCCCCGACGGTTTCTTCCCTTTGCTCCGTATTGGTCATAAGTCTTTCGATCTTCGGGTCTCGTGCTCCGAGGACTTCAACCCACACTCCTGGCATGCTCCCTGACACGTTTTATGGAGGTATAGGTCGGGAAGCGAGCTCGTTGGAGGGAGAACTGTGGTGCGACCCAAAACGGTCCAAAAGATGGCCGAAGCTTCCAACGAGTGGCGAACGCTCGTCCGGTGTCAGAAAC